>NC_059436.1:34682678-35007678 GCF_021028975.2 Sphaerodactylus townsendi | reverse complement strand
CTTTTTTGTACCTTCCTATTTTCACACATGCCTCCGATTCCCACGGAGGGATTTGATTGCCGCCATCTTGGAGAAAGGAAGGAAACCCTGCAAAAGGAATATCTTTAACCTAGAGAACAAAACCCTCTTGGTTTGTCATACCAGGTAGGAGAGGGTGGCTGAGGTACAGCATTATACATTTAGGAAGCAAAGCCTTCAGCCATGGGGAAAGAGGACTCAGGCAACGCTCCTTTCCACAAGTGTCAGACTGTTACAATTATGTCCCTGTTTTCATCTGGAGGGTGAACCATCTACTATTTATTCAGGACCTACGTACATGCTCAAATATATGTAGGGGGAGGGGATTCAGGGCCGGCATCAATATACCCTGAGGTGGGGCAGCTGCCAGGGCTCCTGTTGTGGGTCCCACTGCTGTTGACCCCCACCCTGCACCTCCCTGTCTGTCTGTCCTTCCTTATCTGTTTGCTTGAAGTACTCTGCCATCCATGATCCCAGCTGTCCAGTGTCATAAGGGAAAGGTATGAGGTGCACAGGTGCCACTCTGCTGTTAGGCCATGTGTTGGTTGAATAGTTACTAGTGAGTTGCTTATTAGTGGGTTTTACTAGCTAAAGGAAGGGCCATTAGAATATGACCTCAATATCTTGTTTACATGCAAACATAGGGAGCGGCAGTGGGGTAGTGGCTAAGAGCAGTGGCTAAGAGCAGGTGCACTCTGATCTGGAGGAACCGGGTTTGATTCCAAGTTCTGCGCTTGAGTTGTGGAGGCTTATCTGGGGAATTCAGATTAGCCTGTGCACTCCCACACACATCAGCTGGGTGACCTCGGGCTAGTCACAGCTTTTCGGAGCTCTCTCAGCCCCACCTACCTCACAGGGTGTTTGTTGTGAGGGGGGAAGGGCAAGGAGATTGTAAGCCCCTTTGAGTCTCCTACAGGAGAGAAAGGGGGGATATAAATCCAAACTCTCCTTCTCTTCTTCTTCTTCTTCTTCTTCTTCTTCTTCTTCTTCTTCTTCTTCTTCTTCTTCTTCTTCTTCTTCTTCTTCTTCTTCTTCTTCTAACACTTCCATGACTGGTTGCGACATACACTTGCAGTGCTCCAACACCATGGCAGCAGTGCTCCCAACCGCATGCACCCGCCAGGCCAGTACTGTTGGGAAAGGATGTGCAGGCGGTACAGGCACTTGAGCATGAACAGTGGGAAGGCTTACAAGTGGGAGAAGATAGGGGCACGCAGGTGTGAATAGGGCAATTCTACACTAGGAGTTATTAGGAAAGGATCAAAAGGAAAATGGCCAGTATTTTTGATGCTGGTGTATAGGTCTATGTTTGGGCTCTGTTTCAAATGCTGTGTACAGTTTTGATTACTGAATCTCTGCAAGGATGTTGTAGTACTAGGAAAGGTGCAGAGAAGAGCATCCAAATAACCCACGGGGCGAAATGTCTTTCCTGTAATGAAAGGCTAAGGAATTCAAGGCTTTTTAGTTTAGAGCAAATATAATGGGGGACGGGACTTGATAGAGGTTTATAAAATTAGGCATAGGCAGTGGTGGGATCCAAAAATTTTAATAACAGGTTCCGATGGTGGTGGGATTCAAACAGTGGCGCCACCGCACACACGCACCTCCAGTCCCTATTGGGCAGGGAGGTTGCTTTAGTAACCCCTTCTCGGCACTCAGAAAAAATCAGTAACCACTTTCTAGAGAAGTGGTGAGAACTGGTTGGATCCCACCTCTGGGCACAGGGTGGGGTGATGTATGGAGAAAATGGATAGAGAACTTATCCCTTAGTACTAACAGAGTCTCACAATGAACCATAGGCATAGGGGAGATAAAATAAAGTCCTTCACATAGTGAATAAGTAACTTACAGAACTTACTGCCACAAGATGTAGCTTAGTTTCAAAAGACTATACAAATTCATCTAGGAAAGGTCCATCAGGGCCTATTAGCCATTATGGCTCAATGGAACCTGCATGTTCAGAGGCAGTGTATTGGACTACTTGATCTCCATGCGCTACGTGGGCCAACAGGATGCTGGATAAAGTGGATCTTTGGTGTGACCGGCCAGGGCATTCTTATGTTCTTAAATGCTTCTGAAGATGCAAGATGAGAACACTCGCTGTTAGCAGGAGAACCCTGTGAGCTTCAAGAATTCATTTGCAGAAGGAACATTTTATTTGTGTCCTGATGCATTATTTATTGCAGGCTGTGTTTCGGCTCAGTGAGAAAAGCGGGAAGGAGGATGTTCTAAATGCATAACTAGCCCAAATCTGCAAATGCTTCAAACAGTCGTGAGATGAGGCTCGCAAGAAGATTCCAGGATGCTGCACGCGGAGCTCTTTGCATTAAAAAAAGAAAAATGCTGTATTTTCCTCTGTTGGTGGGAAGGCTCTGTGTTGTGTGTGTGTGGGGACCATTTCAAAATAAAAATAGATCAAAGGAGAAGAGTGTTAAACATCCTCTTCTCTGTATCCCTTTTCATCTGCAGCCTTCAATAGTCATGATGTCTAAATGGAACCTCCATGTTCAAAGGCAGCCTGCTTTGCCTCTGTCCTCTGCTTGTGGGTCTTTGGGAACATCTAGTTGGCCAGTTTGGGGAACTGGATGTTGGTTAGGTGGACCTTCTTCTTAGCAAACATTCATGGTGGGGTGGAGTGGAGGGAGTTACACGGGGTTGAACATAAAGTTTTAGTTTGGCCCCAAGTCTTTGTTTCCACTGTGCTTGCAAGCTGTAATCCAGAAACCTTGCAAAGGAGATAAGGTCTTGCAAATGTGTCCCCACCCCAACAATTCATATGACCTACATAGCTGCAGAGAGTTACCCCAACTTATTTGATTTATGTAAGCATGTTATTTTCTGTAATCCTATGGCATTAACTTGCAGGTGAAATTGTCTTGCAGTGCTCCAGCACATATATCAAAACCTTCACACATCTGCTTGTATTTGTTTGAGCTATCGAACAGCCCAGGTTTTGCAAGCATCTCTCAAGTTGGCTTGTAAAAGAGCTGTGGACTTCCTACCTATGTCGGCCCCTCCCGATAGAAAACATAAGGGCCCTGGGACGCCACCTAAAATTGGGTTTTTATCTGGATTAGATTTTAATGTATTTATTCAAGTTGTATGTTGGTTTTATTGTATTATCATTGTTGTTGTAAACTTCCCAGAGCCCTTTGGGGATGGGGCCAGTGGAGGGATTCAGCAGTTTCACACCACTTCGGCAGAACCGGTTGTTAAATTGGTGCTTGTAAACAACCAATTGTTAAATTACCGGTATTTGAATCCCACCACTGGATGGGGCGGTTTACTAAATTTAATAAGTAATAATAATAAGATCTCTGCTTTGATGGCAACTTAATCTTGTGGTGCTTAACAATCTGCTGCATTTTGATCTTGTGAGCTCAGCTTTCCACCTTAACTGTCCTATTTCTTGGAATTTTTCTCTGGGAAGGTGAAATTAACCAGATCAAAGTCAGGTGAGAGGAAGAGGCCTTGAAACAAAGGGATGCATTGAGAGTTTTCCAAGGGCACTCCATAGCCATCACTGAACTGCTTCTCTGTAAAGGGACACTTCCTCCTCTGTCAGCTTTGGTCACCCTTCACTCACATCTGTCAACTGTGATTCAGGCAATAGATTTCCTGATGATCACCTTGATCTGATGGCCTCTTGCGTGCGCTCTCTCTCTCCGGCAGTCCATCAGATTGTGCCATTTGGCTCCCGTGGTGTTTAATTGAGTGGATGATTGCTTTCCATCACAGTGGGTACGTATTGCGAGAGCTGCTTGCAGAGTTGTGCAAACAAAATTCTGCTATGCGGTTTCAGTTCCTGAAACTTGCCAGACCATCTCTTTCTTGTTAAAAAAAACATAGCACTCAAGGCATGCAGTTGGACATGCTGTTAGGTTGCTAGGCTACTAGACTAGGACACAGGGTAATGGATTCAAGGTTCAGGAAAAGAGATTCCACCTAAACATTAGGAAGAACTTTATGACTGTCAGGGCTGTTCGACAGTGGAATGCAGTGCTTTGGAGAGTGGTGGAGTCTCCTTCTTTGGAGGTTTTAAAAGAGGCTGGATGATCATATGTCAGAGGTGCTGTGATTGTTCCTGCATGGCAGGAAATTGGACTTGATGGCCCTCATGGTCTCTTCTAACTCTGTGATCCTATAATTCTACTGCTGCAGGCAGCCATTTGTAAAAGGACTTTTAAAAAGGATTGGGGAAATTGATGGAGGAGGATGAGGTTTCTAGGGGGCCGTTAGAGCTAAATAGAACCTCCATTTACTGAGGCAGTATACTTCTGAGGAGTTTAGGGTATATCAGTAGTTTGCCATGACAGGCCAATAGAACGTCCGTGTGCAGACACAGTGTTTCTGAGTGTTTAACAATGGAGGAATTTAAGGTCTATCACTGTCTCTTGTTGATATATATTTTTTAATGTACATGCTTCTTACTACACAGTTTTTAAGCTGGCTTATGCATCACAATGAAAACACAAATTTACAACCTACTTGAGATGGTCAGCCAGAAGCATGTCCCAGGAGACCACACACCCCCTCCAGCAAAATCCAACCAATCAGAATATGTAACCGAGAGCTTAAGGGAGCAAAAATGTTTTCACCTAGTGCATAAACCTTAACAGGCAAAAGCTCAGATTGCTAAATGGAACCTCCATGTACAGAGAAGGTATACCTGAATGCCTGATAGTGGGAGGCAGGCAGTGGACTGAAGAGGGCTTTTGGCTTCCTGTCTTGCATGTGGACTTCCAGGAGATATCTGGCGGGTCCTTGTGAGAAACAGGGCACTGCGTTGCTTGAAGCACTGGTCTGATTCTGCCAGGCAAATCTGAAAAAAGCCCAGCATGCGGATCTATGCCAGACACACCCATCAAAACTCAGTGGAGTTTTCAGCATTCTTGTATATGGAGGCCAATTTAAAGAACCCTGCTGGTTTTCTTTAAATGGGGGTGGGAGCAGAAGAGACCTGTTGCCTTCATGGCCTGCGCATGGCCTTCTCAGAGGCATCTGTCTGCGCACTGTTTTAAGCAAGATACTGGACCAGACAGGCCTTTGGTCTGAAGAAGGAGGAGGAGGAGGAGGAGGAGGAGGAGGAGTTTGGATTTATATCCCCCCTTTGTCTCCTGTAGGAGACTCAAAGGGGCTTACAATCTCCTTGCCCTTCCCCCCTCACAACAAACACCCTGTGAGGTAGGTGGGGCTGAGAGAGCTCCGAGAAGCTGTGACTAGCCCAAGGTCACCCAGCTGGCGTGCATGGGAGTGCACAGGCTAATCTGAATTCCCCAGATAAGCCTCCACAGCTCAGGCAGCAGAGCGGGGAATCAAACCCGGTTCCTCCAGATTAGATACATGAGCTCTTAACCTCCTACGCCACTGCTGCTCCTCTGAGTCAGCAGATCAAATTTTGAAATGTTTTTATCTCTCGATGGAACCTTCATATTCAGAGACAAGTCTACCTTTGGGCACAAGATATTGACATGAACAATGGGGGAAGGCTATTCCACTTGGTGGCTTCCTAGAAGCCTCTGGCTAGCCACTGTGGGAAACCGGATGCTGGACTAAATGGCCCTTTGGTTTGATCCTGCTGCAGGGCTGCATTATGTTGGTAGGAGCATCTAGGTTCACCCCAGCACAGGTGGCTGGCTTGTTGCTCCTCCAGGATGGGGGGTTATCTCCAGTTTTGGCCTTAGAGGTATAATTTCTAGTTTTGATCCTATTGGTTGGTGCTTTTCGTCTCTGAGCAGCACAGCTTTTTTGCTTGCCAGATTTTGCAAAATTGGCACAGCAGTATCTCTTAACAATATATAGGGGGAAATGTGAAGCATCTGAGATGCGGAAGGTTTCCTTGGGGACGTGAAATCTGCCTCTGGTAGGCGTCAGACTCTGGTAAACAGAGGAGCCTTGGCATTAGCCAAGTGGGCAACTTCCTTGCTAGGGTGGCGCGGCCCCTTTAAGGGCTGCTCGGTGCCCACCGGAGGCGCTGCGGAGCCCAGAGCCGGAGCTGGCATCGTCTGCGCTGGAGCTGCTGGAGCAGGTGCCGGGCCCCGGCTCAGCGTGGGGGCATCATCTCGCTTCTGCAGGCGCCGCGGGGGTGCACGGAGAGGTGAGGGGGGCTGCGTGCAAGCCAGGGGGCCCAGGGGGACCCAGCAATCGCGGGAAGAGTGGGAGGGGGGAGAGGGAGAAGATGGTGCCAAGGGAGGAAGACATCACGCCTGGCAGTACCCAGCATGGGCTCCTTGGAGGGCATTCCCTTGAGGAGGCGACATCACCTCCCCACACGTCCTCGATTTAGGGTGGGGGGCGTCCTGCAGCAGCGCTGCGGCTTGCAGTGATGGGGCACTGAAATGTGCTCTATGTGGGCTCTATGTGAGGAGGGGGCCGAAGAGCAGGGACGGGGAACGGAGCGAGATGTGCTGTGGGCAGACAGGCTGGGTCGGCGGGAAACGTGCCCCCCCCCCCCCCCAAATCCCTGCCACCGCTTTCCCACCAAGCTTGCAGAAGGGAGGGGGACAGAGGGGGGCGCTCATTCCTCCCCACTCCTCACATACTTCAGAGAATCTCCTGTCGGAATGACGTATTGACACGAGATTGCTTGCCCCTCCCCTCCAAATGCCCAGACCAGTCCCCCCCCCCCACGTACCCCTTTCTTTAACAGTGCCATCTTTGCCCTTTCCTGGAGGCGTCTAGTTTAAGCCCCCTCGCCCGCTTCTTGCTCAGAAAGAATGGTGTCAAGGGTGGGGTGACTTGATTTGATGAGATGAGATGCTGCAAAGAAGGGAGGGGGATACCACTCCATATTCACATTAAAAGGTCTGGTTGATCAGTCATCAGCTCTAGCAATATAAACCATTGACTCTTTGATTGCTGCCACCCCCCCACCCCCTTCAAATCCCTGCCTCATTTGATTATTTTAAAAGATGCAGCCAGGAGGTTAATTTCAGCTTCTTTCGAATGCCAGGGCCTCTCCTTGAAAAAATGTGATCTGCAGAAAAGGAGAATCTGAGCATGTACAAAGTGCATTTTCTCTCCTGTCTTGAGTTACTGCACAAGGCCTCTATACTGTGGAAATAGAATGCGGAGTGTATCCCGAAGAAAGGCTTGTGGGTGGCTTCCAAGAAAGCTGGGACTGCAAACCTTTTCTCTTTTGGTATTAGCCAGTGACCAAATGATCCCCCCCTCCCTTCTGCACATGCAGAATAATGCGTTTTCAATCCAGTTTCACAACGGTTTGCAAGTAAATGTTGCTATTCCGCAAGAGCATTGAAAGCGGATTGAAAGCGCATTATTCTGCATGTCCGGAAAGGGCCAATGATTGGTGACTTTCAATCAGACCCAGTTCCATTTGGGCCAAGGTGGCTTTCAGACTAATTGGTTTTCTCAGTAGCACTCAAGTCTGCTGAGACACCACCCCGAAATCCCAGTTGTGTGGGAGGTGGTTGTGGTTCCTTCTGATGAGAAAAGCACTCTGTGCATGTTCGCTTCCTTGCATGTTCTGGGACTGGGTCTCAGCATGTATGGAGCCTTCCAAAGTGACTTATGTGGGTGACCATTCAAAGACAGGAAGGCGGTGAACACATTTTCCTAAAATGCTCTAAAAGCATTATCGATCAGCTAGTCTGCCAGGCCTGTAACCTAGGGGTTGGCTCTAGGCTAGGAAGGAGGGCTGCTACTAGCATCCTGAACCTGCCTTTGCCCCCCCTCTGCCAAGACTTAGAATAGGGTTGTAGTGAAGAGCGTGGGCAACGGAAAGCCACCAGTTTGAATCTTGCCAGTGCCAAAAACGTATCAGGAGGCCTTAGGCCAGCCCCTTTCCCTCTGCCCCCAACTATAAGCTGGCCCATATTAGAGTTATTGTGCCCATGAATTGCACTATGTACATGGAGCACCTTGGCCCACTTATATCATATTGCACAAGCAATAAAATATTTTCCTGATGCTTTGTGTCTCAAACAGAAAAATCGCAGGTGTGCATTCAACAGGTAAAGCTTTTTTTTCTTGATTGTGGCGGGGGAGGAAGAAGCTGTCCGTGTTGAATTTCTGCCCATCAAGGCTTATTAACGCCAAAGAGCCTGGCATGAGGGAGAGACTGAGAAGGACTCTGAAGGTGGCATTCTGGTAGCTGTTTGGCGAATGGCTGTTGTACTGCTCGGAGGCCTTTGGGGGGCATCTGGTTCTCTGCTAGCTGGACCATTAGTCTGCTCCACCATGGCTACTGTTGTGCAAGATGAGCAGAATGGTTTGAACCAGGCTAAGGTGTCTTCTTAAGAGGAGAGACCACAGAACAGTGGGAGAGGAACTTCTTTTGCATGCAGATGGTCCCCAGTTCTTCCCCTGCAGCTCCACATAAAAAGATTTCAGGTTGCAGATTCTGTGAAGCTGTTGCCAGTCAGCATACATAGTATCAGGAAAGGCAGTGACTGATGATCTGTTTTGACATAAGGCAGCTTCACGTGCCTATGAAAAGAGTGACTTGCACAGATCTAGTAACTGGAATGCATTGGGTGCAGCAAGCAAGTGTACTCTGGCTCACTATATTCTCAGAAATTCCTTCTGGAAATGGCCATGGTATTTTTTGAAGAAGAGGATTATTCACAGAGTGTAGGGCGAACACTTGTTATTAGGCATGATAGCTCAGTGGAGACTCCATGTACGGAAGCAGTGTACCTCTGCGGCTCAGATGACAGTGAAGAACAGCAGTGAAGGGCCCTCACCTTCGTGCTGTGCTTGTGGACTCCCAGAAGTATCAGGCTGCCTGCTGTTTGGGTACTGGGTTGATTGGGTTTTGAACCTGATCCCTCAAGGAGGAGAGGATTTTTGCTCATATTATTCCCTGTGGTTTATCCATGCACATGTGAAACTTGTTCTCACAGGTCAGAAAAGAGATGGGAGATGTTTTGTAAAGTAAATGTGCCTTCGTCACAAATAAGGGAAGTACAAAACCCAAGGTGAATCTCTTGTTTGGAAAGGGGGGGGGGATCGCTCTTGTCTGACCACAGAAAGCACAGCCTTGAAAATCATATGTGTATAGTTTCTCCTCAGGGAAAATGATACTTTTCTGGGTAGGGAGTGGGGAGAGAGCTGCAGACAAGTTGGCCATTGCTGACTGTTTATGACTAGATCCTTCCTCCACAGAACCTGGTTTGTGACTAAGAGGAAGGGAAACGTTGTAAGCCAGCGGATCCCCCCCCCCTCTTTTCAGTTGATTGGTTTCATTATGATTCTTCATTAAGCGTCTCATCCCTCTTTCTCCTCTGCCCCCCCCCCCCCCCCTTCTTGGGTCTGGTAATAGTATTATGTGAAGCAGAGGCTCTGCTCTGTAGTAAACTGATTGGTTGAGCTTAAATGAAAAACATGGGAACTGCAAGCATATCAAGGCCTCGTTTTGTAGGTTTTGATTTTTGTTCAGGAAGATTTTTGGGAAGAGTCATTTCAGAGACGTTCTGTACAGCCAGCTTCTGGGTGTGACAAATTTCCTTCGTGTTGGGCTTTTTGTCACTGAGTGGTTGCATTTTCTGGGGATTCAGACCAGAATATTTTGTCCCTGGCAGAGTGAAGATTTGAGAAGTGGCTCAGTGGCAGGACATGTGCTTTGCATACAGAAGGGCCCAGATTAGAAAGCCAGTGTGGTATAGTGGTTAGAGCAGGGGTCTTCAAACTATGGCCCTCCAGATGTTCATGGACTACAATTCCCATCAGCCCCTGCCAGCATGGCCAAGTGGTAGGGCTCATGGGAATTGTAGTCTATGAACATCTGGAGGGCCATAGTTTGAAGACCCCTGGGTTAGAGTGTCAAAATGGGATCTGAAAGACCTGTGTTCAAATCCATACTGGCACGGAAGCTCACTGGGGCAGTCACTCTTTCTCAGCCTGGCCTACCTCGCAGGGTGGCTGTTGTGAGGGAAAAAATGAAGAAGAGGGTGGCGTATGCTGCTTTTGGTCTTTCTTGGTAAGAGAAGCCTGTTATAAGAATCTAAATAAATAAATCATAGATGCTGAGAGAGATCCTTCCCTGCAGCTGCTAATCAAAATAGATAATGCTGAGCTAGACGGACTAATGCTCTCACTCAGTACACAACATCATTGTTCATATATGTTTCATTCAAAAATCATTTGAAGATTTTCTGTCCTGTCAGTATTACCTCTGGGTAGCTTTTGAAAGATCATGAAGGCAACCAAAATCAGCATTAAAAATCCATCATTAAAACTGTAGAAAAACTAACATAATAAAGGACATTATAAGAGCAGGATGTTGTGGGTTTCCCAGGGTTGTATGGCCATGTTCCAGTAGTATTTTCTCCTCACGTTTCACCTGCATCTGTGGCTGGCATGCACGTGAAATGTCAGGAGAAAATACTTCTGGAACACGGCCATACAACCTGGAAAACCCACAACATCCTAGTGATTCCGGTTGTGAAAGCCTTCAACAATACGTTAACAGCAGCTCAAAATGAGAGTAACATAGATCACCTTTCAGTTAAAAGCGCCCTTTAAAAGACTGCTGAAATTTAACCTCCTGCTCCTCTGTTTTTCACCACCTGCTGAACCAGTTGACAGTGGAAAAACCTGCAGCACCTGTTGATGGAAATGAAAGCTAACCAGGCATCTGGACCACGAGCACCTATTCTTTTCCCCAACCTCTTTTTGTCTCAGCAAAAGGCTGTCATTTGTGTCCCATGTGCATGTTTGTGAAACGGCATACGGAGTGCCATTTTGGAGGGGGTGGCGCATTGTGTGGGTGGTGTACAACAGCCTCGAGATTGTGTCTTGCCAACGGGTTTGCTTGGTGACATCTGCTCCCCTTCTCTACCTGTTGTTGCAAAAGCGCCTCCTGGATTTTTATCATTTGATTTGTAGGCTTCCCTTCCCCTTGTGGGTTCACAATTCCTGGAGCTCGGCTTTGTGTTGTATGCCATTTGTCCCAAGGTCAATCTTGGGCTCTTCTGAACCGAATGGAAGGCATACCACGACGGAGGAGGAGTTGGCTGGCCTGCATTCAATGGTGGAGGCTCCATGTCCACCACAAACCATACGGAGAAATAATTTGTGAGCCCTGTGTCATATATGGAGATCAGCTGCATCTGTGTTGTGCACATAGCTATAACGTTGCAGACCTTGGAATCATGCCTCTTTGGCATGGATTCTCTGCTTCTTAATCATGGCTCAACATTATGGCTGTGGACCATCTCAGCACTCCCGGGCCTGCTGTCTTCTGAATCAGAGTTGTGGTCCATCTGGTCCAGTATTGTCTGGTCCAATTCCAAGCTTTCAGGCAGATCTTTCTGTATTGCTGTTGAATATCCTTTTAGTTGGAGATATCAGAGGGTGAACGTGGGACTTTCCGCATTCAAAGCATGCATGCTGCTGCAGTCACTGCCACCCTTCCCTAAGACAGTGGCATGTCGTTGGTAGAAGGTGCATATTATGCTACCTTATACCGGGTCAGATGCTGGTCCATCTAGCTCAGGGTTGCTTCTTCTGACAGGCAGCCGCACTGCAGAGCCTCAGGCAGAGAAGCTCTTTCCCAGCAACTTTTAACTGAAGATGCCTGGGCTTGAACCTGGAGCCTTGTGCATAGAAGGTGCACCCACTGTCACTGAGCCTCCTCAGTGTGATGCTGGCTTATGCAGCCTAACCATTCGTCCTCCTAGCTCAGATCCCACTAGCAGCCAATAGTCTCTCTAACCCACATGTGTCAAACTCGCAGCCCTCCAGGTGTTATGGACTACAGTTCCCAGCATCCACTGCTAGCATGTTGCTGGCAGGGGATGATGGGAACTGTAGTCCATAACATCTGGAGGGCCGCGAGTTTGATTCCCCAGTGCTGTGTGGAAGTTCCCTACCTCTGAGCAGCTGAGCAGCGCGCACGCACGCACGCACAAACACACACACTCACACACAAACTGATCCTACACCCAGAGAATTAGATTTGAAAAAAAGGCATAGTTATGTATTTTCTCCGATAGTTTTTCTTGAGCTGTGAGATTTTCATGTGGTGCAGTTGGCTCTGTTTGCTGTCTGAAATGCCATGGCCTTGGAACAATCAGTTTGTTGTTTGTGTGAACTTGGCAGACTCCTTGAGGGATGTGTCAACAAGGGGTGGTTCTTCATGTGTGAACTAGCTGTGACACTGGTGGGGGGTCATCTTCACCCTTCCTTTCCACCCTACTCTCCCTCACCAGTGATTTAATCTTGGCAAGTTGATGCCAGAGGCTAATCTATCTCTCCTGGCAAGTTCAGCCGACTCTACAGACTTCTCTTTTCCTCCTGTCCTGGCTGCCTCTTCTGCATTCACTCTTCCTCTGGAAAAAAGAATGTGTGTGTGTGAAACCATGGAAACTGTACGCTCTACTTGTGATGCCAGTTCTATCTCTGCATCTACCTCCCCTGGTGTATGCCTTCAATACTGACCAAGACCTTTTTGTACTCTCTCTCTCTCTCTCTCACACACACACACACATGCGCGTACACACACACACACACACACACACACACACTCACAGATGCAGTTTCTGATCTAGAAAACTGGGTTTCATTCCTCTCTCCTTACGAGGCCTGCTGGGTGACCCTGGTCTCTCTCTGTCCCACCTACCCCACAAGTTGTCTGTTGTGGGGAGAGGAAGGGCAGGAAGTTGTAACCCACATTAAGTCTTCTTAAGACAGAGAATAGCAGGGTATTAATTCTTCTTCTTCTCCTTCATATCAGTCCCAGGCAAGAGACTGTAAACTTTACACTCCACAATAAGAATAATGAAGGAGTTAATAAAGTTAATGGTTGCCAACTGATCAGGTAAAAAACAAACACACATATCCTGGCCTGCTCCTCTGCTTTTAGCAGTTGGATCTATAGAAATCAGCATGGATAGCTTTTTGTAGCATGGTTAACAGCATCATCACCTGCAAAGATCCCCAGATTAAGCTGAAGCTGTAGCAGTGATGCAGCTGCTTGTTACAGGAACCCCAAAACTTATTATGAGACCATCCCCTGCCCCCCAGTACTAGCCACAATCACCGGGGTAGAACAGAGCACACTAAATTAATTAACCCACGGTAGAGATATCTACATTTCTGAAATGAAAGTAGCTCAGGCTCCACTTTAAAGTTGTCAGCAGGCTTTAGGGAAAAAAAATCCTGTTACTTTGATAGAGGCCTAATGGGTAGAAACGGGCAGCTGAAGCTCTCCAATGGCATGGCGGTAAATAACATTCCATTAAGCCTATATTAGAGGGTCAGTTGAAAATCCTATTCCTGCTTACTTTGACCTAGAGGGGCTGCCTTTTAATACCAGACAAGATTGATGTAACGCTCGTCAATCCACATGCTCAGAGAGAATAGAATAGAATAGAATAGAATCTTTATTGGCCAAGTGTGATTGGACACACAAGGAATTTGTCTCCGGTGCATATGCTCTCAGTGTACATAAAAGAAAAATACATTTGTCAAGAATCATAAGGTACAGCACTTAATGATTGTCATATAGGTCTAGTAAGCAATCAGGAAACAATCAGTAGTAATGAAAACATAAAATGTAAAATCATAAAATAAAATAAAATAAAATAAAATGTAAAATAAAATGTCAGCACAGGCTATAGTCATACAGTCATAAGTGGGAGGAGATGGGTAATAGGAATGATGAAAAAAGTAGTGCAGTAATTATATAATAAGTATATAATAAATAGTTTAACATTATCGAGGGAATTATTTGTTTAACAGAGTGATGGCATTGAGGAAAAAAAACTGTTCTTATGTCTAGTTGTCTTGGTGTGCAGTGCTCTGTAGCGACGTTTAGAGGGTAAGAGTTGAAACAGTTTATGTCCAGGATGCGAGGGGTCAGTAAATATTTTCACAGCCCTTTTTTTGACCCGTGCAGTATACAGGTCCCCAATGGAAGGCAGGTTAGCAGCAATTGTTTTTTTCTGCAGTTCTGATTATTCTCTGAAGTCTGTGTCGATCTTGTTGGGTTGCAGAACCAAACCACACAGTTATAGAGGTGCAGATGACAGACTCAATGATTCCTCTGTAGAACTGTATCAGCAGCTCCTTGGGCAGTTTGAGCTTCCTGAGTTGGCGAAGAAAGAAAATTCTTTGTTTTGCTTTTGATGACATTTTTGATATTAGGTGACCATTTTAGGTCATGAGATATGATGGAGCCTAGAAATTTAAAGGGCTCGAGTAGTGATACTGTGTTGTGTAGTATGTGAGGGGAGGTAGGATGGGAGGGTTTCTCCTGAAATCTACCACCAGTTCTACGGGGTTAAGTGTGTGCAGTGCTGGAGTGTTGCAGTGGCACCACGAGGCTAGTTGTTGAACCTCCCGTCTGTATCGCGGTTTCATCAAGTTGTCTCGAATGAGACCAATCACTGTTGTATCATCTGCAAATTTCAGGATTTTAACAGATGGATCGTTTGAGATGCAGTCATTGGTATACAGAGAGAAGAGAAGTGGTGAAAGTACACAGGGGGGGCCCCTGTGTGCTCATTTTACAGGTGTCTGATGTAATTTTTCCTAGCTTCACCTGCTGTTTCCTATCTGTTAGGAAGCTTGTGATCCACTTACAAATATGCTCAGGTACTGCTAGCTGATTTAGTTTGGTTAGAAGAATGTCCGGTCTGATAGTATTGAATGCTGAACTAAAGTCAACAAAGAGGACCCTTGCATAGGTCTTTAGTGCATTCAAGATGCTGTAGGATATAGTGCAAATCCATATTAACAGCATCGTCTGTCGATCTGTTTGCTCGGTATGCAAATTGCAAGGGGGTCCAACAGTGGATCCGTGATGGTTTTCAAATGGTACATCACTAGCCTTTCAAAAGTTTTCATAACTACAGATGTTAGAGCAACTGGTCTGGTAGTTCAGTTCCTTGATGGAAGGCTAACACTGGGGCGATAGTGGAGTGTTTGGAAGCAGGAAGGAACATAGCACATCTCTAGTGATTTGTTGAAGATTTGGGTGAAAATATGGGGCCAATTGGACAGCACAGACTTTTAAGCAAGAAAGGTGTTATCTTGTCTGGGCCTGGTGCTTTTCCAGGCTTCTGTCTGTGAAATAGATCTTGCACTTCCTTTTCTGAGATCACCAGGGGTTGTAAACCCAATGAAATGGGTTCAGTTGTAGGAAGTTTGGCTATTGTTGGTGCGTCTGAGATAGAGGTTGTGGAGAAAGGTGACTGTAGATTGTTTTCAAACCTACAGTAGAACACATTCAGGTCGTCTGCCAATTGCTGATTTCCTTCAGCTTGGGAAGGTGGTTTGCTGTAACCGGTGATATTTTTGAGAGTTTTCCACATGTTTGCTGTTTCGTTTGGTGAAAACTGATTTTTTAGCTTTTCAGAGTAGTTTCTTTTGCTGCTCTGATCTCCTTTGTTAATACATTTCTGGCCTGATTATACAGCATTCTATCACCCTTTCTGTAGGCCTCTTCTTTGGAACGACGTAACTGCTTAAGTTTAGCTGTGAACCAAGGTTTGTTGTTACTATATATACGCAAGTTCCTGGTTGGTATACAAAGATCTTCACAGAAGCTGACATATGATGTTACAGTATCTGTGAGTTCATCCAAATCTGCAGAGGTGTCTTTAAAAATATTAACAGGTGCCCAGGGCTGAGTTTGTGGCACTAGTGAATCACGGCATATTCTCAGTACTCAATATGTGGGGCCCTAAAGGCATGTCCAAGCAATCAATCTGAAATAGCCTTATACCAAGCCACTCCCTCTGCCTAAGTATGCTGTGAATGGCTCCCCCATGGTCCTGAGAGCACAAAAGCTTTGCCTAGTGACCCGTGGTGGCAAATCTATGGCACTCCAGATGTTCATGGACTACAATTTTCATCAGCCAATTGGCCATGCTGGCAGGGGCTGATGGGAATTGTAGTTCATGAACATCTGGAGTGCCATAGGTTCACCACCACGGGACCTAGTCGGAGATAATTTAAATGGAGATTCCAGAATCTGAATATGGGACCCTCTGTGTGCAAAGCATGTGGTTCGGCGTGGAGCTCTAGAACTTTCTAATAAGAAGGCTGTCTTCTGGCCTCTTCTAACAGGCAGATGTTCTACAGGATCTCAGACTGTGAGTGGCCTTTCACACCTGGAGAAATTTTTTAGCTGGAGATGCCAGGAATTGGACTGAGGATCACCTGCTTGCCATGTGTGTCCACTGAACTATTCCTTCATGCTTAGCCCAAGAAGAGGTTGCCTAGCTGGTGAGCGTCAATCAGTCAAGAAGAGATTGCCTAGCTCAGGGGTAGGGAACCTGACCCGTGGTGGCAAATCTATGGCACTCCAGATGTTCATGGACTACAATTTTCATCAGCCAATTGGCCATGCTGACAGAGGCTGATGGGAATTGTAGTTCCTGAACATCTGGAGAGCCGCAGGTTCCCTACCCCTGGCCTAGCTGGTGAGCATCAATCAGTTGGGCCCAATACATATACTGGAAAAGCCCTTTGGCCACCTCAGGTCACAGCAAAACCTTAGCACTATATTGGGGAACGGTACTGCAAAGTTCATGTGTGTGGGTGTGGAAGGAACTGAGGAGATTTTCTTTGTACTTTTGCTGTAGGATGAGTCAATTTTAGCTCCTATTCAAGAAGCTGAGAACTGCTGTTAGGGCTACAGCATTGACTTAGATATGGAGGGAGAACAGTGCCCTTTGTCTGATGGTAGACAGTTTAGAAATCCTATTCTAGGGTTTCCATTTTCTAAAAGTGACATGTGGTTTAAAGAGGATGCCTCTCTTGGGACCAAGCATTCTCCTCTCTCTCCCACAATAAATGTTAGTTTAGCAAAGCTAAGTTGTTGATATCACCAGTTGGGTCTACTGTGAACTCCGTGCTTATCTTGCATATTTTTTAGCATAGAAATGTTGTACCTGATAATATTTGTGAGGCCTGGGAAGGTAGAGTCAAGACCTAATGAAGTGAAATGAGCAAAGAAAATCTGGGGGCTACAAAATCCAATTAAATTAATGTGCATCAAAATTTCTCTATATCTTAGAATTGTAGAAACGTAAGAATGGGAATTGACCTCCGGGGCCGTCTAGTTCAATGCAGGAAATTCACAACTATTTTCCCCCCACCCCCCAGTGATTACCTGTCCATGGCCAGAAGATAGCAAAAATCTCCACAATCCCTGGCCAATCTGGCCTGGAAGAAAATTGCTTCTGGACCCCAAAGTGGTGACCAATCAGCATTACCCTGGACCTATAAGAAATGACCAGAAGAGCCAAGCACCGAAACAATCCTTCCTGCCCTCGCTTTCATGATCAGCCTAAGTTCACAGACTCAGCACTGCTGCCAGATGTCCATCTATTCTCTGCTTTAAAATCTCCGAAGAAGCAAAGCCCACCATCTCCCAATAAAGCCTGTTCTACTGAGAAACTACTCTGTCTGCTATGGGGGGGGGGGGGACCTCCTAATGTTTAGTCAAAAACTCTTTTGATGTAATTTCAACCCGTTGGTTCCGGTTTGACCTTCTTGGAAACCAGATGTTAAATCTTTAACTGATAATTTAAAACTCCTGCATTAGATTTTATTTGGGTCTACTTTGAATGTTTTCAAAATAGTTTTTTTTTTTAAAAAAAAAACCTGTCTAATGTATTGTCGAAGGCTTTCACGGCCGGAATCATTGGGGTGCTGTGTGGTTTCCGGGCTGTATGGCCGTGTTCTAGCAGCATTCTCTCCTGACGTTTCGCCTGCATCTGTGGCTGGCATCTGAAGATCCTCTGAAGATGCCAGCCACGGATGCAGGCAAAACATCAGGAGAGAATGCTTCTAGAACACGGCCATACAGCCCGGAAACCACACAGCACCCCTGTCTATTTAGTTGTGTGATGTAAAATTATGCGCTTTGGATCGACTTGCATATTTTAATTTTTTAAAATCCTAGATTGACTGGAACATGTGCATTCCATCGCTTTTTGCCTCCCTTTCACAATATTTTCCTTTGTACCCCCTGTGATTTATATTGATTTGTGCCCTTTGGTTGCAGAATGTTCCTGCACCTCCCTGTTCAGCAGTGTCAAGTCACTTTGCCGGGTCTGTCCACCTCTGGGATTTCTTCTCCTTCGGTTCACTGCCACCAGCTGGTCAATTCTGGCAATTCCCACCAAAAGGGTCGGCAGCCCTAAACTTCCCTTCTGAGTTGCTGTTTAAAGTCTCTGCCTAGGGATGCGTCTCCCACTAACCAATAACTGGTAACCATGGGGACCACTGACCATATTTGTGCACTGCAGAAAAATAATGATCTAACAATCAATCATCTCCCTTCCCTTGGTGCTTGTTTTAGACACCGTGCTTAAGAGTGGAGAAGTCCCTGATGTTTTGAATGTAATAACTGCATTAAGCCTCGTCCTGGAATCCTGCCCAAGACCCCCGAATCACAAAGACCACTGATTCTAGTTAATCAGTTTCATTGCTGAACTGCGAAGGAGTCTCTTCTAATGGTCATTTGAAATCTACCCTCCTAGGGCTTAAGCCTATTGGATCCCATCTGTCCTTCTGAAGCAACAGACAACAAATCTTTGCCCTCTTTCATGTGACTGCATTTTAAGAAGTTGAAAAGAATGATTACATCTCCCCTGAGTCTTCTCTTCTCTAGGCGAAACAGGTTCATTTCCCTCAGCCTTTCCTTGCAGGACTTATTTTCCAGATCCCCTCCATTGCCCTTCTTGAAACCTGTGTGAATTTGTCTACAACTTGGTTTTAAAGAGTTCACAACTGGACACAGCACTCCTCCAGCTGATTTCTGATTTGCGCTGAATACCGTGGGACCAGTGGTGGGATCCAAAAATTTTAGTAACAGGTTCCCATGGTGGTGGGATTCAAACTGTAGCGTAGCGCCAATGGGGCGGGGTGGGGCACAAAGGGGCAGGGCTGGGCATTCCGGGGGCGGGGCATTCCTGGGCGGGGCTGTGGCAAGGATGCAGCCGCTGCGCTGGTCCTTGGGCAGGAAATGAATGCACGCAGGCGCAGGCTGCCACGCACGCCGGTGCACCTCCTGCTAGACTGCTTTAAGTTCTGCACGCTACTGCTGAGAGGAGGGGCGTAACTAAGGCAAAAATCACGTGGCAAAATCACCAATTAGTAACCCCCTCTCGGCACACACAAATAATTAGTAGCCTACTCTCGGGAACCTGTGAAAACCCACCTCTGCATGGGACTATTACTTCTCATGACTACTTCTAAAACAAAAACCAGCTGTGTTCTGTTACTTTTTTGAGGGAAAAAAATGGTGGCCTAAACTCAGTTGTATTTACAAATGTCTATTATGGAAATGTTTGTGTGAGGGGTCTGGGCCCTGCATATGATCCCCATAGAGAGTATTGGGGGAGGGGGGTTGATAATGCTGGCCGATTTTACTGTATTGTTTTGAAGCGTTTTGAGTACCTTAAAGTGCAGCATAAGTAGCAGTATGTGAAATAAATCTATGACTCCTGGAAAATGTTATATCTGAAAGAAAAAAAGACTGGGTGGGGGGCTTTTTCTGACTCATGCTTTTATTTATTTCCAGATTGGGGATGAGCATGAATGTGGAGCTCAGATCGCTGCTTCTACTGAAGCTGAATAATTCTAAGCCACCCCTTAGTCCCCACACCAGGTAGGTAATACCCAGGATCATTTAGATGGGTCTGCTGCATGTGGCAAATGCAATCCGCTTCTGTTTGTTTCAGTGAGGCTTTTGCAAATGAACTTCCTATAAGATCGTGCTGAATATAATTTAATAGATGTTGCTTTTAATTTTTTTGTCCTGGGCCCCAACGTTTTCTCTGGCCCGCTCTGACAGGACCTGCCTGCTTGAAATAACAATAACATACTGAGATTCAAAGCAGCCTCCTACCAATTTTTTTAAAAAATGATTCTGCTGATATTTTTCTTGGTATATGGAACTGTACATGGCATCATGACCAATGAAGACCTGATTCAGTCTCACCTCTCCATCTTCGGAGAGTTCATCAGCTATGCCAGCACCTTTTCAGTCATATCTTTTTTTTCTTTTTTTAAATTTTATTAAGTATGAAAAATTAACAATTTGAGTTTCAGTTATTACAGGATTCACAAAAATTGTTGCATATAAGTTTTTACATAAAGTTATTTCGTGAAAAAAATCTATCCATTTAAAAACAACTCATTCTAACTTATACATTAGTTTTTAAACTAATATACTTCCAGCTAGGATACAAATAATTTAATACATATAATTCAGTCATATCTTCATGACCATGAGAGATATAAATTTGCTTCTTTAAAAAACTGAAGATTTTAAGAAAGTGGGTTTTTGCACCTGACACCAAATCCTGTGCTTTTGCATATCTGCCACACATATGCATAGCCAACAGCTATTTTCTGTTGGGTAGACTGGTATCCTAGGGAGAAATGTGGCGGATCCCGATGTAATCAATGCACACTGATAATTCAAATGATACTTTTTAGAAGTGCAACATTCAGTTGTTTAATTGGTTAGTTTAGTGGATTTTTAAAACATGAGTTTTTAAAAGTTCTCTTGATTAACCAAGGAGCACTTTCTTTTAAAAAATGGTTAATGACTGTAATTCAAGGAATATCAAAAGCTGACTGGAAGAAAATCTCACATAGAAGGGGATTTTCTTTCTAATATGACAACACCTGTAACTGTTTGAGGCATCTTCTAAAGCCAGCAATTCTAATCTGGAGAACCGGGTTTGATTCCCCACTCCTCCACCTGAGTGGCAGAGGTTTACCTGGTGAGCCAAATGTGTTTCCGCACTCCTACATTCCTGCTGGGTGACCTTGGGCTAGTCACAGTTCCCTCAGAACTCTCTCAGCCCCACCTACCTCACAAGGTGCCTACTGTGGGGAAAGGAAGGGAAAGGAGCTTGTAAGCCACCTTGAGTCTCCTTACAGGAGAGAAAGGTGGGATGAAAATCCAAACTCCTCCGCTTCTTCTTCTAAAGGACAGTTAATATTTTTCTTACAAATTATGGCTTTATTTCCATGAACCAAGTAAAACTCCCATGTGGAGTCTTTTAATCTGGTGACTGCCATAGTACATACTCCTAGGACCTGGCCTCTTTAAAGAGGAGTCTATGTTTCTTCCATCTTTAATTTTAATTCCTTTGTTGGCAGGGATGCGCAACTAAGGTCAACATGTGTTAAGCAACTGTTTATGTGAATGCACCTTTGGTTCTACCTGCTTTCTTCAGCAAGCTTTGGAGCCAATACTCTCCTCCTTCTCTTCTTTTCCAGAGTTGCTGTGGTGTACTGAAATGATCTGAGAAGGAGCTGGAAAGAGCTGCTTTTAAGATGACCCGAACGGACCCGCCTGATCTTCTGGTGTCTATGGTGTATCAGGACATCAAGGTGGCTTCTCTCAACCCCTCCCGTTCAGCTTTCTACCAGCCCATGGGGCAATGTGATACTTCCATGTCTTCATCCTTGGAGACCCACTCCCAGCACTTCAACAAGCGGCACTGCCGCAGCTTTGACTTCCTGGAATCCCTGGACGAACCACCACCCACACCGCCTGTCATGCAGCGCTCCTCCCGGCGACCGCCCACTCCAGAACCCTCCTCTGCTCCTGTGGGCAAGAAGGCTTCTGTCAGGACAGCTGCTCCAGAGGCTCCAGTCAGCAAGGCCTACCCGCGAGGGAGGGAGGTTCCAAAGGAATCAGCCCCGCGAGCAGAGCCCAAGAGACGAGCCAGATCTAAGAGTGCCCCTCGAGTCAAAACCGCCTTCACTCCAATTGCCATACCTGTGTCTTCCGGCTCACCCTCAGCACCATCCAGAAGGGGACGTGAAGTCCAGCGAGTGTCCCGAGAGCCTGAACAAATGGAGCTATCCCCTCGTCGAGAGGGCGGCTATTCCTCTATGAAGCCCTTGATCAATGAAGTGCATCCGATCAAGCTGCAGCCACAGCGCAGCAGCGGTAGCCGCATCTCACCCCTCTGTGTTAGTGGCGCCAACTGCTATGAGGAGGCACCTGCCATGCGGCCCCTACCACAGAGCATACACGTCAAACGCCGAGTGGACATCAAGCCGGATGAGGCTACAGTGATGCATGCGGCCCGCAGCACCAAAGCCTCTCACGGCCACATGGAGGCTTTGCCACCCTGGCCCAGGCCTCCTGGTGCTGCTCACAGCTTAACAGTGCCTGGCAGCCGACAGATGTCCATGTCACGGACTCCCACACCCAGCGACACCTATAGTGGGGAACACCGGGTCCTGGCACCGTACCCCGCTGAAGTTTATGATGGAGGCCAAGCCTTGCCAGAAGGTGGCTGCATTCCCTTCACCCCATACGTGCCAAACAAGTTCTTCTACACTGAAGAGCCAGGCAACTTCCCTCTGAAAAGCTCTGGCTATGAGGGATACCCTCCCCAGTATGGGGGCCACGTCCTCCCACCACAGCCCTTTTATGGGGAAGAGTCTCCCAAAAGTGGCTTCCATGCTTTCCCTCCCAGGACGTTTTTTGTGGAGGATAACCGGTCTTATCCCATCCAGGAGCCCCCTGCTAGGACATACTATGGGGATGATTCTCGCTTTTATACCCCCAGGACTCCTCCCATGAAGGCTGTTTATGCTGATGACCCTAGGGCTTACCCTGCCTTGAGGTCCAACCCCCGAGTCTTTTATGCAGAGGATTATGGGAAATACCATGAGCGGGAAATCATGTCCAGAACCTACCCATATCCACGCAATACTCAGCCCGCGCAGTTCAATGACTGGTATAGCCCTGACAGAGGGTCAGTACCATACCAGACATGGCAAATGTCCCGTTTCACTCCCCCACAACCTGCGCCCAGAGCTATGCTGTCCTCCTGGCACGCCAGCTATAGCGCCAGCCCTCCCCGGCTTGGCACAGACACACGTCACTATTCCAAATCCTGGGACAATATCCTGACTCCCCACGTGCGCCGAGAAGACCCCATGTTGCGTGGGCGCAGCTACGAGAACCTGTTGGCCCGGGATCCACACCGTGCCTTATCTCCCGATGACCGACGCCAACCAGTTGTGGTCAATCTGTCCACTTCACCCAAACGCTATGCTGCGCTTTCGCTCTCTGAAAACTCCCTCATCGAGAAGATGCATGTCGATGGTGGACGTCACGGCTGGTTTGTCACCCCAGAGATCACTATTACCGACAATGACATCCGAGCCAACGGTGTCTGTAAAACAGAGAGACGCTCGGCCAGCTGGGATGTCTTGGATTCAGGTGATGTGCGAGACAGGGGTTGCATCCAAACCGGGCCCTACGTTGCTAATCCTGGCGCCAAAGAAAATGTTGCCCACCAGCGTAGCCTGGAGCAATTGGACGAGCTGATTACAGACCTGGTCATTGATTACAAACCTCCTTCTGCTTGCCCATCCAGTGAGGTTAGCAACTTGGCTGACCAGCTCCGGCGGCTGATAAGCGAGAGCATGGCCCTGCCTGCCAAGAAACCAGACCCCTGGAAAGTGGTGGAACCCCATCCCACAAAAGAACAGCCTGGCCCCAGCTCATTCCATGCTGAGCTGCGTAAGGACCAAGGGAGGCGCTCTGCCGACATGGCGGTGTCTGCCGGTCCATTTGAGAAAGTGTGGGACGATTGCTCGCCAGACCTCAGCGCCGACGAGGATGATGTGATGATGTGTTCCAATGCCAAGTGCCGCCGGACAGAGACTATGTTCAACGCTTGCCTCTACTTCAAATCTTGCCACAGTTGTTATACTTATTACTGCTCCCGTAACTGCCGACGAGAGGACTGGGATACCCACAAGGAGAACTGCATTTATGGCCGGATTGGCAGCACTTGCCGCCACGTGCTGCAGTTCTGTCGGGAGAGCGGAGAAGTGCACAAGGCCTTCTCACGCATCGCTAAGGTGGGCTTTCTGTCCAGGGGCCGTGGGGTACTCTTTTTGGGCTTCCCCAACGCAGGCTCCGCTGAGAACTTTCTGCAGTTTGGCTTGGAGAGCTTGCTGATGTCACCCACTTACCTGTCGCTGCGGGAACTTGAAAACTACTCTGACAATCTCGGGGACTATGCCCGGGAGCTTCGGGAGGCTGGCCAACAGTATGACCCAAATGAATGTTTCCTCCTGAATGTAACTGTGGCGGTCGGACAGAAGGTCCCCGAGAGGCCATCCCCCAAGGTGCAGGTGCCAACAGTCAGGAAGTATGCCAAGGTGGCCTTAGCATCCTCAAGTCCTGAAAAGAAGATCCTGAAGAAGGAGCACGACATGGAAACGCTAATCCTGACGCCTCCTCCTGGCACGGCTGACATAGACAAAGAGGGCGAGGAAGGGCGCAAAGCCCGCGAGGTCTGTTTCATTAACATCCAGCGGGAGCTGCGCATCCGTGGGGTCTTTTTACGGCATGAATTCCCTAAGATTTATGAGCAGCTCTGTGAATTCGTGGAGACTAACAAACGCTTCACGCCCACCACTATCTACCCCATCGATAAGCGGACTGGCAAGCAGTTCATGTGTATGATCATGGCAGCATCTGAGCCCCGTACTCTTGACTGGGTGGCGAGCCCCCACCTCCTCGACGACATCATGTGATCCTACTACTGCCACCCATCTCTCTTCTGCCCCGCCCTATTTATTGCCCTTTTCTTAGAGGTGTATTTTGTTATCAGAGTACTAATGTGATTTGATTGGAATGTTCCTGTTCTTTCTAATGCATTCTAGTTGGCTGTGGAATAGGCTGGTCTAGGATGTGACCAGGTTCCCTGAGGAAAGAAGCTGTGTGTGGCTTTAAGTACAAATCGTTTCCGGATCAAGCTGAAATGAAAATTCTGCTCACAATTTGAATTTGGAATTTTCAGATGTCCATTAAAAAAAAACTGATTAGAGATACGCACAATTAACTTTTCTTGGTAATTGTGACGTTGGCAATGCAAAGCCATTGCCAAATCCCAGGCCATGCAACCTGTCCTCGAAAGCCAGCTGTTTCCATAGTAGAGAATATTGTTCTGTTGTGGTTTTTTTTTAACCAACATTGGAGAATAGCAATTGAAGTATTTTCCATCGCATTTTCATTCGCAATTCTCTCAAAGATTTTGTCTGGACTCCTCAGCTTGTCCGCCTTTATCTTCCCATCTGGGCATCCGTGCTTAGCAAGGACTGGGGTGGGATTGAGGCTTATTTTAAGTTACTTTTAAGCAACTGGGCTGTAATGGCACAATTGGAGGTCTTGGGAAAGGCAGATGGTATCCATTCAACCTTGCTTCTCCTCTGCATTGTTTTACCAGCTGGTCCTGGAAGAGCCAGGACTGCGGTAGGGCTATAGCAAGGCTTCTCCAGTCTCTCTGATCCACGCTTTAACCATTAGACAACAGTGCTACCTCTCTTAGGATCTATGGTCAGAGATGACTCCCAACTGCCCAGCTCTTGGAGAAAGCCTGATTGTCCTTGGTTGCTCGAAAGAAACATTCTCCCTTCCAAGCACAGGCGAAGGGATCATGTGACATCTAGCTAAACTTCTATGGCCATCACAGAAGTTACACTTGGGGGTGGGTGGGATGTATTTGCATGGGGGGAAAGCAGGGTGCTGCTTAGAAAGTGTGTTAAAGTGTCTTGAGGAATCCTTTCATCCCACCCTGAGTAACTGGTTGCATGCTTTGGAAAATGTGATTGTATACAATGCCACCTTCCTGAGTACACATGGGCACTTCGGCCCACAGTTTTTCACAAAATGTATGCACTTCCATTTCTGGGAGCATTTGGAGAATCACACTGTCATGGCTTGTAGTCGTTGATGTGGAGCAACCAGTTCGACTAAGTTGGAAAGTGATGCAGTCTCTGAAGGTGGCAGAATGGGTGTGAGATCTACTCTGTGGGGCACAATCTGCTGCTGCATGACCTCCATTGAGATGACCACAGGCTTCCCTTCATTCCAGCAAAGTTTGTGAAGGAGGTTGTCCCAGTGCATTGCTGTTCATGGTCAGAAGTGGGGTGCCTTTGGGATGTTTTGCCTCAAGCAGCAAAGTTAGTTGAGCCAGCCCTGAGAGTAACTATTACGAAGTCCCCCCCCCACTCCTCCTGGCTCCATCATCCATATTTTTCAAAATTAACTTAGTGCAAATCAAAGCCCCCATAAAGCTCTTTGGTCATTGCCATGCTTGCTGCTGGGGCAAAGCATAGATTTGACCTTTTCCTCCCACCTTTTGGAGAGCCAGTGTGGTGTAGTGATTAAGAGCAGGTAGATTCTAATCTAGAGATCTGGGTTTGATTCCCCACACCTCCACCTGAGTGGCAGCAGCTGGTGAACCAGATATGTTTTCTCACTCCTATGTTCCTGCTGGGTGACCTTGGGCTAGTCACAGTTCTTCGGAACTCTCTCAGCCTCCCTACCTCACAAGGTGTCTGCATGCTGTGGGGAGAGGACAGAAAAGGAGCTTGTAAGCCACCTTGAGTCTTGTTACAGGAGAGAAAGGCGGGGTATAAATCCAAACTCCTCCTCCTCCTCCTCCTCCTTCTATATTATTAGGAAGGTTTAATTTGCATTTGTGACCACAATGAAGGAATGGAAGTGTCGGTATTTGCTATTTGGAATTAATAGTGGAGTACTAGGATGTGATTTTATGACTCCTGACTGAATTAACGCGGGACCTTTGTTATTACAACAATGGCTGATGTGGCTTGATACTGTCAAAATTTAAGTTTGCTATACAGGGAGACCTTTTCAAGTTGCACAGTCTTGAGCTGGTGTGGAGGTGTCTTCCAGAAGGGTGGGAGCAAAAACAACTGAGTGTGCTGTGTTGCCTTCATCAATCTTTTAGGCCCCTTGGCAACCAGTTACCTGGTCTTCCCACTGTGCCTTTGGCATTTGCCCTCCAGCTTCTCCCTACCCTTGCTTGCCATGATCTCAGCTGGGTCAGGTTCTCATTCCTGCTCACAGCAGAACCCCTTTTCGTTCATTCCAGCCTCCCTCTCTCATCCTTCCAGATGGTGCTGAGTTGCTTTCCTCTGTGGCTTTGATTGCCATGATGGGGGAGGTGGTTTGTGCCAATACTCCCACTGAAATCCAGGTCAGGAGCTGTAGGAACAGGGATGCAGTTGTCAAAGCAATGATGAGCAGTCTTGTATCAAAGCACAATTGTTGGAAGCGCAGCGGGAGGGGGAGCTTTTCTGTCTTCAGCTTGCAGCACTTTATAGCAAGCTGTAGAAAGCTGTTTCCCTAGTTGAATAAATGTGCTTTTCTTTCTATAGAGTTAACCAGAAGCTGGGTGGTAGTGCTACCAGTGCAGATGCCTAGGGCATAAATTCAGTCCCAGCAATCCATCTCAAACTAGAGAGTAGCATATGAGCTAACAGAGACTATGCTGAGTCCCTGGTTTTTACTATAGCATCATAGACTCGCCCTAGCAATACACCCTCTTTTGGACTCTGCTCCCTTCTGCAATATGGAACTAATGATGCTAGCCTACCTTGCAGGGTCGTACGTTTACAAATATATAAAATGGCTTCACTATTTTCTGGGAAGCACCCAGTAGAGAAGGGAGAGTTGAGCATTATCTCAAGCAGGGTTCACACACGCAGAGGGATGAAGGAGCAAAATGAGAACTTACTTCAGACTACAGGTGGAGGATTATATTTTCAAGCATTGCCCATTCTTAAACCTGCACAGCATGAATGTGCAGGTTGGTAGGCCCATTCTGTCTGCTCTCTTCTTTCTGTCTGAAGAAAACATGTTATACAAAGGAACATTCCAAGTTGAAATCTGCTACCTGCTGCTAGAAATGGGGTAGCTGATTGTGGCAGCTCTGCTACCTTGTTGTCTTGCACATCCGTGACACTCTCTTCCGACACCACGTTTCAAATGAATCTACTTTTCCCTGTCAGCTTTTTAAAAATTACATTTCCTTCTAGAGACATGGAATTATTTCACTGTTTTACACTGTTTTACTTCACTGTTTTATTTCACTGTTTTATTTCACTGTTTTTAACACTGTTTTATTTCACTGTTTTACAGTGAAATAAGCAAAATTACACTGCTAAGCACTGTTTTAAGCTATTGAAGTGAATTCTCTTAGAGAGACATAACTCTCCTTAGGATGCCACTGTTAATTTCCCTTTCTTGCCCAATATTATCCTTTTCAAGGTGGGGAGCCAGCAATGTATCAGGTATCCTCAACTGTGCACCTAAAAAGACTGAGAATATTTGGATTGCACTGCTGATCACTGCCACTGACTGCTGCGCACAGTGAGTTTGCAAGATTTAGTTGGGGCAGGTGAGGAATTGAACTGTCCCAGTTTCATTTAGCTAAAATGCCGTAATCTCATTTTGGGATTTGAGCTGAAGGCCTCTGATGCATCGGCTCAGGTGCCTGTGCTTCATTGAAGGAGTGACCATAACATCCCCCCCCTCCAAGTCAATACTCAATTAGGAAAGCGCCAAGTTTTTTTGTGTGAATGGCGGGGGGAGGGGGCAGGCACCTTGCTCAGCTATGTATTTTCCGTTGCAACGTTTCCTCTTTGCCAAATTGTAATGTGCCTGTCAAAAAAATAGGGGTGTGCATGGGGGCCTGGGCCCCACGCTTGTGGTGTATGCATAGTGAGGTTGCGGATGGTTGTTTCAAAGAGTAATGGGCTGTTGTCTCCTTTAATTGAAAATGAACTCACCATTGTTCTTAAATGGGGGGCAATAAGTAAGGAATTTGTTCTGTCTCCCTGACACTCTCTGGTATGCTGCAGGAAACCACTAGGGTCACAGAAGAACAGTGAGGCTGCCTGCTATATTTCTGCATGACATACTGCCTCTTTCCAATCAACTTCTACTAGGGGTAACTATGCCCTATTTTAGTAGCTGGTATCACTGTACAATTCTATCCTTTCCAGTGAAATGTGAACTGTCTGCCCTAGGAGGTTGCTTGCTGTGTCTCTGAATAAACTCCTGTCCTTGCCTCTTTCCAGTTGGTCTCTGTCAGAGGCAGATAATTCTATTTCTGTCTCCACATCAGATCATTCAGGCACTCCGGGTGCAGAGGCTCAGCAGAATTTCCTGCCCTCAGAGGAAAGATGGCCAGACCAGAGACTCACACAGAAATTCAGGAGGCGAACTCCTTGAAGGGCATACAGTTTGTGCTCTAGAAGTGTACTTCCAACTTGAACTGGCACAATGACCTGGTGGGTGTCATAGGGATTGGAAGGGTGTGTGTGAAGGTGGGAAGTGTTAGGGAGGGGCAGAAAACGATGGCTGGGTGGCGGATGTGCAGGGATGGAAACGTGTTCTGCTGGAATGAGAATCTTGGAATAAGAGGGGGTAGAATGTGAATGGTTGACAGCAGTACATCTTAGCTAGGGCAGGGGGGGGGGTTAGCTGTTTTGAAGCTAGTTTGGCTTTGATGCAGTTGCCTTGGCCATTAACGTACCCCAATTATACCTGGGGGGCTTTGATGTTGCACCCAAAAGGTATAGAATCCTCTGCACCGGAGTCAACCAGTTGCCTTGTGAGGTAGGGCAGTTGATGACCTGTTCTGCAGTTCTATAGGCCAACACTGTCCAACACACTGTGCTAGCCAATGTTTCCTTACAATACCGCTCATGTGTACTTTGCCCTAAGGAAACAGAGCCAATGGAACTGGGGTGCTAGAAGTCTCTGCAGTCAGCAGAAGGTCAGCTGAACTGGGGAAAATGGGAGTGAGTCTTGAGGGCTGGAGGCTGAATTGCCAGTTTGTCCACTGCCTACAGAAGATATTTGGGGGGTTGGGGAAACGTTTTCCCACCACAGCGGCTATCAAAGTGCAGTGCTTCCCAATCAGCCCTGGGGGCCTTGCTGCCAATGGTTGCCATATTGTCTCAAGGAAAAAGTTTAAATTTTAGTCGATATTCAACCCTCTTTCCCTCTCCCCAATTACAACTGCATTGCAAATATGCTGCCAGGCCCAGTGCTGGGTTTCCAAATGTAAAAGGTCTGTCCTATGCCAGTTTGAATTTGGGTGCAATATTTTCCAACACCAGGAGCAAGTGGGGATGGTTGTCCAATTGCAGGGGAAAGGCATTTCCTGCAACTCTTTTGACCAAAGAGTTGCAGAAGTTTTGTCTTCTCTTCAGCACTTTTCAAATGTCAACTGCCAGAGTACTGGGATTCTTCTCGACGCACCGTAGCAACAAGCCTGATGGTGGAGACACTGTGGTGCCAATTTGCAACAAGGGGACAAAGAAGCTCCTCTGCCAATCCACTCAAAAATGTGAGTCGCTGGCAAGTTCTGGCCAAGCAGCATCTATGATCTTCGGAGGAGCTGGTTTTTGCAAGACAAAGATCATGGGATATTTAGTGCCAGAGATATGAACGGCTTTTCACAGGTAATTTTTGGGTCCACCTTTGTTGGGCTGCACCACCAGTGTTTGTCCAGCCCCAATCATCTCAGGCTCTGCGATGCCTGCCTGATGCTCCCGGAAACTTCTTTTAATGCAAAATCATTCCAGAAAGGGCATGCGCCCTGGTCCATGGAACTTCTGAATTCCTCTGCTAGCGGCCAGGAACCATTTTGCTTTGTTGCCCTCTGATTGGTATAAAAGTCTTCCTGCCCCTTGCTTTGTTTCATCTCCCCCCAGAATAGCAAAAAAAGAAACAGAGACAGTTTCTCACTACACAACAGGGACCCTTTTGCCATGTATCTCAACTAAGATTGGAACAATTTTTACAAAGAAACCATGGATTATTCTGGCCTCTGTAGAACGTCCTCGGATCATTCTGCCAACTGGACCAATCAACTAGCTGAGCCTCATTGCTCCTTTCCCTGGGAGAATTTTGCTAATGCAGAACTAGTTCCTTTGATAAATGCATGGTTTCTCTCTCTCTTTTTTTACAAAAAAAGCCAAAAAGAAAAAAATTACTGCGTCATATTGAAGAGTTCCACATTTTCTCTTGTGCAGAGCAGAATTAGGACTGTATTTTCTCATGGTCACATTGTCAGAGTCCTGCTGTTTCCCATGGCACAGTTTAAGATATACTTCAGATCTCTATATACAAATCTATATATATAATATATATATATATATATATACATATATAAATGAAAAGAAAAGCTTATTTCCTTTGAATAAATATAAAATATAACTTGAATGTACAACTTGTTTGTATTTCTTTTGGTGGTGATGGTAGTAATAAGTGAGAGGCAAATAATTAGTAAAAGGTTGCAAATGTGTGATACTGGGAGTCGGAGACTTGAATATTGTTCATGATGACTCAGTCTGGTGTTTAGAAAGAGAGAGTTTTTGAAGAGAGATCGAGGCTCAAACTTGAAACATTTCCCCCTAATCCTCAGATGTATATCAATTGACTGTAATTATACATTACAACATATGGTCCGTTTCCTTCATTACAACGTATGTTCCAAGATGCTATTTTCCTACATTTCCTGGCTTGAAGCTTGGCACTGGAAAGAAGTTCCAGATAAATCTGTCAATGGTGGATTCCGCACAGGACAAATATAAGAGGTGTAGGACGCTATATAAACAATTGGGGGGGGGGGAACTTCCCACAAATTCCATCCCTAAAACTAGTTTGCCCCATTTTATTTCCCTCAACCTGGGATTTTCAAAAATCGCTAAACAAGCAAACCTTTTGTGAAATCCTGGGCTGGAGCCGCTCCTGCGTGAATGGCCAAGCAGGAAGCACTTTATTTCCCTCTCTTCCACTGCACCAACCATCAGGGAGAATCCAGCTGCCGTTGCCCTGCCACTGCAGGGAGGCCCCTTTTTCTTTTATTTTTTATGTTGCCCATATGCAGCTACGCAGGTCCAGCTGATTGTATTGTGAGATCACTGGCATGGCTGTGGGGGTTCAGATTTACATGCCTGTGTATTGCAGGAATTACATGCATGTATTGCAGGAATTTTTAAAAAAGCTTCTCCGTGCGAAGGTGCGAAAGCAACACTTCCGGACTCCATTGCTGCCTGCATGGCACGCATGCGAACAGGAAAACTGGTTCCTTTATAATGACCGCAACCCTGCTATACATTTGCTGTGCAGAATCGACCAATCCTAGTTTTGAATTTTTTTTTGGTGAGGGGTGCCTAACGTATTGTTGGTGAGCTTTGCAAGTATTTTCACCACTCAGGGTTCACCTCCTTTTGCAAGCACTCCAGAAATTAAAGTAAATATGGTGAACGTGTCTCATTTCTACTCTCCAATATGCAGGCATATTCAGAGACATGAGCATTAAGGTGCTATTCATTTAGTATAGCAGGTGTTGAGAGGATGCGATGAGGGAACTCCTTGGATGAAATTATAATAGAGGAAAGCAGTGGAGTGGAGGAATGCTGCAATGTAAAATGTTGAGAAAAGGGAAGAACTCTGTATATGCTCAGAGTAGGTTTGGCCGCCTTCAGGCATTCTGGTATTCTCCAAGAATTACAACTGAGCTGCAGACTATAATGATCAGTTTAGTCGGAGAAAATGGAAACGTCGGAGGTCTAGGATGTTTGGCATCTCATCCCACTGATCTCTCCAACCTCCTCAGCAACCAACCCGGAATCTCCAGGAGTTGACTCCAAGCTAGCAATTATAGATCACATCTGGTCTGTTTTCTTTCCCTCTCTCTATAATTTATTTATTTTTATTTATTGGTTTTATATCCCGCTCAAACCCCCACACCCCCCCCCCCCCACCTCTGGGTGGGTTACAACAAGCTTAGAACATTAAAATACGGCACTCAGCTCAAACTGGCTGAACACACATTAACAACCAGCGACCCATGCTGGAAAATGATGCTCTTCTCAACAGTCAATGAGAGGCAAACCTTTTCTTGCCCAAAGACCGTCTCCAACCAGAGCCTGCAACAAACCAAGACCTGTCCTCATATCCACTCATTCACTTGTTCATTTGCCAATGTTAAAAAGTAAAAGAAGGTAAAGTTTCCCCTTCAGTCGTGTCCGACCCTGGGGTACCACTGCAAGCAGTGATTTCATAGGCAAGCCTCTTTTGTGGGGTAGTTTGCCATTGCTCTCCCGGCTATTCTTTACCCCCTAGCTATGACCTAAGTACTCTTTTACTGACCAAGGAATGGATGGATGGCTGAGTTGACCATGAGCCAGCTGCCAGGATATCTGACCCACATGGGGCTCAAATTCCTGACCGTGAGTGGCAGTGCAAGCACTTAACCACTACGCCACGCAGCTCCTGCCAATGTTATACATGCCCTCAAACGTCAGCAGTGCCCTTCCACTCGAACATTGCACATCTAGCTCAGTCCCTCCTGCCCGTTCCTGACCGACCGCTCCCTTTTTCTCCAGTCTTCGCTGAGTTCTTCAATTTTATTTTCTTGTTTCACATCTCCCGCCTGCTCCAAACTCCGCTCCTCTCACCGGCTCTCAATCTGCCGTTTATTGCCAACCGTTTCAACGGGTATATTCAGAAGTCTTTGTTGTATATACGCTGATATAAACCAAAATGCAATCATATGAATTGATATAAACCAAAATAAATTAATCCATATTAAAACATGCCCCTCCCCCCCTCCTTAATTCAATTACATACATCTCTCATCAATCCCTCCCCGCAAGTTTTGTCAGCAAAAGGCGGGAGTCCCCGCCCCGTTAAGGGCAAGAGAATCGTTCCGACTGGCTCAACCGTTCAGAGACCCGTGCTCCTTCTGATTGGACGATTAACTCTTCTTGGCGGAGAAGGACGGCCATTTCCGTTTCCTTCGGCTGTTTTCGGAGAGCCCGCGTCCTGGATCTCTATTGGCTCGCGAGCCCGGCCACTTGTTTTATCTACTGGATAAATATATTCGTTCTGATTGGCCAGTCCTGCAGCGCACACGGAGCTTCTCTCCTTGATTGTGAGGGGTCGGCTGGGCTACCAATCCGGCCCGTGCGGCTCGCTTCCATTCCCACCCACTGCTCCAAGTCGGCTGCAGGCACGATGGCCGAGGATTCCCTCAGCCGCGTTTCCGATGTGGACATCGATTCGAACGGCGTCTTCAAGTACGTGCTGATTCGTGTCACGCCGAAAGGGGCGGGACTAGGCAAGGAGATCGTGCGCGGCCACGCCTGGGCTGAGTATCACGGTGAGCGGCGACGAGGGGGCGGGATCCTGTGGGAAAGGGCGGGTCCATCTCAGCCCTGGAGAAGTGGGCGGGGCTTCCGTCATCTGACATATGAAGTTCTGTATGCCTTAGCAAAGAGAGGGGAGCGAATCAGGAAGCCACGTGGGAAGATGGGATGGTTGGACTGGACACTGTGAGGAAGACCTGTAGATGCTCACCTGGAAAAAATGGGCACTTGGTCTTGGCTGGTATTTCTAGAGACTTTCCCTTCTTTTTTCAAGCTGGGCATTAGCTGAGGGCTAAAGAAGAGAAGAGAGTTTGGATTTATATTCCCCCTTTCTCTCCTATAGGAGACTCAAAGGGGCTTACAATCTCCTTGCCCTTCCCCCCTCACAACACTTCCCCCCTCACAAACTGTGGCTTTTGGTAGCATGATCCTCAGCTTGTTCCCTTTCTGTTTCCTTAGCTGATATTTATGACAAAGTGGAAGAGGAATTGGAGAAGCAGGGCTTCCATTGTGAATGCTTGGGCGGTGGCAGGATATCCCACCAGAGTGGTGCCAAGAAGATCCATGTTTATGGCTACTCAGTGGTAAGGGGGAACCCAGAGGAAAAGGGGAGGCCCTTAAGAGGTGCTTGGAGGCACTCCTATGAATTTTGCACAGAGGGAGAGCTGGGGGTGGGGCTGAGATTAGTGGAGCGGATACCACTTATTGGGTAAGTTTTATTTAAAATCCTGTAGGCTACTTTTTGAACATTTACAGTGATCCCCTAAACACAATGGAACAGCAAGGTTTTTCCTTGAACCTAACGGCAGATTGTTGTAAAGCCTTGTGGCCATTGTAATGGAGGCCTTGCTCTTGCTTTCTAATCCCCTGCTTTTTAATCCCTTGCAATGAGTATGTACGAAGCAGCCTGGAATCACCTGAGTGCACTTGGCTGATACAGGGAGAGACGTTTCCCCGAAGTTATGGGCTGCGTTAACACAGATTTATTTGATATATATGTTAGCTGCCATAATTTATTTTTCCTCACAGAAGGGAAACAAGGTCAGAATGCAAAAGTTGAATTGGATCTCTTTGTTTTGTTCCAAGCGTAATGAATGTTCCAGTTGGTCCACCTGCATCAGCGTGGTGTGTTCTGACTCACTGCCAGTCTTGCAGCTGGTTGCAAGCACGGGTTGGAGGAGCATTTATCAGGGATGCTTTAGGCTGATCCTACATTGAACAGGGGGTTTAGACTACATGGTCAGTATAGCCCCTTCCAACTCTGTGATTCTATTAGCAGAAGCTGTCTTGGGTGGGGAAAGGTCTGTCCTGACATCAACTACCAGTTATGGGACATCTAACCTGGTATCTTTTGTGTGCAAGATATAACATTCTGTACTCTGAAATGCAAATAAGTGCTAAAGGGATCCTATGTCAGCAAAATATACTTGGATTTCAATAGCACTGGCATCTTAACCATGTTTCAGTGTTGTGGATAGAGTTACCAAAGATACGTGGATATCCTCAAGTTAATAACAGTAGACATTTTATATAGAAAGCATTGCTAATAATGATAATTACATCTTTTAGGGCTTTGGCAGAGCCAACCACTCCGTGGCCACAGAGAAGCTGAAAGCCAAATACCTGGACTATGAGGTCACATGGGCAGATGAAGGCTACTGACACCAGCAGTTACCACTCCAGAGGGACCTCAACAAACTTGCGTTGCCTGCTGCCTTCTATGATGGTGCCCCATATATAAATTGCCAAGGGAAATGGGTTGGTTTTAATGTGGATGCAGTGCCAGTCCTGTGCCAGTCTCTGGCTGCTTACACCAAGCCTGTGTATGAACAGAGAGAAATAAATTATTCCTGGCATGACTTTGAGAAGGCTTCTGCCCTACTTAGGAGGAACAAGAAGGGAGCAAGCTGCGGAATTTCCAAAGGGTGTAAACCATACAAAAGGCTGATCTCTGTAGCCATTTATGCATGCACTGCTTACCCTGCACCATCATTTGTATTGCAGTAGGGTTTTCCTGTGGGGTTTTTTTTGTTTTGTTCGTTTTCACAGGGATTCTCCTGTGAAATGTCCCTAGCTGAGCTGATCCGCCATTTTGCCTACCCACTGCTTCCTCGTTGTTTCTGTTCAATCTTCCTTTGGGGAGGTTGCCTGCTGCCTTCCCCTTTCCTCCCCCGCCATCTTTGGTTTAAGATTAGTTTGCTAGCACGTGTCAATTTATTGTCAATTTCACTATGAAAATAAAAACAGTATTGTCCATTTTAGTGTGAAAATAAAAAAACCTTTCTTATCCCTCTGAAATGGTGACCTGAATGAAGAGTGGGAGGAACTGCTGTGGTGTGGGTGGCGGAAGGCTGGGAGGAGTGAAAAAACTTGAAAAAAGCTCAACACCTGCTGATCTCTGCTTTCCCTTCAAAGGGAGAAGAAAAGTCACACTTTCAAAGCTTTTGGAAACTGTGGGGATTCTCTGGTGTGAAGGCTGGGTGACTACCAAAGAGTGGGGAAAGTGTATATAACCAAGGATCAAACCCGAAGGAGAACACTCGTGTTAACTGGCCTGAATGATAGCAAAAGGACAATGAATGTCTAGGCTGCAGAGAACATGGCCTAGGCCAGGGGTAGGGAACCTGCGGCTCTCCAGATGTTCAGGAACTACAATTCCCATCAGCCCCTACCAGCATGGTCAATTGACCATGCTGGTAGGGGCTGATGGGATAGGTGGATTCCTGGTATCTGGGAGACTAACCCACTAGAGTTCTAACCTAAACTTGACCACCTGGTTCTAATCCAAAACAGTTGAGAACCAAACTTTTAGGATCTGAAATTGGAGGGAAGAGTAAGCTCAAACGACCGCTGTCTCTTGATACCAACCCATGAGAATATTAGCAATCATTGTGGCAAATGGTGTCTCTTTCTGCATGAGGATTCTACCCGATAATCCTTGTATGTCCACCAGCTGCTTCTTCACTGTGGGCTTTTAGATACTTCTTGCCTTGAGGCTGCTTGCTTTGCAGTGGGATTTCCCCATGGTTTTCTGTTTACAAAAGAGATTGGGCTGGAGTACTCACAGGTGGACTCATTCAGGCACTGGTTCTTAGGCCCATTCAGCAGAGACAACAGCTTTTATCTGCAAGGAAGGCACCTCTTGCAACTATCAGCATTAGCTAAAAGAACTAGAAACTAATACCAAGAGTTCCTCCTAGTACAGGGGTCTGCAACCTGCGGCTCAGGGTGGCCAACCTATGGCGCTCCAGATGTTCATGGACTATAATTGTTGTCCATGAACATCTGGAAGCCCCTACCACTCAGGATTGAGTCCTATAACTTTATACCAAAGGAACACCTGTGCTCTCCAAAGCAGCCAAACTAAGCATTGATATTGGGGCTCTGCAAGATTTGATACAGTTCAACAGGGACTGTAAGACAGAACGGTTAAGGCAGCTACGGGTTTCTTCCCTGTCCCCTACCACACCCAACTTATATTATACATATATCGGTGCCATCTGACCTAGAATGAAATTACTTGATCTATATTTATATTGGTTTTGTATGTTTTTGAATAGGTTGTGAGCCACCTTGAGCCTGTCAGGGGAAGGGCGGCATATGAGACTAATAAATAACAAAATAATAATAATAGTCTTTGGGGAGCTGATCTCTGTCATTGGGACACACTTGTAATTTCAGGAGATCTCCAGGCCCCAACTGGAGGTTGGCAACTCTGCCACCCATGATCCCCCTTTGCCATCTGCTGCCTCACGGGATCATTTGTGGGGGTGAGGGGAACTGTTCTGCCTTGGAAGCACCTGACAACTTTTACGGCTGGTGACCTGCTCTCCGCTCTCTGTCTCGTCTCTGCCAGGCGGCCCTGGCGGCTGGGTGTGTGGAGATGGCGTTTGTGATGATGGACTGGAACTCTCTAGCCAAGGGTTTCTACCTCAACCTGGGGGCTCAGGACCTGACCCAGTCGGAGGAACGGCATTGCATGAAGTTGGATAGAGATGCCTTGCAAAGGCTGGCCCAGAGGGGAAAGCACAGCAGTACGGGTGTCCTTGACCCCAGCTCAGGCCAAGCCCAGAAGCCAGAGCCCTCAACCCAGAACTGCACCATACGGGGCTTATGCCTCCCCGCCCCCCCCACTCCCCTCCCTGGACTTTTCTTCATATGCTGTAGATTCTACATTTTAAATGTAGAAGGTAGTTTGAGACTGAAGGACTGTCTTCTTGCCTGTGTTCCTGTCTGAGAATTAAGATCCCAGGGACAGCCCCTCCTGACTGTCCCAAAGAAGCCAATTTTTTGGGGGTGGGGGGTACACAAGTGTGATCTCCAGCTGCCACCTGGAGCTTGGCAACCATAGTACAGAGGACAGGCCGTTTTTCAGAGGCAACCCAGTCCCTGCACTTCCATATAAGGGGTTTTTTTTAAAAAAGGGCTGCATTTGATTGGGAAAGCAATTTTACATTGTGATTTTTTAAAAATCGTTTTAATGCATTTTCATGTGATCTATTTCATGTATTTTATTTATATTGAAAACTACCTTGAACTCTGCAAGGGAAAAACAAATCACTCAGTACATTTTCAGAGAGTTTTGTGACATCTTAAAGACCCACCCATTCATCCTGGCAGAGGTTAGGGGGAGCCAGAAGCCTCGCAAAGCCTCCTCCCCTATACCTTGGCTAGTCTTTAAGGTTTTGCAGGATTCTCTGATTTTTATGCTGCCTCAGACTAACCCAAAACCTCCGAGGAATGACTCCCAGTTAACCAATTGCAAAAATCATTTTTAAAACTTATTTCTATCTTGACTTTTTCACTGAGATTCAAAACTCCCATGCAGTCTCAGGGCTGTGTGTGTGTGTGTGTGTTGTATTGTGCGTGTAATACAAGCTCTGCTGTCCATAAAGGGGTTTAGTTCCCACCCCCACCCCCATCAGGGAATAAGTGTTTTAACCTGCACATGATAGCAACTGCATAGCTATGGATGGAAATATTAGCAGGAGGTGAACCTGGGGGGTGGGGACTCACCGGGCGCACGCCTGCAGGGGCGCCAAAATCGAAAATATATTTCAGAACTTTTTGTGTGTTTTTATTTTGTCGGCAGGCAGGGGGCGCAGTTTTTAGGATAGCGCTAGCGGCACCAAAATTTCAGGCTAGCCTCAGACAACGCTCCTGATGATACTAGCCAGGTTTGGTGAAGTTTGGTTCAAGGGATCCAAAGTTATGGACCCCCAAGGGGGGGGGGGTGCCCCCATTTCCATTTGTTTTCAATGGGAGCTAATAGTAGATGGGGCTACCCTTTTGAGGGTCCACAACTTTGCACCCCCTGAACCAAACTTCACCAAACCTGGGTGGCATCATCAGGAGAATCTCCTGAAAGTAGCCTGACATTTTGGTACTGCTAACTTAAACACTGCTCCCCTGACAGGCACCCACCAATTTCCCCCAGATTCTCCCTTTAAATCACTCCCCCGCCCATCTGCATGGATTTAAAGGGAGATTCTGGGCTCCCTAGATTAAAAAAACATTGAAAGTATTGTTGAAGGCTTTCACAGATGGATTCAACTGGCTGTTGTGGGTTTTCCGTGCTGCATGACCGTGGTCTGGTAGATCTTGTCCCTAATGTTGCTCTTGGTCACACCATCCATGAAGTGAAAGACATCATAGTCTCTCCTTTCCTTACCTCCCTCCTCCTCAGTCCCTCCTTCTTGGCCAGCCTGAGCTCCGCTCTGCTGGATCCTTGGACACCCCACCCCACTCCCTTCTGATCTTTTTCTGTCTTCCCGGCTTGGGCTTGTCACTTGCCAAGCTGCAAACTCCCCTCTTTTTCCTGATGTTCAATAGACCTGGTTCTTTGCTCCAGCATTAGACTTGCAGCTTAAAAAAATAAAATAACACATCCACCCAAAAGACCCTTCTGATTGTTTAGAAAGGGGGACCAGAAGAGCTCTCGGAACCATCAATCAAGGTATGTTTCCATTCAATTGAAAGAATTTCTGTGTGTGTGTGTGGTCTTATATGTGTGTGGATTTATATCCCCTCTTTCTCTCCTATAGGACACTCAAAGGAATTTACAATCTCCTTTCCCTTCCCCCCTCACAACAAACACCCTGTGAGGTAGGTGGGGCTGAGAGAGCTCCCAAAAGCTGTGACTAGCCCAAGGTCACCCAGCTGGCGTGTGTTGGAATGTACAGGCTAATCCAGATGTGGGATCCAGCAGGTTCTCACAGGTTCCCGAGAGTAGGTTACTAATTATTTGTGTGTGCCGAGAGGGGGTTACTAATTGGTGATTTCGCCACGTGATTTGTACCTTAGTTACGCCCCTCCTCTCAGCAGTAGCGTGCAGAACTTGAAGCAGTCTAGCAGGAGGTGCACCGGCGTGCGTGGCAGCCTGCGCCTGCGTGCATTTGTTTCCCGCCCAAGGACTGGTGCAGTGGCTGCGTCCTTGCCACAGCCCTACCCAGGAATACCCCATCGTGCCCCGCCCAGCCCCATTGGCACTACGCCACAGTTTGAATCCCACCACTGTGGGAACCTGTTACTAAAATTTTTGGATCCCACCACTGGGCTAATCTGAATTCCCCAGATAAGCCTCCATAGCTCAGGTGGTGGAGCAGGGAAGCAAACCTGGTTCCTCCAGATTAGAGTACACCTGCTCTTAACCACTACACCACTGCTGCTCCTTTGTAGCCTTTGTATATCACCCAGTATCAAGACATGGAAGACAGACAATAGATGAGGGCTGCTTTTCTCATGCCCAACTTGTGAGCTTCCAGCAGGCAGGATTAGCAATCAGATGGACCTTTGGGTTTGGTTCAGCCAGGCTGCCCTAGTGCTGTATTAATTGCTGCAAAGGAGTCCCATTCTTTGACCAGCACCCTTATCAACATATCCAGGGTCCTGTTGATGCAATATATCATATAGTAGCAGTACTGTGCATTTAACACTCGACTTGGGTAGCTTGCTTGAGCCATCTAGAAATGACTCATTCCTGTGGCAAAATTCTGTGTTTGGAATTCTAGCGTGTGCCCATCTCCTGCCAGAATATATCTGTTGCATATACAATTGCTTGCTCTTGTGTTGCTTCACCGTATAACTGGCATTCCAAGGTGTTTGATGCTGTGCTGAAAGGTCCTGCTCGCATCAAGAAGGCAATTGCTGAGGACTGCACAGGTGATAAATGAGGTTGAAGTCCAAGACAGAGCGTCACTTGCAGAAACCTGCCCTGTGTCCCAAAGAGCAATTCTCCTGCCAACTCTGTTGGCCTCTCTGCTTCCCACTGCTGCCGAGTATGCAAGGGTCTTGGGTGCTACTATGCCTGATGTTCCTGATAAAACTTCCAGGTATGTTTTCTTCAGAAGAGAGGACCCTAGAGTTGACTCAGTGCTTCTGTTTCTGCCTTTTCTGTGTGGAAAAGGAAGTGGGCATGTTAAAGGGTCAGTCTGGAATTCCGTGTAAGCTTAATGAGGAGTAAACCTCTGCTTGTACATGCAGGGGAATGAGGAGGTAGAACGGACTTTTTCAGACTGCAGATGGGTGATTTCCAAGTTTCAATCCCTGCAAATTGAAAACTGGCAGAAATATGTGAACAATTCTGCCCTCCTCTGTCCTTTCTATGTTGGTTTCCTGTTTTTAACAGGGGAGTCTTCCCAGGTGTGATCCTTTCTGATCTTCCATGTGCAGTTTGGAGTTGTCCATTGTACTCCTCCTTTCTAGCACATGTGTGAACCAGGCCTAAGTCTCTTGGGACAGAGTTTTGAAGGCACCTTAAAGACCAGCTCATTAGATTGTGGCATAAGCTTTTGTAAGCCAGAGCCCACAGCCTGGGAGATATGAAGTATTAGTCTCTGTGGGCAGAGAGGTTATCGGTACCAATATATCTGTGATACACATGAAATATTATCTTCAGGTCAGAGATATATGAGATCTTGTGACATTTGGTGGGCAAGCTGATGGCACAATGAATCTGTTAGCCTTCAGGGTGCCCCAAGATGACCCCTTCTTGCTGTGTATGTTAAATGCTGTCAAATTGCTTCTGACTCATGGTGACCCTATGAATCAATGTCCTTCCTCTTTTCCTACCACCTTCAACTCTCCCTAGGGGTATTGTCTTTTTCAATAAATCTTATCTTCTCATAGTGTGACCAAAGTATGATTGTCTCAGTTTAGCCCTTTTAGCTTCTAGGGACAGTTGAGGCCTTTATCTTGGTTGCCAGTGACCTTGGGCTTTTCGGAGCTCTCTCAGCCCCACCCTCCTCACAGGGTGTTTGTTGTGAGGAGGGAAGGGAAAGGAGTTTGTAAGCCCCTTTGAGTCTCCTTGCAGAAGAGAAAGGGAGGACATAAATCCAACTCTTCTTCTTCTTGGCTGCCCTCCCCAGCTGCAATCTCCGTCTGGTTTCTTGGTTGTAGCCTTCTTTTTGGTTGATGATGCAGTCAAGGAATAAGTTTTGAACAATTTCAATTTCCTCATTGTTGACTTTAAAGCTGAGTAGAAGTCATTATGTTTGTCTTCTTGATGTCCCACTTTGGCACTTTCTGCTAATACAGCTAAGCCCCTCTGTAAATCGAGATTTCCTTTTGAGTAAACTTACATACGGTTAGGCTGGTAGTTTTAGGAAATACAGGAGACTTCCAGTTGAGACTAAGAATTGCGGGATGGTTTGTCAGTCCTTCGATTTATATTCTAAAATGCAGCGAAGTAAAATCTGATTTTTTCCTGTTAACACTACTTCGTTGCGTCTCCTTGAATTATTTCAGATTGCTACTTGGTTTGTGGCTGTGTGATTTTCATGTAGAATGCAGTGAAATTTTGTCTTGGATTCTCTAAAACGGTTCGTTTTTTAGGGGGCAATGAAGATATGACATCTTGTTACCAACATTTTGCTGTCTGCTTAATTTACTATCTCTTTGTCTTAAAAGTGGTTTATCTTGTCTGTGCTGTTAGCACAAGGTTTGGGAGGTGGTGTGGAGGATGGATAGATGATTAAAATCACAAAATCCTCCCCCAACCCAATTTGTAAACCACTTCCACTGGCTACCAGAGTGACTCAGAAGCTAACCATTATATCTTTTCATGTTCCTGTGAGCAGGAACTGTGAGCAAGGACATTCCATGTTCAAATCTGGTATCTACTGCAAACTTACTAAACAGCCTGAGGTAAGCCAGTCATCTGCAATATGTAGATGGTGTGGCCTACTTTATAGGATTGTAGTAATGATAAGGTATCTGAAGTGCTTTGAATGCTGACATTAATATAAATAAGTATTAAATCTAGCTCCAGTTCCAAAAACTGTACCTATTAAGGTTCCTGACCAGATTTTTGTGAACCCCTGAGTAAGAGTTTCCACATGACCATGGGGATTCCAACTCCCTGCCACCCACTCTATAACATATTTTGAATTATGCTTCCTTATGCTCTTCCCATTTTGATTCCTAGCCGGTCCTCAACATCTCATCCAGGCAGTCGCTGTCAACCAGTGTGGGATATCCAGCGTACAAGTGTGTGACTTTGTCTGTGACTGCTGGGATTGTTCAGATGAAAACCAGTGTGGTAAGGTTTCTGGGTTTTTCCCCTTCCCATTGACTTTTAGGTGCTTGAGGAGGAAAATTGAAGATGGAAGTTCTGTTTAGTCCAGTCTTCTACGTCCATTTAATTCTCAAACCCAGTGGCCATGAATAAAAATTTTCCTCTTCCATTAATCTGCCTATGGTGCTCAGCTACTGCACTGACCAAAACAGTGGTAAATTAAATAATGGACCTACAACTTTATATCAAACCTTCCCCATATGTTTTCCTTGCTCTCCTGGCTATACTGTTGTCCTGTACGTGGCTGTTTTAGTCTTGCATGGCGTAGTGGTTAAAAGCAGTGAACTCTAATCAGGAGAACCGGGTTTGATTCCCCTCTCCTCCCTATGAACAGAAGACTCTTAAGTGGGGAACTGGATTTGTTTCCTCGCTCCTACATATGAAGCCTGCTGGATGATGTTGGGCTAGTCACAGTTCTTCAGAACTCTCTCAGTCCCACCTGCCTCACAAAGTGTCTGTTGTGCAGAGAGGAAGGGAAGGAGTTTGTAAGCCACTTTGAGATTCCTTATGGCTGAGAAAAGCAGGGGTTCTAAACCCAAGCTCTTTTTCATCTTCGTGTTCATACAGTGAAAACACACATATCCTGTATGTACTGGAATACAACTATCTATAAGAAAGAGCTAATGCTCATTTGCTTTACAAAGAAAACTTGGTGACTGGCGCATAGAAAATTATGAGGTTTAAATAACCAAGTCAACTGTTTCATGTGTAAAATAAAACATGACAATTAATCAGCACACCTATAAAGAAAAATCAAGTGTACGCTGTACGAAGATTGCATGTGCATTCACTGAAACTTGTAGAGTGGGTTTCTGTATCTTCTGTACCTAAATTGTCAATAATGGCAGTCAGCTGCCAAATATGAGGGGCAATTTTGGTTGAAGGTTGCCTCTGAAAGGGATTCTAACAATCAACCTGGTAAGGGATTGCTTGGATTGTACTTTGTTGCCTGCAGATACAGAAAGTAGAAGAGACAACTGGGGATGAAGGAATTAGGACTTAATTGGTTGATTGATCTTCCTCCTCATTTTCCCTCTAGGTTATCACAAGGTTTCACCTATTCTGGAAATCCCTTTCACTTGTGATTTTGAAGGCAGCACCTGCGGCTGGAAAGATGTGAGCACCTCAGCTTACAAATGGATCCCAGCACAGGCCACCATCTCAACAGAGGGGACGGAGATTCCTTTTGACCATACTTTGGGCACGGATATGGGTAACTTGTCTTTGGAGGCATTGACTAAGCCAGGGGTCTGCAACCTGCAGCTCTCCAGATGTTCATGGACTACAATTCCCATCAGCCCCTGCCAGCATGGCCATGCTGGCAAGGGCTGATGGGAATTGTAGCCCATGAACATCTGGAGAGCCGCAGGTTGCAGACCCCTGGACTAAGGCTATAAGTGGTCATACGATCACCCCACAAGCATACAAAATTCAGTTTGCAATAATATAAACTTTCATTTTTTTAAAAAAAATTCAGGTTTCTAACCTCCAATAGCCAACATGTGATGGAATTTCAGAAACGAAAAAGAGGCTGAGCCAGACTTTCTGGAGGTGGGTGGGTGGGTTGGTGTGGCTGCAGTTTCTGCATAACTCCTTGTCCTTGCCCAGTAGACACTCAGTAAACTCTATTTTGGTCTGCATGAATGGTCTGTCTTGACTTAAAAATTTAAGACTTCGCTGCTGAATGACTGGAGATATATTTATAAACAAACAGGTCTGTTCAGCAATAGTCCTTTTTCTCTCAGGGTTTTCCTTTGGTTACCATATTGTACAGGGTAATTAATTACTTTCTTTTGTTCCTTTCTTTTATATGTTGATTTCTCCCACTTGTCTATACATCTCTCCTTGCCATTTGTGAATTAACTGTTGTTCATGCATTTTTAGGAGACGGGTAGGTAAAGTAAATTTCCTTCAGGGCAGCAAAGCAGCTGTCTTCTAGGACCCAATTTTTCTGATGGGATGAGTAAATACTGGCTGATTGGTACCTCAGACTGCAGAGGAGGAAAGGCAGACCAGTGTCTAACATCCATTCCTGACTACAAATCTTGGCATTTCCATAGGTTGGTACATGACCACTTCGAAGGAGAGAGGGAAGCCTTCTCTCACAGCCAGGCTTGCATCCCCACAGATGAGAGAAGCAGCTGCAACATGTGAGATCCGAGCTTGGTATCACCTGTGGGGACCGGGTATGTGGGCAATGATTGAGGGAGTTGGCCATCTGAGCACTTTCCCCGACCAGGAAGCACCTACAGCAGTGATGGCGAACCTTTGGCACTCCAGATGTTATGGACTACAATTCCCATCAGCCCCTGCCAGCATGGCCAATTGACTATGCTGGCAGGGGCTGATGGGAAATGTAGTCCATAACATCTGAAGTGCCAAAGGTTCACCACCACGGACCTATAGGCAGCTTGCAATGCCCCAGTTGTAACCCCTAATGGATGGATGGTCTCTTTTTATGGTTGGGTCAGGTTCTGGTAACAGCTCCACAACAGGCAGAAAACAAGTATACTCACGGGAGAATCAGGATTCCCTGGTTTGAATTGCATGTCTACAGAGCTACAGTCTCTCACCCTGTCTCTGCAATATGGGAATGATAATGCTAATTTACATTAGAAGTGGTTGTAAGAGTTGTTAAACAGTAATGATAGCATTTTGTAGGAAACTTTAGAGCAGGGGTCCCCAAAGCTTGACCGAGAGGGGCCAAATGTGGCAGCCCCTGAGAGGCATTTATCCGACCCGCCAGGCATGGCAGCGATGAAGCTCCATTCATGTGCAGTGGGGGCTCGAGGGAGAGGAGGAGCGGCCCCAGCGGTGACGATTGCAATTACATGATGGCACCCCCAAATCTCCATGAATTTTTTTTCTGACCCAGAGTTGGAAACGCTTGCGTGGCAACTCCTGCTCCGCCCTTCCCACTCTCGGCTACTCCATGTGTTGCTCTCAGGCTTTCTGTTCCGCCTCACTCCCATTGTAGCATCAGCCAGGCTGGTGAAGTCGGCTTCGCTGGCTGCTAGGGAGGAAAGAACCCAGGAAGATACCTGATCCTAGGTTAGATGGAATGCTTCATTGGGAAAGTTCTGCTTTTTTTTTTACAGGGGAAGCTATTCCACAGCCTCCCCAACAATATTTGGAGCCCACCCTGTACTTGACATACTTTGGTCACTGTTCTAAAAATAGACCATGACAGAAAGGCTGAAAGGTGAAATCAAACATTTTACAATCATTTGTGCATAGATTTTTTAGTCCGGCCCTCCAACAATCTGAGGGACAGTGAACTGGCCCCCTGTTTAAAAAGTTTGGGGACCCCTGCTTTAGAGTATTCAAAGATCTCTACGGGCATCAACTCAGAAATCAATACAATAGCTTCTTTGATACGTATTCCCATCCCTTTATTGCAGCATGTATAATATATATGAAATGTTCTAAATGATCAGTACTCTATGTAAATGAAACTATTTTTAATATTAGTAGTAATATTAAATGAAACTATTTTTGCCACGAAGTTGCACTGAGGGGGCATTTTTTACCTATTAATGAAAATCTGTCTATAGCCATAAACACCCTATGATCCTTACTGGGGGGGTGGGGTGTGTGAATAAGCTCTGAGTCACGAGAACTTATGTTGGAATATGCTTTGTTAATCTTGAAGGCTCCACTAGACTCCGGTTGATTTTTGCCTCAGTAGACTAACACTGCTACCCCTCTAGAATGTTCCTCCCTTGTTGATAGAGGATAGGAGTAGTGAACAGGTCCCCCTGTGCAAGCTCAGAGTTACTGCATTGTGAATTTGCATGTTCCAAGCCTGCTATGTTGCAGTATTTGAAACAGATCCAAGATATGATTCTTGGGAAGGAATAGAGTAAATGGCAGCAATAACTTCAGATTTCAGGCTTGGTGGGGAGAGCGTCTCCTCTGAGTTCAGTGATATAGTCAAAGAGATCTCAAGTTCAGGAGTGGGGGAATTCATAAAATTGTCAGTGATAGGATGTAAAACCACATTCCATGAGTTCTTCAAGGTTAAGTTGCCACTAAGCCACATATTTTTAAAAGAGCATGTGTTATGCTTCTCTTATAATAAAAGCTATAGCAATGTTGCCAACGTGGGTCTAATCGTTCTTTTAAAATTAAATTATTCCTTTTAAATCAGAGGCATGTGTGCCTGTTTAATGCTTAAGACCATTTCATGGTTTTTGCCAAAAGAGCTGGTTAGAAATAGGAGGGGTCTTGCCCCGTAGTCACACGAGTTTAGTGACATCAACTGGGGAGGAGCAACAGCCACCCCAAATGGTGCTGTGGTTTGCTGATGAGCAGAACATTGTTCATATGACTGACTTCCTCATTTACGCAGGACTCAATGAGACTCACCGGCCTAGTTTGACAATGGAGCTGATGCATGCAAATGGCACCGTGATACTATGGCAAAGTCCCCCGAGCAGTGCCCACGCCTGGCGCGAACTGGTTGCGTACACCGGCCGGGTTCCTGGGATGTTTCAGGTACCTGGCAATTGCTGGGACAGTCCCGTACTGTCTTTCAGTAGTGTATTTTGCAGTGACTCTGATCAGTGTGGTAGTGTGCCTCTGCAATCTGTTGCCGGCAAGAGAATATACAAAAATGCCTTGGATGGAGTTGGACCATGGGACCATCTAGTTCAGCGCTGTTTGCTCTGCAGGGTCTTAGCCAAGAAAGAAATCTTTCCCAATGCTTTATATTCTTTATGTGGACATGCCAGGGATGGAAGTGGGGACTTCAAAAAGTGGGCCCATAAAATCTGAATATCATAAAGGGCACATGAAATCTGAATATCACAGCTATGGGAGCACATCATGATGGGGATGCACAACACAGAAGCATAGTACCGTAGATGCATCCTGAGCTCTCCTTTGTCTTTGCAGATAATCTTCTCTTCAACTCAAGCCTTCTCTGAAACAGTGGTGGTGGCGCTGGATGATGTGGAGTTCAGAAATTGTGGCCCCCCACGTAAGGCTTCCTCCACTTTTATTCCTCCACTTTTCTTCCATGTATGGGTTCAGTGGGAGAAAGGCAAGCCCAGAGTTTGGCTGAGCTTCTGTGCAAAACTTCCTGGGCTACTTGAACATAGCAGCCACATGCTGAGTTCCCCAACCTTTCATAACTTTGAGGATTACTTGGTAGCAAAGCATGGGCTGTTTCCCTGTTCTTGTCCATCATGTTTGGGTGCTTCTGGACGATTATCTCCATGTATGTGACAATGTATAGCATAAACATGTGGGGAACATGCAGATATTATGCAGGAGCAGGACGGGGGGTACTAGCTATTTTTCATGGCAGTTACACAATGCAGTTCTAGCCAAGATTGCGAGAAAAACATGGGTTGGTGATGGGGCCGCATTGAGGTAGTTTTCTTCCATCTTGTCTTCTTGCCTAGTTGAGAGAGATGTATCTCTTTCTCTTTCCCTGCCCCATTACTTGCCCCATTACTTGCAGAGTAATCCTATGAGTAATCCTAACTACAGAGTAATCCTAACTACATCCTATGCAGATGCTGTTATATTCAATGAAAGGAATTGCTGGTTACATTCAACTAGAAATGTGTGCGCGTGGCACCGTGTCTTTCAGAAAGTAGATGCTGTAGGCCAGAGTCTTGTAAGATGCTACTGTTGTAAACTGGATTGAAAAGAGGGCCTTCGAAAATCATAAACTGGCCACTCTGATCTCGACAATGCTGATAGGAAATGGAGATGGGTCTGGAACCCCTAATGGTATGGGGGCTGTTCAGACTCATTTCTCTGTTGGTTTAATTCAGAGGCAAATGTTGGTTGAAGACCCCAGAGATCTTAGGAGGTGACCACACTGAGAATCAGTCACATGCAAAGGCGCCCAGTTGTCATGGGATGAACAAATAGCAGCAACCACTTTATCTTCTCCTTGTAGACATTAGCCTCAAAGACTGTTTCAACAGACTACTGCTAATCAAGTCCCTCTTTGCTGCTTCTATGTAGATCACAAGACCTGTGAAGTTGACTGCCAGCAAGGTGGATGCGTAGGTTTGGACTGGGTATGTGATGGGACCGAAGACTGTAGAGATGGCACAGATGAAAAAGTCTGTGGTGAGTGTTCACAGCAAGTCCTAGGAAATAAGTTCTGCTGGGAGATTTAACTAGCTTACCCCATGACTGTTTGAAGCCAGGATGGACTGCTGTCATGGCGTTGGGAGCTGACATGAGTGGGCATTTCCTCACAGATTTGTGTCTCTGGTGTGCGATTTTCCATTTCCAGATGGGAAGGACATCTGGGGAAGGCAGATTTTCTCACGTCTAAGAAGAATATAACAGATAACCCCGTCTCTAATGGGAAAACGCTACAATTGCAACTACTTCTCATGTGCCCTCAGTTCTCAGCCTGCTCAGATTGCTGAAGTCTGGCACCTTGTTTTAACTAGGTTGTTACCGATGGAAGACCGCTTTGAGTGTTGTGTTGCTGATTTGCACGGGTGGCGGCCCAGTTTAAACAAGGTCTAGTGGGGATGTTACATCCCAAGAGAGAGTAAGACCGTGATCTTTTAAATCAGACCTGAGATGCTGCTATTTCAACACTTATTTGGAAGTACTAGAACAGTGGTGGCGAACCTTTGGCACTCCAGTGTTATGGAATACAATTCCCATCAGCCCCTGCCAGCATGGCCAATTGGCCATTCTGGCAGGGGCTGATCAGCACTGGAGTCCTCTTACCAGACAGTGTAAAGTTCTCTCTAACTAGGAAATCTGTTCTGATGCTGCTGTTCAACCCTTGTTAAGGGTGCTCTGTTTTTTTTAAAAATGATATTTAATGCTGTTTTTGTTATCTTTAAATTATGTGGGTTTTATGAAAAAAAATCTTTAGAAGCTGCCTGGGGAAGGACTTAGTGGGGAGGTGGAAGATATGTGTGATCTGAATAAATGAAATTGCTGTCTGCTTATTTTAATTTAGCTGTTAATAAAACTGAAGTGGATTCATTGCCCAATAAAAGCTTTTATTGTTTCTGGCTCTGAGTTTTTGGGATAGAAAACCTCTCATTTCAGAGCCATACTACTTTTTCTTCCCATATAGATACTGTCAGCCTCTGTTCCTTTGAGACAGGATGGTGTGACTGGGTGCCTGAGGACAACAAGACCCTTCACTGGGCAAGGAATTCCACCCTCAACATGGCCCAGCCTCCCACTTTCCCCACACGGGATCACAGCACCAATAGTCAAGAAGGTGAGTTTAAGAAATGCGGTGTTTCGGGGGTATAGACTGGCAGTTCTGTAATGGCTGCTCAGCCCCTAACATTTCACAGATAAAAATGGAGCCTGTAACTGCTACACAAGCTTTCTATCCTTTGCTGCCGAAGGCTCTAGTCTGCCTTCTGCATAGTTTTATTCTGGCTATTCTACACTATTTCAAAGGCCACAGAGGTGTTTGAGCTTTAGGCTTAATGTGGAGCAGAAAAAAAATCACCTTACAATTTATTATTATCAATTCAAAATACTCCTCAACATCTGTAGTGTGTGAGAGCCAGTTATGTACCATAATTCCCATCAACCCAATTGGCCATGCCAGCATGGGCTGATGGGAATTGTAGTCCATTAACATCTGAAGCACCAGAGTTGGACACCCCTGGTGTACATATTTCTCCCAGCCATTATTTTATCCTCACAAATGGGAATTGTAGTCCATGAACATCTGAAGCACCAGATTTGGACACCTCTGGTATACAACATCCTGAGCTTCTTGGAAGAAAAGGGGGATTTCAAAAAGTGACATTTCAGGTTCTGGTTCAAAATTACCCAGCAGGTTCTATTGGAGAACATGTTGATGAAACTGTAGTTAATTTAAGAACAGCAAAAAAGAAATCATTGCAGTGGATTTTGAAATGGATGGAGGAGAGAGAGGGTGGGTTTGGGTGGCTGGAGGAATGGACAAGGGATAAATGTGCTTGTCAGGTCAGGGGGGCCTGCTCAAGATGCCCCTTAATCACTGTGCTGTGATCTGCCACAGGTAACTTTGCTTTTGTCAGCAACAATCCCCAGAACCCGGAAGGAGGGACAGCGTGGCTGATCAGCCCCACTCTGGAAACAAAAGACAAAAATCCCTGTACGGTGAGTTCTTTTCTTGGGTCCACAGTTCTTTGTTGATTTTGTTCACCATCTTGACTGATCCTTCTGGCCCACCCCGCTATTTAACCAGGTAATTCTGCTGCGGCCACTTGCTTTCCCTAATGACTTTTGTGCTTTTCAAGTTGACTTGTCAGCTGTGGAATCTCTGTGCATTGCAGAAGATTCTGATTTGTCTGCCATACACACTTAGGGATGCCAACTCTAGACTGGGTAATTCCTGGATCTACCTTCCAAAAGAGCCATTTTCTCCAGGGGAACTGATCTTGGTTGTCTGGAGATCAGTTGTAATTCTGGGAGGTCTCCAGGTCCCACTTAGAAGTTGGCAGCTCTGATACATGGTAGGGCAGTGGTGGCAACCTTTGGCACTCCAGATGTTATAGACTACAATTCCCATCAGCCCCTGCCAGCATGGCCAATTGGTCATGCTGGCAGGGGCTGGTGGGAATTGTAGTCCATAACATCTGGCGTGCCAAACGTTCGCCACCACGGTGGTAGGGCATGTTGGAAGTTGTACTGACCATATCTGTTTCACTTTTCTGTTGCCCTGCCAGAATGGAGAGCTCCCTGCGCAGTTGTGCATTGCAGGGGAAGTACAGAAGTGGCCACCAAGTTTGTCTGCTGCTACTGATCTTCTTATTGAAGGGCCTGCAGTCATTTTCTAAGAAACCGCAGGTTTCTCCCCAGAGCACAGTTGAAAATGGTGTCTAGCGGGCTGTCTGCACCTATTCCCACAGATGTTCCTTGCAGTCTCCAAATACTGTTCCCTTCCTCTTTGTTCAGCATTGTTGTCCTTGTGTTTCCAGCTGGTGCTGTACATCTACCTGTACAACTCTGATACCAACAGGCTAAATATCTACTATCGAACAAATTCATCAATGCAACTTGTCAAGAGTCGCTCTGGGGAACTTGGCAACTACTGGTTTCGGGAGCAAGTGGTTTTCAGTGTCCAGGAGACGTTCCAGGTAGGCAAGGAGTGGGTTGGTGATGAAAGTGGGCCAATCAAAGGCTTATAATCATCATTGTAATTCTTAGAAAAATGTCCACACTGTCAACATTCAAAGCTTTTTATCTCAGGGAACCTTACAAGAACCTTGCAAGATAGGGCAATGAGTATCTATTATATCTGTGTCTCACACTATGCATTTTAAAAATGCAGAGATGACTTCCATCAGTCAAAATACAGAATTGATAATATGCACAATCACACTTCAACCAAGGACAATAAACCAGTGAAGCTGAAAAACCAGCAGCATTACCCATACCAAATAAGTAATAGCAGCAAGGTATAATAGTAAGTAATAGATGGTGGATAGGTAGATAACTGTACTGGCAGCTACTCATCTTAAGTAGCAGCAGTGGCATAGTGGTTAAGAGCAGGTGTACTCTAATCTCGAGGAACCGGGTTTGATTCCCCGCTCTGCCACCTGAGCTGTGGATGCTTATCTGGAGAATTCAGATTAGCCTGTACACTCCAACACACGCCAGCTGGGTGACCTTGGGCTAGTCACAGTTCTTTGGAGCTCTCTCATCCCCACCCACCTCACAGGGCATTTGTTGTGAGCGGGGAAGGGAAAGGAGTTTGTAAACCCCTTTGAGTTTCCTTACAGGAAAGAAAGTGGGGGATATAAATCCAAACTCTTCTTCTTCTTAAGAACAAAGCCTAAGTTATATGAAATGATGCTGTGTTAAACCTGCAATAAGAATAAATGCATATACTGTCAAAATACTAGACAAGGGACAAAATACTTATATGTTGCTTGTCTCACCAAATATGGAAGCATAAATATTGATTGGAGCCCTCCTTAGGGAAATATGGATATAATTTTGAATATGTTCTAGAAATATGTATATTTCTCTGGTCTCACTGATAATGGAAGGTATGAGTTGTGGGTAATGCTATCTTGTGATCTAGATAAGAATTTTAATTTTTTTTAAAGTGTGTGTGTATCCTATAGAAAGCTTGTAAATTATCATAGGAAGTAAATAAGTTTCTTAAAAAGTCAGATAGAAAAGTTTATGCATACAACCAGCAACAGACAACCATGTGAAAAATGTCTGGGTAACCAAACTCCTTGCATGGCATCAAAAAGCCATCGAATATATGGAGATTATGGGGAAGGTGTTCCATAAGAAAGGTGCCACAGCAGAGAAGGTCCTGCCCTTCAGGGCTCTACTTCTGACTTCAAGGGTTTTGGGAGAATCTGCTCTGTTCATCTTGCCAACTCTATGTTGCAATTGGGCAACCAGATCTAAGATCAAATGGCTTGCCTAAGGCAACTTAGCTGGTTTGTGGGAATATGTGGCTGTGCCCTTATTCCTGCATTGATCAGGGTATGTTTTGTCCTCCCAGATTGTCATTGAGGGGGTGATTGGAACGGGACAACCTGGAAGCATTGCGCTGGATGATTTGATTCTGCCTCAGAATTGCATAAAGGAAGCACGTGAGTACAATGTGTGTGGGAGGGAGAGTAGGGAAGAGATCAGTTACAAAGGGTCTCCCCTGGCCTCTACTGGCGGATGAGGGTGTAAAGTTACCAGATCCAGGTTGGGAACTCTGGAGATTTGGGAACGAAGCATGGGGAGGATAAAGGGACCTCAGTAGGATACATTGTTGTAGAGTCTATCCTCCAAAGCACTCATTTTCTTCAAGGGACCTGATCTCTGTAGTCTGGAGATGAGCTGTATTTCCAGGGAATCCTCCGATCCTACCTGATGGCTAGCCTCCAGAGGTGGGATCCAGCAGGTTCTCACAGGTTCCCGAGAGTAGGTTACTAATTATTTGTGTGTGCCGAGAGGGGGTTACTAATTGGTGATTTTGCCACGTGATTTTTGCCTTAGTTACGCCCCTCCTCTCAGCAGTAGCGCGCAGAACTTGAAGCAGTCTAGCAGGAGGTGCACCTGCGTGTGTGGCAGCCTGCGCGCATTTGTTTCCCATCCAAGGATCGGCGCAGCGGCTGCGTCCTTTCCACAGCCCCACCCAGGAATGTCACGCCCCCGTGCCCCGCCCAGCCCCATTGGCGCTTCGCCACAGTTTGAATCCCACCACCATGGGAACCTGTTACTAAAATTTTTGGATCCCACCACTGCTAGCCTCCCTAGGCCACTAGGCAGTAATTTTATGGTAAGAGAGAGAAATATGCACTGGAGAAGTTAAGCTTAAACCCATTAGCTAATGCAGGAACTTAAATATAATTATAATATGTTTAGAGATTCTAATGTCTCCATAAAGGGGCTGGGCCCTTACAGGCCCTCTGTGCCTATTGCCATATGAGAAGGCAGTTCTGACATATATTTTGCCATTCCATTGCATATGGTATTTTAAAGTAGTTCATATTACTGGGGGCTCTGTTACCATGATGCTTCCTCTGTGTCGTCTTTGTTGAATTCAAGCTGTCCATGTAAATTGCACAACTTGCCACCCCAGGATCCACCAATGACCTCTAGCTTATATGGCTTTATCATAGAAGAGAGATCCCTTAATAGCTATTAGCCATGACAGTTAAAAAGAATCTTCATGTTCACGGGGGTGCCTGTCTCTGAGTGCCAGTTTCTGGGGGCAAGGACAAGAGAAGCTTGGGCTGTACTCCCCCTTGTTGTAGGCTTCCTGATTGGCCTGATCGGGAAATTCCAAGAAAAGAGATTAATATTTTGGTCTGGTCCAGTAGAGATCCTCATTTATTCTTCTGGGCTTGCTGAGGAGTTGAGCTGGATTGCAAAGTGCGCTCCAGAAACTCTTAGGCAAACCCCATTTTTTAAAATATCTGTCCTATGGCCAGCAGGAAAGCTGATTTCTTTGACTTGAGTGCATTTTTCCCCCATTTAGCAAGTTTTGTCCCTTTCACCCCTGAGCTGGAAACCCCCAGCCCCTGTTCCGTGGACCAGTTTTTGTGCGACAATAAGATATGCATCAGTGTGGAGCAGACTTGTGACTTTAAGGTGGACTGTGCTGATAGCTCCGATGAAGAACATTGTGGTAAGCATAAAATGCATGTCATGTCTGGACAGAGAAAAGGTGGGAACTCTGGGTAAAGGCTAAAGCCGGCATCCTGTGTCCGCTGCCATCAGGGTTCTGGTATTCCATCAAGAAAAGCACATTCCCAGCTTCTCCAGGATCTTTGATTCCATTTTTAAAAGAAATAAATCTTTAGCCCTAAGGACTGCGAAGACATGCTTGGATATGGTGAGCATGTCCTACTGGAAGGCTGGAAATCAGATAAATGTCTGAATAAAGATTCCGAAAGATCAAGTTACTCTGCAACTGGGGATAAGTTATGTGGTGATGTGGATGGGACAGGTTTGTATAATCTCTAGTGATCTGGCTCTTCTTGGTGTAAAAATGTCCCCCCCGCCCCCCCAAAAAAGAACCTTGAACTGCTCAGCACTTCAGGGCTGTTGTGGATAACCTGAGTGTTTCAGTTCAGTGAATGCAGCAGTTCCAAGCATTTAATGACTGAGGTACATTTTGCTTTCCAAATAAAAATGGAAAGCACACATCATTCAAATTCCATAAAATGGTTGTGTTCAGAATGTGAAGCAGGAATTGCCATTCCTCAGTGGAAGCCTATTTTTGTGTTTCCTGCACTGAGTCACTGTTCTGGGCACATAGTCTGATTTGGCCAAGAACAGTGACTCGTTCATAGATGCAACAACCAATCTTTTTTGTGCAGAGGCTTTTCTACTGCATGTCCTATATTGGGAGTGACTGATAAACTCACTCACAACCAATGCAAATTACTTTAGGCAATTTGCAAATTTGCAGAAGAGGCTGACTGCATTTTGTTTTACTTTGTTTCAGTGACTCATGCAGATATACAATAAGCACACTCACTTATGGCTTGGTATTTTTTTCGTATTAAACCTTTATTTTTCTGCTGCACATGAACAGTATTTTCTTAGTGTGTAGTTTGGGAATTACTGAACTAGGAGCTTTTCAATCTCTCTTGAATTATGGAATACAGGCTGGAAGTAACCACAATACTATCTAGTGAGCCTATGGTCTGAAAATATGTTCCCACTATTTCCAGCTGTCACTGAACAATCTTTGCAATCCAGATTACAGAACTATATGCCTGTGAATCAAATGTTTCCAGGTACTTTGAACAAGAAAGCCAAGCTGCATTTATAAAGGGACACATTAAAAAATTTATCCTCATCATCATGGCTGGTGGCTACTGATTTGGAGGAATAATTTCTGCCTGGTCCCTGATATTGTGATCAGCAAGGCTGATTCCACAGCTTAATAAGGTTGGGGTCACAGGGGGCATCCCACCATGATGCTGCAGCCACCCTCATTTTGCTCAGAAGCCTTAAGAGCAATAGGCTATAATTTGCAGAGGATGTATCTCTCTGGTTGAAGGATCCTGGGATCTTCATCTCTCAGACTACACTGCAGGCTACATAGAAATCTTCTTGTCTTGTTAGGAATGACAGTGTTCTCCGAAGACACAAGAGGATGGACGGATGTCAGCGTGGGGCACCTCGAGTGGTCTGTGCAAAGAAATATCACAAGGGCAGATTCTGTTGGTAAGAAGAACATGGTGGGTGGGGAGGAAGGGTCTCTTGTTCTGTGGCTACTTCACAGGCAACTATTCTAAGGCAACAAGTGTGTGGAGGGGAGGGGTAATGGCAATTCACAAGTGAGGTGAAAGGAAGGTGATGCTGTGAACTGTCTCAGGAAGGGCTCCAGGGAATTCCTGACGTTGCTTTGAACTGTGACAGATGGATTCTTGGCCCATCTAGTTCAGCATTGTTTGCTCTGGCTAGCAGCAGCCCCAGGAGGAGAAAAATCTTTCAACTAGAGATGCTGGGATTGGCCATGGCAGGTTCTTCATGCAAAATACATGTACCACTGAGCTATACAGCCATGGTAACAAGAGAAGGCTTTCGGTTCTTTCTGGGCGTCAGGTTAGCAGCGTGAGTTGTCTCTCCTTCAAGGTTATAGCATTATCCCTGGCATTTAGGCTCACTGAGACCTTTTTACTTTCTTAACTGACTGCTTTTAATTGTATAGCTATACAGCCACTTTTTATCTGCCTTATTTAACAAGCTACGGTAAGAAGAGAATCTGTGGCACCAGTGTTAGATCCTCTCCATCCCATTGTGCCCCAAAACTGTTTGGATATTTTTTGATTTAGAGATGACCACAGGGGAAACAGTAAACAATACAGAGAGATATTTGTCTTCCTTTTTTTCAGAATGCAAGCATTTAGAGCAGTGGTTCTCAACCTGGTTGTCATGACCCCTTTGGGGGTCGAATGACCCTTTCACAAGGTTCGCCTAAGACTCCCTGCATCAGTGTTCTTCATCTGTAAAATGGATAAATGTTAGGGTTGGGGGTCACCACAACATGAGGGACTGTATTAAAGGGTTGCGGCATTAGGAAGGTTGAGAACCACTGATTTAGAGTCACCCCCAGTCTGGTGAGCAGTAGATTTAGGGCAGAGAACAGGAAATGCTTTTTTTCCAGCCCTATGCATAAATGTGGAATTTTTAGCTTGTGTGGTTGGCTTTGGGTGGCTGTGAAAAAGGAATTGGACAAAGTCTGGAAGGAGTCGAGATCTGTCAATGATGCCATGATGGCAAAATGGAACTTCCTGGGGCAGAGGCAGTTTACCCCTGAATACTGATTGATATGGGGAAAACAGCAGAGGAGAGTGTTGCCCGACATCCTCCTTCTGGGATTTTTGGAGGAATGTAGTTGGCCATGGTTGGAAATGGATGGTGGCTACAGAGCCACCATGGTCTGATCCAGCAAATGTTTTTCTGAGTGTCATATATATCATAAATTGTCCTTGATTTTCAGGATACTCTTTTGGCCTGCAGGAAGCCCCGGGACAGATGTTCTCACTGGCTAGAGCCATCACACCTGCATTGGGTCCCTCGGGGCTGGCCTGCGCTGTGGAGATAGACTTTACCATTGGGCCTCAAGGTATACATATGGTTGCTTTACCTTCAGTCTGACCTGCATATTTGTGAGTGCTTTATCCTGTGTAATCTCTGCTTTGTCCTGTCTCATCTTCTGCTATTTATGCAGATGTTGTTATTCATGCTGAATGACTTTTCAGGCTGACTTTTTCTTTTCTTTTTAAAATAAAACTTTTTAAAAATTGGTCTGCTGTGTGCCCACTTGCTGTCAAGAACCCACGTGAGCTGGGTGGTAAAAGCCTAGGCCAGTGGTGGCGAACCCATGGCATGGGTGCCAGAGGTGGCACTCAGAGCCCTCTCTGTGGGCATGCGTGCACACAGTTCATCATGTTATAATAGTGTAATTATTTCAGGGAGATTATTAGCATTAAACCTAAGACCTAGTTTTGGGGAAGCGATGTAGGTAACCCTGTTGAGCACTGTTAAACCCTACTGATTTTCATGGGAAGAACAAAGCGTGATCCTTTACCTGGGAGTAAGCTTGGTTGCTGGCAATGGGGCTTGCTTCTGAGTAAACCCTCCTAGGGTTGTGATTCACCCGTTCGAAGCGTTGCACAGTTGCTTCAAAGCAATGCCACTGACTACCATCAAGCTTACTCCCGAGTAATGCGCGTCTTGGAGCCAACCATTTTTTCTATACTAAAACCTCAGTATTCAGGTTAAATTGCCGTGTTGGCACTTTGCGATAAATAAGTGGGTTTTGCATTGCAGTTTGGGCACTCGGTCTCGAAAAAGTTCGCCATCACTGGCCTAGGCTGCTTTTTTGACATGGTGCTGATGGGAAAACTTCTCATTTCAAGTATACATTCGGTTGCTTCACCTTCAACTGACTTGCTTTCCCATCAGCACGTGCCACTCTTTGCTAGAGGAACCAGTGGCAGAGGACAGTTTGTCCAGCTGGTTGAGTGACTGAAGTGGCCACAGTCTGCTGTCTCCCTGCTTTTCTCTCCTAGGGTTCCTTGCACTTGGCGTTACAGACAAGAATCTGAGAACTCGTCAGACACTATGGAGTGCTTTGGGAAATGGCACGACGGTGCAGGCACAGGTCACGGTGCCTCTTGGAGCTAAAGGCAGGCCCTTCCAGGTAGGATGTGCTTTGCAGACCCCGACCCCATAGGCCAGTTGGAGCTCATGGCATGCAACCAGGCAGTTCGTCTCACTGATCAGGGGGGTTTACAAGAATGCCTTGATTCTGGGTTTTCTTTCCTCCCCTTCCTTCCCCTGGAAATCAACATGTCTTCAAACTTTTGTAGAAATGCCTCTTTGGAAACTTGAAATGAGAGACTTTTTTTTAGGTTGCTGGATTTAAATGTCATAAGATAGATGTCATTGAGATGGACAGATCTTCCAGATCTTCTGTTGTTTATCAGAAAGCAAAAGTGGAAGAATTATCATTCACAGGGGACTTGAGCACCTGGATGGCCCAGGCTAGCCTGATCTCATCAGATCTTGGAAGCTAAGTAGGGTCAGCTCTGCTTAGTATTTGGATGGGAGACCACCAAGGAAGTCCAGGGTTGCTATGGAGAGTCGGACAATGGCAATGTGCCTCCAAATGCCTCTTGCTTGAAAGCCCTACGGGGTCACTAAATGTTGGCTATAACCTGATGACACTTTACATACACTCATGCAAAATATTTGTTAGCCACTGTTGTGATCTCTGTCACCTTGGGGGTCAAGGCTAGCCACTGACTTGCCTTCCTTTTTACTGTTGCTGCCCCCACAGCTGGTAAAATCCAGCCCCTCTTGTGGGTCGCCCAAGGCCAAGGCCACTGGGATTATGACTGTAGCATGCCCAGTTGCCATGGCAGGTGGGTCAGGACTTGTGCAGACTCTCTCTAATTCAGCAACTTTATTTCTACAAGGCACAGACTCAGGACACTACAAGAACAGACCTATGTTCCTTAAGCAAAACAAACAAAAGAATAGTTAATAAGTAGACACTTACAGTCCTTGATATGGTTTCGTCTTTGTTAGCTGTATGATGTCCCTGGTGCATCTGCAGCTATCATTTGCATCATTCTTCTCTCCCCTCTCCTCTCCCCCCACCCCAGTCATCCTGCATGGCAAACTGCACTATAGAGACAGCTCCCCTAAAGGATGCCACAGTCAATGAGCAGCAGTGACCCTGGACAAAAGAATAGCTCCCCCTTTCAGATCCCTGCCCTATATGCTCCAGGGCCTTTCATCAATCTGGATGTCCAGTCCTGGACTTAAGCCTGCAAGAACCTGGACTGTCCAATCAAGAAGTGTTAACACATTGAAGGCTAGTCTGCTTTTCCCTGTTTAATTGGAAAGGAGGTTATTGGGAGGAGAGTACCTTTCTTGGTCACAGATATTACCACATTCCCTTCCATCGATGTAACTTTCATGTCATCGCTTGTCTTTCCGGCTCTCATCTATCATAGCTGTCTCTTCCTTACTGGAACTGAAGGCTGCTTACAATGCAAATAGCAACAAAACATAATCAAATACAGAAAACCCACCAATTTAAAATTGCTGGTACGGAGAAGAACCAAAAGTAATCAAACACCACCATGAAATAAAACTGGATCTAGGTGCCTTCAGAGCAATGACCTATGCAGAAACATGGAAGGCAGCAGCCTTCGAGGGCAGACAATTCCGCTGCATCTCCATAGCTGCACCTGGTACAGAGATGCAAAAGACTTGTCTGCCTCCAGCAGAGACTTATTGGAGGCTAACTGGAAGAAAGAGCCAGTGTGGTGTAGTGGTTAAAAGCAGGTGGATTCTAATCTGGAGAACTGGGTTTGATTACCCACTCCTCCACCTGAGTGGCAGAGGCTTATCTGGTGAACCAGATGTGTCTCCGCACTCCTACATTCCTGCTGAGTGACTTTGGGCTAGTCACAGTTCTTCGGAACTCTCTCAGCCCTACTTGCCTCACAAGGTGTCTGTTGTGGGGAGAGGAAGGGAAAGGAGCTTGTAAGCCCCTTTGAGTCTCCTTAACAGGAGAGAAAGGTGGGTTATAAATCCAAACTCCTCCTCCTCCTCCTTCTCTTCTTTCTTCTTCAAAAGATACAGCAGGCAGTCCTTTTTGTGAGTGGATATTTTTGGCTCAAAGTACTTTAGGCTCAAAGGTTACATAATAAAAGCACTTCTTGCAGCACACAGTTTGAGAATTACTATTGAGAGTACCTGTGTAACTAACCTGGATTCCCTCACTGCTGCATGCCAGACGTCTCTTGCAGATTTCAATCCCATCCTGCAGCTTTCTGTAACAAGGTGGTAGTCTTGGAATGCCAAGCCTTGTCCCATCTCTGTGTCTCTTTTTCCAAGCTTGAGCTGTTGGGTCTGGAGAACCTCAAAGAGACCAATAATTCCCTTCTGGCCATCAGGAAGATTAAGTTTGCACAGTGTAACTCCAGCCAGGCGCTATCTACAGGTATGGTGCTTCAATCCTGCCTGCTCTCTGTGGTTTTAGATCATGCTGATTGATCCATAATGGGCTGGTGTGGTTGGGCCATAATTGTTGGTCTGGTTTCATGCATCTGCTGGGGCCCTGAGGCTATAAGAGAGACCACCTCCTGATCCACCATTCACAACAACCAGATATGAACTTCCTGCTCTCTCTTTCTCTCTGGACACTGGCAGCAATGGCTAGACTGTGCTCTGTCCGTTGCATGCTCTGTCCATGCATGCTTTTTGCCTACTCATGTGCAAAGTTGAATAAACATTCCTCCAGGTTACTGACACTATTGAGATAGTTTTAAGGGCACTTTAGAAAAGATTGTAAAGGGGGATACCTCTAACCATGCTAGTTAGCCATGATGGCTCAGTGGAACCTCTGTATTCAGAGGGAGTATACCTGAATACCTGTTGCTGCAAGGCAATAATAAAAGGAGGTTTTGGTCTCTGTGCTTGCCCTGTAGGCATTCCAGGACAGCTGGCTGGCCACTGTGGGAAACAGGATGCTGGATGAGCCTTACCTTTGAAGCAATCCAGCAGCACCCTTCTGATACTCTTAACATTTTGCTTGTATTCTCTCTCTCTCTCTCTCTCTCTCTGCAGGGATGTCCTGTAACTTTGAGACAGACTGGTGCAACTGGTTCATTGAACAGAGAGATGGCTTTGAATGGGAACGGCTTGAGGGTGCAGACCACACTACTGGCAAAGGTAGCCACATGGAATGTACTCTGTTACGCTGGCTTCTAGCAATATTTTTGAGTGCCAACTGCAGGTTCAGGATTTTAACCTATAAGATCTTAAGATGAGAACAAGTAGGCAGCAAAAATCAGATCTGGATCTATGACCTGTGTGTCAAAGGTGACACGCCACAGTGTTTTGAGTGACATGCCAGCATTCACCAACACCCGACAACAAGTATTCTCCCTGTTTATCATTTGAATCATTTTTGTAATTATTTGATGTTTCTTTATATAATATATAGCATCACACATGATTGGACTGTGTGTGTTTTTTTTTAAATGAATATGTTAAAAACTGTTTCTCTTTTATTGTCGACGGCTTTCACGGCCGGAATCACTGGGGTGCTGTGTGGTTTCCGGGCTGTATGGCCGTGTTCTAGCAGCATTCTCTCCTGGAGATCCTCTGAAGATGCCAGCCACAGATGCAGGCGAAACGTCAGGAGAGAATGCTGCTAGAACACGGCCATACAGCCTGGAAACCACACAGCATCCCAGTGTTTCTTTTTTGTTTGGGGGCAAGGGATGGGGGTGGGAAGGTGACCTGCCAGAAGGATCAAGTTAGGCATTTTCTGAACTTCTGACATGTTGAGCTTAAAAAGTTTGCCATTACTGGGTTTGGCTGAGTGTGTCTGACCCACAGGCATTCAGTGAGCTTCATAGCTCTTTGGTGATCAGAACACACATCTTCCTGGTCCTAGTTTGGCAGTCTAATTCCTACTCTATATTTCCTTGCCTCTGCCACAAACTCACTTGCTGGCCATAGGCCAGCTACTCTTTCTCAGCCATTTCTTTATCTACCTTAGAAGGCTCTTGTAAGGACTGTGGCAAGCGTGGTGGAATGCTTTTAGCACCTGGAAGTGCTGTCTAAATGCTCAGTCAGTCAGTGCCTTTTATTAGCATAAAACTGTCTAAATGCTACGAATAGCAATATTTATGGATGAGTACTTCTTGTAAGGCAGTCAAACAAGCCACCCATAAAAAGCTGAGGTTTATGTTCAGGAATTCCTCAGCACTGCAGAAAAATATTACTTTGTAAATTAAAAAAAAAAGCTTGATGAGGACTGGGCATGCTCACTACCTTTCACAAGTCACAGAATGTTGAGGGTAGTTGAGCGTCAGTTAAAGATTGGAATGGGGGCGGGGATGTAAACTCGGAAGGAGCAATAGGCTGGTTCAAGGTCCTGAGGCAGAGTTTGGGCTGAGAGAACTCCCAGTTATTTCCTTCTCCCCTTGCAATTTCTTATTCAATATTACTATGAAAAATGTTAGCAAGTTGATACCGTGGCCTTACAATTAACTAGTAGACCTTAAATGTCTAAAGGCAACATTTGAAAGGTCCCAAAATTTCAATTTGGAAATGTTGTCAGATTTTGGATATGAGTGAACTTGTTTTCTGCTTCAGAAATCGAGTGCGGCATGTCTTTTTACAGGCTATTTTCTCTTGGTGGATCCTTCCGTCCGCAGCTCTCTTGGTTTCCGCGCACGTCTGGCTTCTAACCCCCAAACCCTCCCTGCTGAAGGGCTGTGCCTTTCTTTCTGGTATCGCATGGAGGGCCCCCAAATCGGTAAGGTGATCCTTGCCAGACTGAGGCAGCCCTCTTCCTGGGAAGACACAGCTTGCACTGTTCCTGTTCAGTTGTTCTTTTGTTTGCCTTGCAGGGACTCTAAACCTGAAGGTGAAGCCTAGTGGAGAACCAGAGCATATCCTGTGGACCAGAACAGGGAGCCATGGGGCTGTGTGGCACCGGGGATTCTCCAACATTTCCTCCCAGCCTGCTCAGAATTATCAGGTGAGTCCTTTCTGCCCTGTCAACCAGACACCACACACCTGAGGGAATGATGAAGCCAATGACTGGGGCTGCTTATAACGGGGCAATGTAGGAGTAAAGGTATTTGGTAACTGTGTTGCACAAGCTCCAAATACACACTTCAGCGATCTGCAAAAGTCCCGTTTGTTTATTTTAAACCTCCAAATGTCTTGTTCTTATGATTGCACAGCAACACAAAAATAGGTAGGAAATGGCTTTATAAATATTTAGGAACCAGGTGGTGGATGACTGGTCAGGAATTCAAGTTTCTGTAGTCAGAAGAATGAATAACTCTAGTTCTGGTGCCAAGAAAAACAGCATGCAGCAATCCAGATTGATGAAGTAAATTAAGCAGACCTGCCTGCATTGGAATAATTCTGTTTTCCCCTCCAGCAATGGTCAGGTTTAAGGACACAGGGAGCCTTGCTTTTGCTTCTGTGATTTATATTTAGGCAGAATTACATGTCCATTAATTTACACTGCTCTTGTGCACGCAGTTCCAGGTGTTCCGAAGAGCGGCTTGCAAGTAAAAGTGCTTGATCATCTGCTTTACTTCTTCTGCAGGTGATCTTTGAAGTCCTCCGGGATGGGTTCTTGGGTACAGTGGCTCTGGATGATATCACAACGACACATGGAGGCTGCAGTGCGCAAAAGCACTGCTCCTTTGAGACTAATGACTGTGGGGTTTTGAGCAGTGGACAGCACCCATGGATACGGCAGACTGGCACAGAAGGACAAGGCCCTCTGACAGACCACACCCTGGGCACACCAAAAGGTAATGCTGGCTGATGGGTACCGCTGACTGGACTCACATCACGCTTGTCTTAGAACTGCAGTGGCTGCCAATTTGCTACTGAGCCCAATTCAAGGACTATATTTGAGCCAGCATGGAGTAGCGGTTAAGAGCTGATGCACTCTAATCTGGAGAACCGGGCTTGATTCCCTGCTCTGCCACTTGAGCGGTGGAGGCTTATCTGGTGAACTAGATTAGCTTGTGCACTCCAGCACATGCCAGCTGGGTGACCTTGGGCTAGTCACAGTTCTTTCAGAACTCTCTCAGCCCCACCTACATCACAGGGTGTTTGTTGTGAGTGGAGAAGAGAAAGTAGATTGTAAGCCCCTTTGAGTCTCCCTACAGAAGAGAAAGGGGGGATATAAATCCAACTCTTCTTCTTTGTCATCGTATGGGTTGCTCTGACTGGCAGATCTTTGTGACTGTTTCAAAGTATGTGAAGTTGATATATGGGTTTTTTTTTGCATTATGACATATCCAGCCCTGACCTGGATGGTCCAGTTTAGCCCAATCTCGTCAGATCTAGGAAGCTAAGCACGGTCTGCTCTGGTTAGTATTTGGATGGGAGAACACTAAGGAAGTGCTATGCCAGAGGTCTGCAACCTGCGGCTCTCCAGAAGTTAATGGACTACAAATCCCATCAGCCCCTGCCAGCATGGCCAATTGGCCACCATGAACATCTGGAGAGCCGCAGGTTGCAGACCCCTGTGCTATGCAGAGGCAGGCAGTGGCAAACCATCTCTGGATGCCTATTGCTCGAAAACCCAATGAGCTTGCCAAAATCAGCTGTGACTTGATGGCAAAAAGATATGGGTGACTATTAAGGCCCCTTTCCGCGCATGCAGAATAATGCACTTTCAATCCACTTTCACAATTGTTTGCAAGTGGATTTTGCTATTTCACACAGTAAAATCCAGGTGCAAGGTGACTGAAAGTGCATTATTCTGCATGTGCGGAAGGGGCCGAAGCCTTTGCTGTCTTTCTAACTCCCTAGACTTCCATTTCTTCAATCCTCCTCGGTGTTCTCCCCAGTGTTCATTCTTCCCTTTTCAACTCTCAATTCTTACTTCTACTCCCCAGGTTTTTCTAAATGACTGCAGGGATACTGATCCCATATCAGTTCTTTTTCTGTTAGCAGACTTTTGTATTACAGGTTCAATGAACAGAACTTAATTTTCTCATAAAGATATAGCTACCGGTATTTTCTAATACATATCTAAAATGGTACACCGTGGCCATTTTGTCCCATGCTATTGTCTTTTTCAACTCCCTTTGCCAGGACACTACATGATCCTCAACTGTAGTGTGGAAACCCTGCCACTGGGGCAAAAGGCTACTTTACAGTCCTCACCTTTCCCACCTCTGCTTCACACCCATTGTGTGATGTTCTGGTACTACCTGAGCATCAGTGATCCAGGTAAGCATGGCTATGCTTCTCCCTTCCTTGGAGGGTATGAGGTGGGATTTGCAGAAATGAGGGCTCCATGCTGGCGTCCAGCATTTTTTGGGGGGGAGGGGGAGAAGAGGTGGGATGTCCACCATGAAATATAGCTTATACAATTTGCTCATCATCTTAGATGGATTCTCAGAGGGAATTATATGAATCCCCTCCCCCACCAGAAAAAAAAGGCATACAAAAACAGTCAAGAAAAAATGCAAAGGAAACCAGCACCATCCTCTTAATAGCAAGAAAGATAAAATATCTGATCTTGTAAGCTGCCTTGAATTCCCAAGGGCAGAAATGTGGGGTGTACAAATAATAAATGACCAAATAAAGAGACTCCTTACCAAGAGACGAGGTCCTGCTCTTTTTGATGGTCATCAGTGATCCACGAATTGCCAGCCAGCATGGTCTTTTATGGCCGTGCATATTCCATGAACTGTGCAACAGGGCAAGCACAATCCCTAATGCTGGTTCCAGGATTCTGCAATCTCAGTTCTGCCTTTGGTGAAAGGAAGGATGCTCCTTGCCCTTGTGACTCTGAACTATGTGTTGGAAAACTTGTGTCCCTTCTAAACATTTCCAGCAGAACCTTCTCACTGTTTTTGTTCCTTCATCAATGTGAGGACTACAAGCCTGGGTCTTTCAAATAAGTAAAATCATAGACTGTGTTTTGCATCAAGTTCTTATCACAACATTTTCGGCCAGGGTGGATTATTGTATTGTTGTTAATGGATAGCCCTAATCCTGCAACTTCTCTTGCCAGGGTCCTTGACTGTGTATGTGGAGCAGAGAGGCACACAAAGCAAGATGCTGAGCATCAGCACAATGCAAGGGGAGGGCTGGCGCTTTAGTAACTTCAGTGTCCAGGTCCAAGATGAATGGCAGGTAAAGACAACCAGATTGATGTGGGGATTCTACAAACAGGGACAAGCAGGAGAGATCCTTCCCGTGGTTTGTCCTTTGGGCTTCTGCTCACCACAGCTGGTGCAATGTCTGAATTGGCAAACTGTCGAAGCAAATCACTACCACAGTCGCCACTCTGCCTCCAGAGGCTGCAGCACTAAGGAGATAAGAGCAAATGTGTGAGCCTGGGAGGTTGGAAAATGAAAGTAGACACGCTCCAAACTGTGAGTTGCTAGTTGTGAGTTGGCAAGCTCAAACTGAGGTTTAGGTTCTAAACATGGGGTGGTGTACACCATTGCTTGGCATAATGTCCAAACTGATCTTTGCCCTCTGGGCAGTGCCCAGGGAAATCCCAGGGATGTGCTTGGAATGGTAGGGGAGGAACTAAGGGGGTTTCCATTGATAAAGAGGGGGAAATCTTTAGTGCCACACAAACATAAAAAATGTTATTTGCACAAATGTTTTCTGTTGAGGAAGGATTCAACTGCCCGCAAGCGTGGTCAGCTATTTCCTTGCCCCCTATCACATCCTTACCTTAATCTCCAAGTTCCTCTCCCGGGTTCTTTTTAACAGGTGGTGTTTGAAGTAAAAGGTGCTGGAGGAGGTCTCACCTCTTACACTGCTGTGGATGATCTTCATGTGATGGAAGGGGCCTGCCCTAAATCAGGTAACAGCACTACCCCCCCTGGATCACATCTCTGGGCAGGGGTTTGCAACCTGTGGCTCTCCAGATGTTCATGGAGTACAATTCCTATCAGCCCCTGCCAGCATGGCCAATTGGTAGGGACTGGTGGGAGTTGCAGTCCATGAACATCTGGAGAGCCACAGGTTGCAGACCCCTGCAGTAGGGTGACTGGAGGTTGGAGGAGCTTGTGTACCTTTCACAGTCACGTAAAAAAATTAATCAAGACAGTTGCTATTTTTCCTTCTCCTGCATGAAAAGCACCATGTGTCAAAAATTAGAAATTCTGCACCACAGAAGACCCCATCCTCATGGGGTTCTAAGGATGGCAGCAAGGTTCTGTGTGCGAAGCAGTTTTTATCATTATGCAAATAATAATGATAGTGATAATAATTAAAAGTTAGGAAAGGGTGAAGTAGTTTCTCCTGCTACTGCTCTGGCTCTTCTGTTTTCCTGTGAGAGTGACCACTCACTCTTTTGGGTGCTTGAAATCCTTGGGTGGGCAACATGAATGGTCACACAGCAGCCTTCTCTTGGCCAGGGTCTTGTGATTTTGAGTCGGGCATGTGCGGATGGAGCAAACCCCATGGAGACTGGTACAGCTGGGACTGGAAGGAAGGGGTCACGTCTCTGCGGTCCCCATCCCCCAAGGAGGACCATACCCTTGAGACTGAAGCAGGTAAGCTTGGCTGCAGTTCCAGGCTGTGTTCAATGAGACTCAGGCTGCTGGCCTAAGGCACGAATAAGGACTACACACAGAAAATTTGGGCTAGTGGTTGTAGTTTAGCAAGGCTTTCTTGATTTGCTTTTGGATCTGGCACACTCAGCTCTTGGACGGCATAGATTAATTCCCAGGAAGTAACTTAACTGCTGGCAAACACATTGATTTGCAGAGGAGATAAAGCTTTCACGGGCAGCCATAGTCTCCTTCATCAGCTCAGGTTTTTACAAGGGTTGTCACGCCAGTTCCTGCAAAGTTTACTTTAGTTGCTGCTAGCCCTGGTTTGGAAGCTTCCACCCAAATGAACGTGATCCAAAAATTTAAAAAAATGAATCCGAAGTGAAACAGGGTGGGGTGGCTGCATGCTGGCCTTTGGAGGCCTGACAGGTTTGGTCTCAAGCCCCCAACCTCTCTTTTCACAGGTCACTATGCTTACGTTGACACTGGAGCGCTGGGGATGGGCAGGAGTGCAGCTCGTCTGATGAGCGAACACCTTCCAGCTACCACGGGCTCCTGCCTACAATTCTATTACCACATGAATTTCATGGAGGAAAACTGTAAGTGAAAACCAGCTCCAGAAGGTGGAGCGTTGCAAAGAGTGAGGAAGACTTTTCCAAAGTCTCTCTGATTCTGTCAACTCTCCCAATTTGATAGAGGCTTTCAAGGGAGTGTGGAGAGGGCAGGCAGAAGTATGGGGAACCCCCCCCCCCCCCGCAGCCCTCCTCTAATCTAAGCTTCTTGTCCTGCTGTTTTAAGCCGCAAGGGGGCACTGTTATTCAAGTCGTGCCTGCGCAGATACTGCAACAATATCACAGGAGATTCAGGCTCAGCGGATGGCTTCGGCAGCCCTGTCACTCTCTGTGACCAGCGGGACTCACTCAGCAGGAAGCTGTTTGAGATATTATCTGCCCGTCATCTCTGACATCAGGGCTACAGTCACTGCCAGAGTTCTGACATCCTCACATGTCTTGATGACAGCCTATTTAATTCTCATCAGGAATTATTTATTATGATTTTTTTTTTAAATCTTGTCTCTCCGGGAATCTGCCTGGCATAGCCTACACAATAAAAAGGAAAATATTAGAGGACATGAATTAGAAAATATTAGAGGACATGAATTAAAACATTAAAATTCCCAGCCCAGCATTAAAAAACATAGACCATAAAAACATACCACTGAGCTTAAAATAACAATTTCCAGGCTAAAATAGTTTTTTTTTTAAAAGACCAACCCCTTAATTAAAAGCCTTCTTTCAAATGCCTACTGAACTGACATCGGCTGGCCAGCTTTAAGGACTGAAGATTGGACTAAAATATCATTCTGTTGTGCTCATTCCAGAGCATAATTTATAGCGTTTCCTGCTCTGGTTTGGAAAATGCCTGGAGATATTGGGGTTGAAGCCTGGGAAGGATAAGGTTTGGGGAGGGGAGGAACCACAGCATGGTATAATGCCATAGACTCCTCCCTCCAGAGCAGCCATTTTCTCCAGATTATCTGATCTTCATCATCTGGAGAGCAACTGTAACCATGGGAGATCTCCAAGTGCTCCCTGGAGATTGGCAACTCTGTTTAGCTGGTTTGCAAAGGAGCAAGGCACTCAAGAAAACACAGCTCAACCTGTACAGCTCAGGTGGCTCTGACTGAAACGGTTGTCTCCTTGCAAAACCATCGATCTGAGCTATCTAGCTACTTGATGTTAGCAAAGCTATTGCGAGGAGAGTCTTGCTGAGCTTGCGCAAGAGCTGAGTGGGTTTTCAAACCATTTTGCGCTGATGTGTCCATCTTGACTCCTCCTAGACCATCTATTCATTTATGCTTTCCACCACAATAGTGACTCAAAGAGGATTATAGAGAAGAAGAAGAAGAGTTTGGATTTATATCCCCCCTTTCTCTCCTTGTAGGAGACTCAAAGGGGCTTACAATCTCCTTGCCCTTCCCCCCCTCACAACAAACACCCCGTGAGGTGGGTGGGGCTGAGAGAGCTCAGAAGAACTGTGACTAGCCCAAGGTCACCCAGCAGGCATGTGTGGGAGTACGCAGGCTAAATACCACTATTCCCTCTTTTCTGTGTGATTCCAACCACCACCATTCTGTGAGGTAGGTTAGGTTGAGAAAGATTGTACCCACGATCACTGAGTGAGCTTCTGTGGTAGAGCAGAGAGAAATGTGGTCCTCACAGATCCTGTTTATTTATTTATATATTTTATAGTCTGCCTTTCTCACTGAGTCTCAAGGTGGATTACAGAGTGTAAATCAGCACAGTTTACACAATTGGACATCTAGTAAGCAATGCAATAGGATTAAGATTAACAAATTCTGAAACAAGCAGAAATCTGAAAACAGAGCTGAAACGAGCCATAAGTAGTAACTTGACATGTTTAATAATGCAAAAATGACATAGTAGAATCATACATACAGCAACTGATAGTATATACACAGTAGTATAGTCTAAATCTCGATCAGTTTATTAAAGCATCTTTCTCAATCGTTTAATATGTATGTAAAGCTCCTCTCCTGAATAGTTACGTTTTGCATAGTTTGAGGAATGCCAGGAGAAGGGGAACTTTTCTGTCCTCATCAGACAAGCCATTCCATAAGGTGGGGGCCATAACGGAGAGTACATGTCTATGGGCAATTGTTGATTTTGCCCATTTGCCGGGTGGCTCTGCAGAAGGCTTATGCCAGGTGAACAAAGCAGTTGTGGAGGATCCTTGGGGGAGAGGCAGTCCTGTAGATATGAGGCTTCAAGGCCATGAAAGGGTTTTGTCTGTGTCAATCAGTACTTTGAACTGAGCCTAGTAACTGATAAGCAGCCAGTGGAGTGACTGCAGAATGGGGGCAATGTACACGGTCCACCAGGCTCCTGATCATAACTGAACTGTGGCATTCTTTCTGACAATAACCACTACACTATACTACTGGCCTGTCTACATTCATTGACTTGGGAAACATTTTGGAGTTCTCACAGGTTTGACAGATCAGTTTTTGATACAGGAACCTGTCTGGAATGGGCAAGTTGGCAAACCTGCAAGACAACTGGCAACATAGGAATGGAAAGCATGGCATTTCCATGAGGATTTGGAGGGGCTGGCATCCTTCAAATGTGTGGCTTAGGGAACTGAGAAGCAAGTCTTCATTTGACCCCTCTCTTTCATGCTATATGTTGCTAGCCCAAGCACAGCTCGAGGTGAAACTCTTCAGCCTGCAAGGCGAAAGAACAGTGTGGAGTGCCACTGGACATCAAGGCCGGACTTGGATGAACCAAACGCTCTCTGTGTCGAGCCTCACCGAATTCCAGGTGAAGCCGGAATAATTAGCTAGATCTTCTGGGTTCAGTATTGCACAGTTAAATCGGAGTCAACCAGCTTTCCCAACATCATAAAGAACTTCCCTACATTCTCATTCCTCTGTAGTGGCCACTGACAAATCTTCTTCTAGCTAAGGTGTTTCCTTATAATTCTAAGACTGGGCAGAACCAAAGGGAAAAATAATATTTTGGGGCTGTACTGGCAGACCCTACAAGCAGCAGAGAATGATCCAGTAAGGAAAAATGGGAAGAGATCTGTGTGGGGGTCTTCTCATAAAAAGGGATTACATTCTAGAGCAGTGGTGGCAAACCTTTGGCACTCCAGCTGTTATGGACGATAATTCCCATCAGCCCCTGCCAGCATGGCCAATTGGCCATGCTGGCAGGGGCTGATGGGAATTGTCGTCCATAACAGCTGGAGTGCCAAAGGTTCGCCACCATGGTTCTAGAGGCTTTAACATAACAAGATGGATGTAAAGTGTACAGAACAAAATTTGAGTCCAGTAACATGTTATGTGTGTAAGTGCCATTATGTTGCTACTGACTTAGCAGCAATCCCAGCAAGCGGCTTTGTTCTGCAGTCTCTAGCTTTTATTTATTTATTAATTTATTTTAATATACTGCCCTATCCCCAAGGGGCTTTGTGGTCCAAGTACCAACCGTGCTTGGGTTCCGAGATCTGGCCAGACTGAGCTGTACTATGCTGCCTCCCCTCCCAGTAGCACCTTAGAGTGTCCAAATTTTCTTCCAGAGTATAAGCTTTTATGGAGTCAAAGCTCCCTTCATCAGCATTGTAAGAACCAGCCTGTTAAAACTAGTCCAGAAGGAGTCGTGATGGTGTTGGTGTTAACATGAAGGGCAATTTGGAGTCAGGATGTAGACTTTTCCCAACAGAAGCTTCAAAGGGAGATTATAATGAGATTGCAGTATTAGAATTCACTAACAAGCCCAGGAAAATGGAACCCCCACCCCTCCCCTCTCCCGGACCTACAGGTATGTAGAATCTTATCTCATGAAAGATACTAATTGTCTACAAATCCCATTCCCATGCATATTTCCTGGCTCTAATCAAGGTGATTTCATTTTAATTCTCTACATCCTGACTCCAGCTGGGCCTTCTTGGCAAAACCCCTTCCACCTTCTGACGTGGACATAAGGACTTGTTGAATCTTCATTTTATTTGTATCTGGCAAAGTGAGCTTTGACTCCTGAAAACATGTGCCCAAGAACATTCTCTAGAGTTCTAATCGCATTCTGCTTACTACAGACTAAGACAGCTACCTACCTGAAATGCTAGAAGTATACAGAAAGAACTGGTTTTGCCTCTTCTCTCTTTGGATGTATTATTCATTGTACCTGGGAGTTTATTGTTGCAGGTGTTAATTGCACGTGTAGTGTGTCAGTGTCATGCTTAATTCAAACAGTTCCTAGGTCAGTTTCTTCTTGTATCGTCTTGGGAGTTTAATGCATAGGTCCATTTTTCGTGTGGGCTCAATGCCTGATTTGCATGCAGAAGATCTCAGTTGTCTGCATTTTCAGGTAAAGGCTCTCAGGTGACAGGTGTTTACAAAATGCTACTTGAGTTGTTTACAAGGACATCTCTGCCTAAGGCCTTGGGCAGTAATTACACATTAAGATTAACAATATTGAGCTAAGTGAACCAACAGTCTACGTAAACGGAAGGCGGCTTTATGTTCAACAAAAATTATTGTTGTTTGAAGAAAGCTTTTTAATGTTCACTGCTATTAGTGTCTCCAGTAGCAGTGAGTTCTGGTCACAGGTTTACCTTCTTTTTGCTTGTTCCCAGTTTGTTGCTCAGCAAGTGACCCCGTTTCTATCCCAAGATTGAATCCCCTCCCTGAACTCAGCCATGGTTTTATAAACCTCATGCTGAACAGCTATCCTATGGGCAATGGATTCCGCCAGCTAACTGCCTGTTATGTTTGCATCAGAATTTCCTTATATTGATCAGCCTGATTTTCCATCTGCCTCAAATATACCTTCTTCTCTGCAGATTGTGCTGGAAGCCACAAGTGGAGCATGGCCAACCTCGAGTACCATTGCTGTAGATGATGTCTCATATACAGCTAGCTCCAACTGTAGTCCCATCCAGAACAGGGAGCAGGAAAAAGGTGAGAGTCTTTCACTAACATCCCAGACTAGTCATATGTCTCATATTATATTCCTCTGGCTTACGACGCTAACAGCTGGTAAGATGTCATTATCTGCTATTATAATTCTGACTTTTATGTCCAGGTAACAGCAAGACATCAGTGGCAGGGTTGGCAGCTGGCATAGTGTGTTCCATTGTCCTGGTGGTGCTCGGAGCAATCGGTGCCAGCTCTTGCAGGAAGAAGTGGAGAACACCGAGAGGCGGCAGAATAGAGGAGAGTGCCAGCATCCAGAGTTTTGACAACATGACCTTTCGAGAGGTAAGGAACCTACCCTGTCTGTAGATTTTTCTTTGGCTGTGCCAGAGGAAATGACTTCGGCATGTGAAGGGTTTTCAGGGGAGGCTTTGCCCAGCAATATGTGCTTTGGTCAGCAGCAGTACAACTAAACTTCTTCCGTTGTGGTATTAAGGGCCAAACTAGCCTGTATGGCATGAGCAGAATTCTGCAACCATGTAGGCAAATTGGTACCCTTGCTTAATTTATGTAACCTCCATTGCTTGGCAATGGTGAAGTATTCCATAGGGCACTCATGGTCCAGCTCGCTAGTCACAGGGAAATCTGAGCATTTACCCCTCCCCCCCATTTTTTTGCCAGTAGTTGCTTCACATCCCTCCCAAACCTATATTTGAATTATTAGGGACTAGAAACCAAAAAAGAAAGAAAGAAAGAAAAGCTGTCCTGGCAGAGCACTTTTGTGAAACTGCAGAAGACACGCAACCAGCAATACATACTTCTGCTTCTGCAAAACAAGTAGCTATAACTCTCCATCTTTTGCTTCACTGTGATTGCTTGCTTGAACCCAGCATCCTGAGTTAGCTGGAGCAAAGGCAGATTACTATTATTACATCACAGAAAACAAGGTTTCAAGGCCGCATGTAGAAGCTGGGAGGCTTATTCAGGCTGTGCGTGTGCTGTTTAGTACCTGCAAGGACAAATACTGTCCCAAGTGGGTTTATTGTCAAGAGCAGCTCCCATCTCAGAAGTGCATTCTCCGCCCCCACCCCCCAATCAACCTGTATTCTGTAGAATTTTGCCTCACCATTGATACATTTACTCTGCCGTTTTCTATGATTTGAGTGGTAGTCCATGGGAAGGCTGAGCTGATTCAGCTACCTGAGACTTCGTAGGTGCTTTCAAGCACATCTTTAGTCTTAAGGACTCGTAGTTTTCTTGTGTTTTAAAATGAGAGCTCAGTTTCTTGGACAGCTGCACTCAGCATTGCATATGAAATGCTCCCCGTTTTTCTTTCTAAATGGTGCCCACCACCTTTCTTTGATTGCAGGATGTGTTCATCATTCCACGGTTCCCGGAGGATGAAGAAATACAGTAGAATGCTTTCTTCCTGCTGAGCAAGCGGAATGAACAGAACTCTCTGGCTTGTGCTTGGTGACACATTCTATCCTTCTGGACAGCCCCCACCCCACCCAATGTGGACCTCACCTTCCCTTTCCACCCAGCCTTCTGGGGCCCTAATGCTTTGGAAAAAAATGGAGTCTTCCTCTGGAGCATTTCAGCCAAACACAACTTGGACTAGCTCATATTTTGGCCAATACAATTGTTTTTTTAGCTTCAGCAGCTGGGTTCATTGTCATGTTTGAAGGAAATAAAGCACAGGTGTCAATCTTGTGGCCCTCCACATGTTATGGACTACAGTTCCCATCATCCCCTGCCAGCATGATGCTGGCAGGGGATGATGGGAACTGTAGTCAGTAACATCTGGAGGGGCGCAAGTTTGACACCTATGAAATAAAGGGTTGGTTGGCTTCAGTTTTTTTCTTCTGTCCTAGCAGTTACTTGGACCTCAATTCTACAAAATCTTTGGCCAAACACACTTTGAGGAGCATCAAAAATGACCAAGAGGCTGGAATGCCTTCCTTGCAAAGGGTCTGGGGCCTTTTATTGTAGGAACCCGTCCTGCTAAGATAGAGGAAATAGCAGAGGCTTTTAGAATAACGACTAGAATAATGAATGTGGATCAAATCACCGTTTTCTTTTCCTCTGCCTGAATGCCAAAACTTTAGAGTCACCTAATGAAAATGCTTGAAAGTGATGGTTGACAAAGAAGTATTAATGCTTAACAAGAGGTTGATGCTCCTCCCCTCAAAGATGTGATGACTACAGGTTGGTAAAAAGACAGGACAAATTCATAGAAAAGGTCCAGCTCTGGCAATTGACCCCAATTACTCTTTGGCACTCATTACTTCATTGGCTTATCTCTCTATATGTGTTCCTCTTTTGGTGCTAGTATAGCAGAGCTGATCTTCCAGTTGACTGTACGATTACGCTCAGCATTCAGTACCCGCCAGTACTTCGCCCTTGTAGTACTCCCACTGACTCTTCATCCACTTTCACTTCCAGGTACATCCATTTTTTCTTGTGTTCCCTTTGACAGCCTTCCCTTTTGATCTCCCTTTCCTCCCTGTTGTTTTTGTCTTGGGACCAAGGCTTCTCAAACCGTGGATCAGAATTCGTGTGGGTGGGTTGCCAGGCTCAAGCTCCTCCCAATGATGTAGATAGAAGGGCAAAAGGACAGCATTTTCCTGTTTTGCCCAGCAGCCTGCTTGCTTGTTCCCAGTCAGCAGTGGACAAAGCACTTCCAACTGACACCTTTTACCTGCCAGGCCCATATCACTGCTGGCTAGGCAAGAGCCAAGACCTAGCCTGCGGTGCTGCCAGGAACTTAAGTTTGCTTCTGGACAGGAGCAGCAAGGGAGGAGACAGGCAATATATAGCCTATGCTTATCACTACTTGGACGTAAAAGCCAGCTCTGAGCCACACCTTGGAACTGCAGTGTGCGCCAAAAGGTAAAGTCAGCTGAGAAGTGTGTTCAAGTTCAGAAAGTTTTGAGAATCACTACTTCAGAATGTAATGCTGCAAGTATAGAGCACCTTAAAGAATTCTGAGTAGTACTTAGCCTGTAAAAAATAATAGTGAATTGTGAGCCTTCCCTATACAGAAGTTCGTATGATTACCAATGTGTATGAAGAGACAAGTGGATAGTTGTTGTCTTTGTCCACTTCTGGTGGGTGCTGGAGAGGTACTGAAGTCAGCCATTCTTGAAGTCAAGATGCTGGACAGGAAGAACTCTTAGCAGGTATTCTTATTGAAGGGGATTTACAAGTTCCCGAGAGGCCATGTTTATAAACATATAAAGAGAACAGTCCTACACGTTCAAGGAGTATACCTTTGAAAACCTGACGTTGCGACAGAAGACGGCTGTTGCATCATGTTTCCTGGAGATCTACCATTAATCTAATCCTCCTCTACTATTTTCTGTAACTAACAGAAGGGTTGCTCAAAAGGAATCCACATCATGCACAATGACTGCTGGGGTCAAGGTGAAGGAAAAGAGATTCCACCTAAACATCAGGGAAAACTTCCTGACAGTAAGGGCTGTTCAACAGTGAAATATGCTACCTAGGAGTGTGGTGGGGTCTCCTCCTTTGGAGGTTTTTTAAACAGAGGCTGGGTGGCCATCTGTCAGGAGTGCTTTGATTGTGTGTTCCTGCATTGCAGGGGGTTGGACTTGATGGCCCTTAGGGTCTCTTCCAACTCTGTGAATCTATAATTCTAAGTTATACTGGCGCAAGAAAATCCTACCCCAAAAGATACAGCAGCATCATCCATATCCTAAAGCAGCCACACTCTAATGCGGAAGGGTAACGAGCTTTATTTGAGATTTCTTTAAAACAGCTGGAAGGAATGGACAAACAAAGAAGAGCCACCACCGTGACTCGGCCCCCCCATGCCCCCACCCACTTCTCTCTGACTCTTGCCCCTCCCACAAATTCTTCCAGAAGAGATTCTCTTGAGACCAAGCTGCTCCTTAATACCAACAGACAAAGGCTTTTTTTTGGCACCCCTGGCAGAAACTGATGCAGCCTTTTATTAAGATTTAGATACTCAATCTCATAAAAAGGAAGGAGAGCGTGTCACTGGTGGAGAAGTTTTTGCTGTTTAGAGCAGGGCTGAGATTCTGTAGGTTTCCTCTCTAGCACGGCTAAAGCCCTCTTGTTCAGCCTGCCGTAGACAAACAGAGATCCTGGCCATCTGGGAGAAAGAAATGGCTAGGCGAGATCAGTCGGGGCAAACTGATTTCGAGGCTTTGTTGTCACTTCCCTTTTGGGCCCTTTTCGAGGGGTCTCCCAATCTCCCTCCCGCGAAGCTTAAGGCCTGAAATGAGAAGGAGAGAACTGTTGAGTTGGGGAGTCGGCCACAAGTAGAGGTGGGGAATGCGGTCTTCTAGAACTGTGGCTCTCACTGAAGGAGAGGACAATGAGTTGTGATCTAGAAGCTGTTCATGTTTGTATGGGACTTAGCAAACTGCTTCACCATCTTTTCTGAATTAAACTTTTTATCATTAAGACTTTAAAGACACACAAAGATCAAACAAATATCTTTTAATGTGTTTGCCTGTGCAACTTCCTCCTGCTTTTGCTTCCTACAAAACTGAGGGTAAAAGACTGGAGTTTTGAGCAAATTTGAAGGAACAAGCTGAACATGAACCCAAATCTCTGATTTGTGTGGTGGATTACAACGGCTCTTTATATTCACATATCACAGTGCTAGAATACAGCCAACTGGTGCTAAACCTTTATGCCATTAACTAGGGCATCAGTCAGGTGCCACATCCTGCAGAACTGAACAGTTAAAAAGGGTCATATTTCTGTTCAGAGTTCTGACTACATGCTGATTTACAGCACTCCAGCTGAAATGCCTCATGCCAGAGCCGTTATTCTTGGTGCCCTTTGCTTAGATGGCAGGAGGTTGGCAATGAGTTGCACAATTTTTTAAGAGTTGCTGATTGCTTACAGGAACAGACAGCAAAATACTGCACTACCTGTAGCAAAGTAAGTATGACATGGGTGCTTCTGGGATTTTCTTGGGATTATTTCTCTTCTTCTGCAATTCCTTGCAGGGCAAAGTGGTGGTGGGGGCGGGGGGCCGGGGCGGCGGCACTAAAGCAATACATGCATGATTCTTGCTTCTTGCAGCCTAAAGCACAAACAGGAGGACACACTAAGGGCTCAACAATAAATGATAATATTATTGCAAGTTTAGCTACTTGGGATTGCACTACTGAGGGGAATAGTGAATGAGGCAAGAGAAACTAACTCTCTCCTCACCCATCACTTTCTTAGTGGGAAAAGGTCACCCCTTGAGCTACTTTCCTGGTTGGAGAAAAAAATTAAGACACAGGTACATTCTCCTAAGCAAACATAGAAGCTGCTTGGGTGTGACTTTCTATCCCTGTGAGAAAGCAGCAGGGCAGAAAAGGGTCACAGTTCTCTTTCTACACCGTTCTCCTTAAAGCAATTCAGAGCCCAATATGTAACTGAGCTCTCAGCCACCAGCCTGTTTGTGCCCAATTGTCTTTTCCAAATGCTTAGATTGTGACATGGGTCAGAAACACTCACCGATGGCTCTCTCAATCTTGCCCAGCACTTGGTTGTTGGGGATGGCCTTCCCAGATTCATAGTCAGCAATGACTTGCGGCTTTTCATTGATTTTCTAAAGGGGTGCAACAATTTTAGACAGTCAGATTTGGTATAAAGATGCAGCTCCAAGGGACAGCAGTCAAACCTCCCACTGAATTTGTTAAAAATATTTTTTTAAAAAATCTGTGGAAGAGGCAGTCATGTGGAAGGCCAGGTAAGAATTATATAAAACATGGAGGAGTGGATAGTACTGTTGCAAGGTATACTGAATATCTGGAACAGGACAAGATGTAAACAGGACCACATATTAGTAAAGAAAATGCACATTTTTCAATTCCACAGTGGATTTTTTTGTCTCCTCACACTGATATGGAATAAAGATCCCACATGCCAGCGTGCAGGATTCCTTGATCTTTCCTCTAACAGAAGCAACCTCAGTTATGCAGAACAGTAAGCACTGGAAGAGGGAAAATATGCAAAGATGTTTTATATTTCCCAGAAGCCTGTGGTACTTAGAACAAGGTATGAATATAAGTTATCCACAATATAGAGCTGAAAACTGTCAGGGGTGGCAAGCAGCCTAAATACAGGATGGCAGCCAATTGTAAGCAAGCAGCAGTTACATTTGGAGGCTCAAGTGTGCTTAGCATAAGCCTCACAAGGTGCCCTTCCCAAGAACATGAAGTCTAAAAATTAAACTAAACCAACAGTAAAACCAGACGAGTGAGATAAAACAGCAACAGCAATGAAAAACACTATTCAGCCCGCATAAGGAGATCTACCAACATGAATGGCCTAAGAAAACAAGACAGATTTTTCCTGGCATTTGAGTTGAAACCTAGTTTGCATGCCTAAGGAGAGAATTCTAGAGCATGGGAACTCTCCACAAGACAGCCCTTCATTAGGAATAATGCTTCTCACTCACAAAAGGATGATGGGAAAGGCCTTGTATGGTTACCTAAACTGATGGGTTGGTCCAGTGAGCTATGTATTTTAAAGCCAGCTCAAAGGTTTGAATGGTAGCCAAGTTGGTTCTGCAGCTAAGATGCTACAGGTTAGCCTATTCTGCTATCCTGGTGCTGGCTACCAGTGCCCCACCCTTAAGTTGCTACAGACACATCCAGTATCATAAAGCAATGTGACAACTGTAAAAACGACTGCCAGAGGCTAAGCCTGGGTGCGACAGAAAAGAGACATCAGATTAGTCACTGCCTGTTTGATTAAGAGGTGCGTGTGTTTGTGGGCCTTAACCTGAATTTCATCACGTCTTCCACAGGCAATCAGAAAAGCACGTGTGTTGTGTGTCTTTTCTGGGTGGGTTCTCTTTCCAGCCCCAGCAATGCCATTTCATAGCCCACCTTCTCACTGCTCCATTTGTATAAGGTGACGAATACCTACCGTGGCCAGATCCTTCTGGGTGAGCCCCTTGCTCTGCCGGCCTTGCTGGATCACTTTCCCCACCTCAAGGGGGACCCTGTCGTGATGCAGCTCCTCTGTCTCCCGGTCCAGCTTTGCTGTGTTCTTTGTAATAGAGTGCTGCTTGTTTTGGCCCGCTGCCCCTGGAGTTTGGATGAGAAACTCATCAGAATTTTCACTCTCTTGATACAGGTAAGAGGTGTTGCCAAGTTAACCATACCACTAGGGGTGCTTGGGAGAGAAACTGGAGAGCAGGCACAGCAACTATAATCAAAGTCTGTCTAACAGAGTGCAGAAGAGCAAGTTGAGCAGTGTCCCAAGTGAACTCAATAGTCATTTGAAGAAGAAGAGTTTGGATTTATACCTCACCTTTCTCTCCTTTAAGGAGGTTCAAAGTGGCTTACAAGCTCCTTTCCCCTCCTCTCTCCACAACAGAGACCTTGTGAGGTTGATGCGGCTGAGAGAGTTCCAAAGAACTGTGACTAGCCCCGTGGTGGCGAACCTTTGGCACTCCAGATGTTATGGACTACAATTCCCATCAGCCCCTGCCAGCATGGCCCATTGGCCATGCTGGAAGGGGCTGATGGGAACTGTAGTCCATAACATCTGGAGTGCCAAAGGTTTGCCACCACTGGACTAGCCCAACGTCACCCAGCAGGAATGTAGGAGTGCGGAAACACATCTGGTTCACCAGATAAGCCTCTGCCACTCAGGTGGAGGAGTGGGGAATCAAACCCAGTTCTCCTGATTAGAATCCACCTGCTCTTAACCACCACACCACCTCTGCCTTGTGCCTTCAATGTTTTTGTTTTGTTCCTGGCTTATTCTGCTTCAAGGGTTTCAAATATTGGTAGATTCCTAGGGAAGAGGATGGGAAAAATTTCTGTGCAGTGCACTGCCAGCGTGATATTCTCAAGGCAGCTATCCACGGATTAAAAGGTGGCTAAAATTTAATTTCCAGGAACTTACACCTATGAACAGATCTTTCTTGTACTAAGGAAGTACGCCCTCACTTTCTTGATACTGGGAACACAAAGAATGACCATCACTGTCTAGACTTGCTTCTTGCCAGGTCCTTGCTGTTATCTGCCTGGCCATTGTCTGAGTACATAAGTAGACCCTCGATCTGATACAGTAAGGCAATTTTTTCTATTTAGCAACTAGATTCCTTGGAGGATCACTCGGGGGAAAAATGTAATCTCCTGTGCTGTCCCCACCCCAAGGAGTCTGATGATCGGTTCTGTGGCTCTAGATGCTGCTTATTCACCTGCCCTTTGAGACTACCAACTGCAGGGCCACCTGTCATTACGGGACCAGATTTGGCTTGAGGACAGGGCAGCAGCCAATTAGCCATCACTTCAGTTCTTACACATAGGGCTTTTTAAAATAAACCCTCGCTGGCTAAAATCTAAGCAACAAGACTGTGGCTGGGATGTTAATTGGTACTCAGAATAATGAGGCATATGGGACCGAAGCCCTGGCAATCTTTGCTGAATACCTATTTAAGCTACGAAGACAGATTTCACAAAGAATAAGCTCAGAGTCCTACTCAGTAAACAGTTTTTCAAACCAAAGAGACATTTATTATAACAGGAAAAAGCTATCTTCTGGGAATTACTTCAGGGAACTTCGCCTGACCTAAAGTGTCAGAAATACCTACATTTCTTGGAGGTCTCCACATCCTCTCCTCTTCTCTGAGCGGCTAATACGGCCTAAAAAAAATGAATCAAGAACTGAAGTTTAAAAGGAGACAAATAAGAACTGTTTGTTGGTGTGCTAGAGCGACAATTAGTGTTAAATAGAGGACATGGCCCCTTTTGTTAGGCAGATAAGCCACTAGCATACAAAGCATTCCGCAGGGAGGCATTCAGGCAGCCCACAAAGGCGGCACAGTGAAAAAGAGGGGAGGAAAAAGGCACCCTTTTGGTTCAGTAATATCCTTGGGGCATCAATCCCAGGAAATCCAAATCACTTTAAGTAGTCAACAAAGAAAAAACAAATTACATCCAGCTTTGCTACTTAAGAAGCCAGGCTTGTAAATAGTAACTTGTGTGATCGTCCGGGGTGGATGAGTTGGTTTTCAAGTGACTTGGTTTTCAAGTGGAAGCTGAGGTTTCCTCCTGTACACCTACATGGGGCCACAAGTGACCACCGTACGTTTGTGTGAGCACACATGCCAGAAAGACATTTATATAACCTCATAACTTCTTTGTGGGCTTATTTGCAGGACAATAATATGCTGCTGCCCTGATCTGGACAGCCCAGGCTAGCCTGATCTTATCAGATCTCAGAAACTGAAAGCGAAGAAGACTATTTGGATAGGAGACCGCCAAGGAAGACCAGGATTGCTATACAATGGCAAATGACCTCTTAAGTATTTTTCTTTGGATACCCTGTGAGGTCATCCTAAACCATCTGCATCTTGACAGAACCCCCCCTCCCCCGCCATTGCCTTTCACTTGCACACTCATTTCACTTAACTTTCATGTAATCAAGATCAGATCTGGAGGAATCCCATGCTGCTAGAGTTTTATGATCCACAAAATCAAAAGCAGCCTGTCAAATGTTTGACAGGGCCTTAGACCCATTCTAGTCTGACTTCAGGCCAGGCTACAGGACAGAGACAGCTCTGCAAGCTATAGCTGATGACCTCTCTGTTGCTCTTATTGGATTCATCTGCAGCCTTTGATACAGTAGATCATGCTATCCTCCTGAGGTGCTTGGAGGCAGAGGTAGGTATCAGGGGATGCACACTGAACTGGTTTACATCATTCCTCATTAATCGGACTTAAAGGGCTATTACTGGAAACCAGTTGTTACCATTGTGGGACCTACCTTGTGGAATTCCACAAGGTGGAATTCAATTCCCCATGCTTTTCAATCTTTATGTAAAGCCCTTAGGTCAAAATATTCATAGCTTTGGGGATGATTGTCATCAATGTGTTGATGATGCTCAACTGTATATATCCTTATACAAATCTTCTGGATAAGCAGTAGAGGTCCTGAATTACAGCCTGGCCATCCATGATGGTTATCTGGCTAGACGTGAGCAAATTGAAACTAAACCCTGAAAAGACAGGAGTAATGCTGTCTGGGAAGAAGAAATATTTTAAAGGTCATGGTTTCTCCCACTTTTGATGGGAGGTCAGATAGGAATTAATGGGAACTAGACAAAGCATGCATCTTACTTCCATTCTGCAGATGCTCCATTGGCTGTCCATCTGGGCTCAGTTTACAGTATTAGCTATCACCTACAAAGGCCCTCATAATTTTAGCCTCTCGTATTTATGGGGCCACCTCTCTCCCTATGCTCCACCAGAAAAACTTTGCTGAAGTCAGCAGGGTTTTTTGCAGGTGTTATGCTGTTAGTGGGCAAAATCCACTAACTGCCCATAATGCTTTCTCTGTTGTGGCTCTTGCCGTGTGGAATGGTCTGTCCCAGGAGGTCACAAAAGGTCCCAGTCACTGGCTTTCAGTGAATTACGCAAACCTGAAATTTTCAAAGGGGCTTTTCTACACAGGTAATAGTATTACACTGCACAAAATGGTTTTATACAATTGCTTGGATACATAAAAACTGTGGTCTATATTACTATAGTCAGCTTATTGTGAGTAGGATCCCATATAATTTCTATACCACTTAATGAGTCATGTACCACTTAACGAGTTATGCAATACCTCAAGTTGTTTCAGGTAGTTCTAGACTTTTAAATCCTAATGTATTGTTTACTGACTGGCCTACTGTTTGTGACGGTATTGGCTCACTATATGTAATCCACCTTGAGTTCCTGGAAGAAAGCAGACTATAAATAATGTAAATAAATAAACCGGGGTCTTCCGCAGGCAAATCATGAGCTCCAGCATAGAACCACAGAATCCCCCCATTTCAATTACAACACACAAAATCACAGGGAAGTTCTTACGGGGGTAGAGAATATTTGGTATTGAGCCCTTCTCCCTACAATTGGGTGGATAACAAGCAACAGAAGCTGAAGCCCACCTAGTCCTGCATTCCACTTCCAATACCAGGCAGTCAAATATAGGAAAAGACAACACACATTCACACACAGTGGAAATTAAAATACTTCTATCTTCCATAGGCCCCTTCCACACACACAAAATAATGCGTTTTCAAACCACTTTCACAACTGTTTGCAAGTGGATTTTGCCATTCCGCACAGCTTCAAAGAGCATTGAAAGTAGTTTGAAAGTGCATTATTCTGCATGTGTGGAATGAGCCACTCTGTCAAACAGAGAAGCTTACATGCCCCAATGTTTATGGGGTCAGCAGTTCAACAGAAATGCAAATAAAACTGATTGAAATCTTAGAAAACACAACACACCAGCTTTGGGTATGCTCCCAGCATGCCCAAACAAGTTCCAGAGAAAACTCTACCAACTTGCACCTCCCCAAGTCCTTGCACAATCTTAGGTAAGGCACTGTGAACCAATCAGATTTCTTTGCACTCTCCGTGGCACATGCAACAATAACAATTCCTAGACAGGGGTGCTGTGTGGTTTCCGGACTGTATGGCCATGTTGTAGCAGGATTCTCTCCTGACGTTTCGCCTGCATCTGTGGCTCTGAAGATGCCAGCCACAGATGCAGGCGAAACGTCAGGAAAAATCAGGAAGCTCTTCTTCCTACTTCCATCTCAGCCAGGAAACCACACAGCACTAATTATTTCCGGCCATGAAAGCCTTCGACACTAAATTCCTAGACAGAATTTTACCTGCCTTTTCCCCCTTCCCATAATGTAGATTCTTAGGCTTTTGAGTCTAATTCGCAAAATCAAAAGATGGAAAGCAAGCAAAAGATCCTCATTCTTGCCAATGTCTTCCTTTACATGATGGGGGGTGGCAGCAGTACAAAAAGGAGGGGGAAAAGTGAACCCAATTTCTAAATGTTATGACCATAGTGAGGGAATCTATTGAATCTTTTCCCCAGCTTGTCTTTCCTTCCTTTTTTTGTGCAGTTCTGCATGTGTTGTGCTTACTTACTCAGTTTCCTCTTCAACTTTCAACAAATCTCAGCTCACTTTTAGAATATTCCAAAAATCTACACAAATTCCAGAAGCATAAAATAAAGACATGCCATTATGTGTATTTTTGGACACAATCTACTGGTGAGAATTAACTAGACTACACAGTTAGGTTGGAGTATGTAGTCATTTTTCCACTATAACTGCACAATCTTACAAAGTAAATTAGGTTGAAAGGGATTTCCCCAGGGTCACCTGATGAGCTCTGGGGATTGAGCAGGGACTTGAAGGTGAATGTCCCCAGTAAGGGGCAGACACTTTGACCATACCTCTTCATGGCCCACCTATAGAGAGCAATATGAAATGTGGAAGAATATGGGGAAATCATTTCTAAAAAGGCAAGTATGATGGACTTGTGGAGTGGGGAAGGATAACAAAGGCAGCAGGCCTAATTTGGAGCACTAGTGGATTAAATGGAGCAAAAAGGTGGGCGTGGCCAAGGGAAAGGCGGAGCCAGAGCATGTCCATGGGAAGAAGAGTTTGGATTTATACTGCACCTTTCTATCCTGTAAGGAGATTTAAAGGGGCTTACAAACTCCTTTCCCCACAATAGACACCTGGTAAAGCAGGTGGGGCTGAGAGAGGAGGTGCGGTAACTTCGGTGGGCGGGGCAATCTTGACAGGTTGGCTCAAGGGGCGGGGCGAACGATGCCCCTCCTCAGATTCTAAAGGGGGGGGAGGATGCTGAGTCACCTGACTCGGAGAGATCGCTGAAGATGGTTGTACACCCCACCCAAATAAGGAGCGGGGCTGGCGCGTGCGCTCTTCTCTCCCTTACCTGCTTGGACTTGGCTTGGGCCGCGCTCGGGCCTTTCTTGCGCAGAACCGTCACCGTGTCCCAGTCACTTTCTGCCATGGCCTCTCGGTCCTGTTCAGTCTCCGCAATAGGCCGTCCCCCTTATTCCCTTCTTCCGTTGAGGAGGCGGTTTAGAAAGCTGATTGGGTGTGCGCCGATTAGTCCCGGCGCACGCTACTCACGCTCAGAGCCTCATTATTGGCTACCGTAGATGCTGAACCCTCCCACTCCATAACTGTCTGCCCTCGCGAACGTCATAAAGCAGCCTCTTCGCCTGCGTCGCTAAACTGCGTCCTCTGATAGGTCATGGTGAGCTGCCGATCAAATCCTCCCCCCTTTTTTAATTGGCGGAGATGGAAACGTCAGGCTAAAGTCTTGCCTATTTAGTAGGCAAAAGAGATACCTGTTGTGCTACGCTTACCAAAGAGCCAATCACAGCATCGTTATATGGATAGCTAGTGTTGGGGATGATCTCAGGCTGTTTTTTTATTGCGTCATGGAGATAAGAGTTGTGCTCCAGGCTGGAGTGTTGCAATCGCGTGGGCATGCGTACAGAAAAACTGACAGAGAGGGTCTGCCCATGTGGAAGAGCAGCATGAGAATTACCAATTTAAAAATGTTTTAGTTACAATTTATAAAATATCTATATAATAACTAGAGTCGGACATGACTAAACGGATAAAGAAGAGAGAGATAATTATATAGATTATATGTAGGAAAATAGAATTTTAAATGCTTATAATTAAATAACTATACTCAGTTAATTGGTGAAAATGTTTTTATTATCGCGTGTATAAAAGTGAGAGCACCGCAAAACCTCAGGTTGTGGAATGGCTTCTTTGGCAGCTTTGAGGGCTGGGTTTCTCAGAAAGGCTCTTGAAGGTTCGTTGGAGGAGTCCTTATATCTGGCTTGTGCTTTTATATTGTCTGTTCTTCCTGGGTTTAGCTTGTGCTATGATCTGCCTGTAGGGCTCTAATTGTTGGGAGAAATGTGAGCCGATAAATATTTTAAGTAAAATAAAGTGTAAATGAATTTTTTAACATTCAAATCCTAGTAGATTAATCTGGAAATCCTCTTTAGGCAAACATGTTTGTATCCTGGCCATTTACATGTTTTATTAGAAATAAAAGCCTGCTGTGAGCAACTCTGGAGTAGTGACTAATGCTAGGCTAATAATTAAAATCTAGGTTCAAGTTTTTATTCAACCAAGAAGTGATCTGGGTGATTTTGGTGGGTCACCTTTCTCTACACACAGCCAACCCCATAGGGTGGTGGTTGGGATAAAAGGAGGAAGTGATAAACAAGAATCATCCCCTCCCCAGCAAGTTTTCTAATATTTCAGTTTATGTAGGATATAAGGCCTCTATTTTATCTCTGTACCCTTTCAATCTATACAGAGCATATCATAAAGAAAGCTGGATTAGATTTACATGTGATAGAATGAAAATTGGGGGTGGAATATTCACAATCTAAGATGGCCAATGATACATTACAGGCAGAAAATAAAGTGCTAGTTGATGTTGAAACAACTACTGGTGAAAGTTAAAGGAAAACGTGCCAGAGCAGGACTACAGCTGAACATCAAGAAGACAAATGTAATGATTACTGCAGAGTGACTCAGCTTTAGGGTAGACAATGAGGAAACTGAAACAGTTGAAGACTTTCTATTCCTTGGCTCCATTATCAACCAAAGGAAAACTGCAACCAAGCAATCAGAAGGAGATAAGAGGCTAGGAAGAACTGCCATGAAGGAGCTTTAAAAAATTCTTAAGTGTAGGTATGTGTCACTGGGAACCAAGATCAAGTTAATTCACGCCATAGTATTTCTTATTATTATGTATAGGGTTGAAAGCTGGACAATGATGACAGGAACAAAGTAGATTCCTTTGAAATGTAGCGTCGGAGAGTATTATGGGTACCCTGGAGCCCTCCTCCCAAATAGGTTCTAGGTCACATCAAGCCTGAACTGTCCTAGAAACTAAAATGACTAAACTGAGGGTGTCATACTTTGGCCACATAAGGAAAAGATAAGAGTCACTTGAAAAGATAATAACGCTAGTAAAGGTTGGAGGCAGAAGGAAAAGAGGATGACTCAACATGAGATGGATTGATGCTATAAAGGAAGCCATGGCCCTCAGTTTGCAAGACCCTCATCATGGCAATTAATGATAGGGCATTTCACAGGACATTCATTCATAGCATCACCATGAGTCAGAAGTGACTTCATGATACTTAACATGAGGTTTAATAGCTAGGCACTCCTATAACCGCTGATCTCATATGAACAGCAAACATTGGCTAGGTTGTGATCTATTAGATTCAACAATGTCTGATCATGGTGGAGAGTGTGCAAGTGTAAGGCTGCATTCCTAGGTACACTAGGATGTAAATTCTGTTGAACTTGACTTCTAAGTGAATCTGGGATTGGGTTGTGCAGAATGTTGGTGGGTCATTGCAGATCAAGGCAGAGGGCAACATTTAGTTCCAATATAATGTTCTGCTTTTAATAAGCATTTATAGGCAGATTCCACACGGGTCAAAAACAGCAGTATGAAAATGGTGTAAACACTGTTTTCACACCACTGTTTTTGGCCCATGCAGAATCTGCCATAGATTTTAACTGAAGGTTGTGAGTGTATTGCTGTAGCAAGTCTCTGAGGGAATATGGAACAGAAATCCTATTTCCTTAACAGGGCAAACTGTGGCTAATGTAGGAGTGGTAATATTGACAGTATTAAAATATGTAGATTTATAGGTTACACAGAATTCTTCCTCAAGATGGATGTTTTTAAAGGGAGGAGAAATGTCATAGGATTATGGTATTGTGGTGGTCTCTAAATAGTTGCAGATTTAAGGAAGGTGCCCTCAACGTACATTGTATTTTACAAAACACAGGAAGATATGCCCTTGTCCTGAGTAGCTTACCATCTTTAACAACGACAAAACAAATTGAGGAGGGTCTTGTACATAATTATGTTGTAAGATTTAAGGTGTCTTTTTTTGCTTCTAAACTTTTAAAACTTCAGCTTGAAAAGTGTTTTGTGTAGCTTGAAAATTCACATTCTGTATAAAAATATTCTCAAAGCTAAGTGGAATCAGTCCTGTTCAGTATTTTGAAAGGACAGCACCAAGGAATGCCAGGGTCATGACACAGAGGCAGGCAACGGCAAATCGCCTCCGAATTTCTCTTGCGTTGAAAACCCCTTGGGCTGTGACTTGGCAGACAAAAAATAAGAGAGATGTTATTTAACTTCTGTGTGGATTTGTTTGCTGACCCTCCAGAGAATTTATAGCAGTACTAAAGTTTGGCTGATAGATGGCAGTGTCTTCTTACTGATAATCTCTTTCAGTTGTAATGCGGTGATGGGGATCCTGGGCACAAGGAATAGTTAAATTTAAATCCTTCCTTTTGGTTTTCAATAATGAAAACATAAACAATAAAATGCTTACATCTTGGATATATAATCTAGCAAAAGTCAAAACAGAATATGCAGAGTCCAAAACCAATGCTGAAGCCAGGAGCAGTGCTGTAAAAACACATACTTTTTCCCCATATCGATCTGCTCCAAGTATGTACTGGAACAAGAAAGTTCTCACTAAGAAATCTCTTAACTAGAATTTGCGCCGCTGCAATGGAGGTCCTGCCCCTTGCATTCACCAGTTTTAATGCAATTCCTCTCAGAATATTTGTAGTTTAAATATAGGTTTAGATAAAGAATAGTGTGACTATTAAGGACAAATAAAAATCAGCAGCACCTTGTCTTTGACACCTTTTCACTTTTGCTTGGTGAACAGTCCTGTGTGAAATCAAATCATGCATTATTTCCCTATATCATAAATGATGAGAGGCATGGTGAGGCCCACTGGACAGCGCATCTGACAACTGGGGCTCGGCAGCAGCGATATGCTTGGCAAGATGATTACCATACACACCCAGTCTATCTATGTATCTAAATCCAATACCACACACACAATCTTTCTATGTAAATCTAATACTATACTACACACACGCGATCTATAAAAAGCTTGGACAGATCTATGGCTACCAATCTTGATCCTCCTTGATCTGAGATTGCAAATGCCTTAACAGACCAGGTGCTCAGGAGCAACAGCCACAGGCCATTGCTTTCACATCCTGCATGTGAGCTCCCAAAGGCACCTGGTGGGCCACTGCGAGTAGCAGAGAGCTGGACTAGATGGACTCTGGTCTGATCCAGCTGGTTTGTTCTTATATGTATCCAATACTACATACACACAATCTTTATCTCTTATCTAAATCCAATACCATATGCATACTATATATCTACCTTCAGTACCATACACACTATCTAATCTTCAATACCATCACCCATCCATCCACACGCATGAAAAAGTAACAGAGGATGTGATTCTATGTGCTATATGTACTCTAGACGAAACAGGAACATTTGAGCGTTGGTGACTCAGGTTTGACGGGAAAGAAGGCTCGCGCCAAAGTTAACCGCCAACGGCAGCTTCGGCCACGCCCTTCGAAAGGCGTGGCTACAGAAACAACGTGCGGAATTCGATGCAGGTGGACAAATCCGACCATTTCCCTTTCCCATCAGGGTCGAGCCTCCACGTTTCGAAGGCAGAGCGCAAAAAATCTGGGCGGAGCTTCCCGGCGGAGGCGCTCGTGTGAGAGGAAACGGGGAGGGATGTAGCCAAGCGCTTCCGGTCTGCAGTGAGGAGGGAGGACGTGGGCTGCCGCTGAGTGGGCTCCACTCGCGGGCGTGGGGCGGGTCACGTGACGAGGAAGGTGGCGGGAAAGGGATTTCCTCCCCCAGAACGCGGTAAGTGGGCAGGAAATAACTTCCGGAATTCTCTTGTTCCCCCATATAGCCTGCAATGGTAGAGTCCAAGTCATTGCACGTACTGGGGAGGAATAACCTGTCTGTTCCATATGAGGCATTTGCATGCGAGTAGGCTTACGTAAGCGCAGCACTGCAGGATCAGGTCTGTGCAGTTCATTCTCTTATTTCGTTAGATGCCGCCAGGAAGCCCACTTGCTGGGCACCGAGGCAACTTTCTCGTCTGTTTGCCATTCAGCAAACGGTGTTCCCAGGCGCAGTGCTCCTGAACATGGAAGGGTCGTTTGGTGCCTCAGAGACCTCTTCTCTCCGGATTTGGGGAAAGTCCTCTAAATTAGCAGCCGTTGCTGTTGCAGAATACTTGCAAATGTTGAATGCCTCCGTTCTACCTGTCCTGGGGGGAAGGAAAGTGGTGTGAATTTTGGCAGGTTGCTTCTGAGTCGAGGTGGCCGAGCAAATGTCAATGACCTGTTAAAAATACCGAACCCGGATTGTATGGAGGTAATCGACACCTTATTATCATTCGTTTTTGTAAAATTAGAACAGGCGCCTAGGATATAGTATTTCGTTCTGTGTGTCTTTGCATCAGTGTGTGTGCACACATGCATGCAATGTATAAAAGCTGTAACGAGACCTCCATAAACTATGTATAGTTCCAAGTTCAGTTTTCAAAGTTTAAGGAGTATATAGTGCATTTGTTGGTGTGCACAATGCTATGTCTTAGAATGTTACCAGTTTGTCTTGCACTTTTGAGCATATATGAAGGTTTGTTGGCCATTTCTCCCTGCAAAAAATGGTCTTTATTCTCAATTTGCAAGCAGGAGACTGAGGTAGAGAGAGAGAGAGAATATCATTAAATATGCTACTGCTACAGTGAATAGCAACTGACCAGGGTACCTTTCTTTCTATTAAAAGGATGATTTCGAGCTCTCCTTCAGCTCTCCCCCTCCCTAGCAGTTTGGCTGACTGTGAATCAATAGTGTTGGAAACCTTAAATAGAGATTCCTGCCTTCCAGTGTAGGGATGCTTTTAGAAATGACTCTTTCAGTCATTCCTGGTGACAATGACTAGAGCTCTTTTTGTTTTTTTCTTTCCACAAGAAGGAATGTGAAGAATGGCAGCTATGTTCTTGGAAATTCCCAGATGTTTTGGGGAACATGTTTGAGTTGACTAAAGAGTAATCTGGACCAAAGAGTATATAGATAATTTGTAGGTTTTGGTGATCTCAGAGTAGGTGCCTCATGACTAAAGACTTGCTTCATATCCTTGCAGAATTATCTGAAAGTGGAAAGTAACTTGAGTTGGGCAATATAGAAATTCACCTTCACCTTTGTTCTTTGTATTTTCTGATTTTTTGGGTGACTGTTTTAAATGGCAACCAATGGTTGTTTTGGATATTGAAGCTGTATCAATCACAGTATGGAATACTGGTTAGAGTGTGGAACTGGGTTCTGGGAGACCCATGTTTGATTGCCAACTCTACCTTGGCAACTCTCTGGGTGATTTTGGGTGAGTCATTATCAGCCTAAGCTACCTCACAATGTTGAGAGAGTAGAATGGAGTAGAGGAGAATGGTGTAAGCAACTTTTGGTCTCCATCAGAACAAAAATGAAGTATAAATGACATAAGTAAATTAACATTTTGACTGTTTTTCCCTCATGGAGCTTGGGGTAGTAAGCATGGTTCTTCTCTTAGTTTCTTTCCTTGCAGCAACCCTTTAAGCCAGTTCTGTAGTCCTGTTCTGTAGTCCTCAGTTATGTAAAACTGAGAGACTGTATGTAAGCCTTGGGCATAAATTGCCATTTCTCTCCTGATTTCTCTCATTTCTGTTTCTGTTATTTTGGACTGAGCTTTAACAGTGTAATGTGTAGTCTTTCCCCATCCAGAATAGTGGTCTAATCTGCTGTTGCAGTGGTTCTTGAGGATGTTGGCTGCTGCAGATGTCCTGGCTCTAAAGATACTATGGGTTTGAATCTTGGAGTGTGAGTTCTCTCACACAGCTTTATGGCCTCTGCCTTCACTTGTGCCTAGAGCGGGAAAAATCTTGTACACTAGGTTATGCAGGCACCTAAAAATCTGATTTTGCCATTATTTTCCTTCACATGAGCATATAAAGCTGCCTTGCATGAAGTCAGTATTGTTTCTGGCTGGCAATGGCTTAGCACCGTCTTTCCTAACCTCCTTCTATTTGACATCCTTTAGCTGGCATAACATATTTCAAAGAGGTAGCAGTGATCAGTTATGATGTCATGGGAAGGGGAAAGGCCTTGTGGGATCTTGCTCTGGGCAAGAAATCCCTTCCAAGGAGCCCCACACAGCCCCTCCTACCTACCTGCAGCCCTAGAGTGGGCAAGGACTTTAAATTATTGCCACCACTCTGATTCTAGGGCTTGACTCGGAGGGTCCAAAGCACCCTTCTTGCCACCCCCAGGCAACTGCCTCTTCTGTTAGGGCAAGGCCTGATGTATGGCTATCAACAAACTTTGTGCAAAGCGCCTTGAGGGGAAACTGGTTTCTTGGGTGCAAAACACAAATGTTTGGGGCCTTGAGCAAATCAACTTCTGTCGTGGAAAATCTACCATTAACTACTGTCTGGTCCTGACTCAGCGTTAGCAATATCCAGTTTTTATTTCCATCAAGGAAATCAATTTCTTCCTGCTGTTATTATCCTCTTCAATGCAAAAGTAATCCCACAGCTGCTATATGGAATACTGGTGTGGATACATGCATATAGCAGTGCAGTTGAATTTCCTCAAGCCCACTTCCTCTGACAAATTACAGAATGCCCAGATGTGTCAATTACTATACAATCTGTGCAGAAATTAGACAACCCCTTGTCAAAACTAGAGCCTGGACAATTACTATCATAAATATTGGCTGAATATGTTCTTCAATTCCCAACTGATGAATCTTCTCTCATCATTGTTGGAAGATAGTTACTTACCCAACTGTATAGAAAAATTCTTCATATGATTAGATCCACTGGAATTGACTTCGACCTTTTGCTTCAGGCTGATCAATTGAGTATACCAAGGACAACTGTGCAAAGAATTTGCGACCGTGAAATTGCAACATTATTTTCACACCACCCGAGAGTTTGTTTTCCCCAATTCTTAGGCATTCAATTTAAATACAATTCAGAATTATCTTATCTTTCTGATCTAGCATCACCCACACACAGATGCACCTTCACAATGGCCAGGCTGAACTCCTTCCCGTCATTCATCCTTTCTGGGATATTCCTCCATGTGCCATACTCCATGCAGCTTTTTGCATGCGAGGGAGAAATGCCAGATTCTATCTCCCACATAACATCCACTTTAACTGAGACTTTTAGCATTTTAACCTATAAATCTTTCTGACTATATGTATATTTTTATTCTATTCCAATACTGTGCTACCAATATTGTGGCATAGTAAACTAAGAGAACACTTATAAACACAGGGCAGATGAATACAAGGGACATCCAAACTTGCAGAGAAAAGCTAGAACCCTACCACAGTTTCAATTCCTGATCCTCATCAGGTCAGACTCAAATTTTCTACCACCCCCTTGGAATAGAGGGATTGGCTCCCTCCAAAAGCCAATCCTTGCAGCCCAACTTCAGGAAATGATCCTTCTCCCTCCTAGTCTTATATGTTCTTTGCCTCCTCATCAGTGAGTGGTTCCTGCTTTCCTCTCCATTCCCCCTCAGTGCAATCCTGAGGCTTGGAGGGTGCCTGCAAAATGTAGGCCTGCAGGAAAATTTGCAGTGGGCCTTTGGGTGAGGCAAAGGCTGCCTTGAGAGAGATAAGCCTCTTTTCCCTCAGGCCTCGCTTCATAGCAAATGCGGAAGGCATTAAAAGAGGATAAGACAAATTCATGGAGAAGTTAATTAACGGCTTTTGGCTTTGATGGCTAAATGGAACTTTTGTGTTCCGATTCTGCAATTTGCTTGGGCCAACTACAGGAGGTGACTTGGGCTTCTCTGCCTTGTAGGCTTTTGTGTGCATTTGATTGACCCTGTTGAAAGCTGGATGTGGGACTAGGTGGTCCTTTTTTGGAATTCAGTAGAGCCTTTATGTTCTTATACAGGAGATGCCACTTCCCTGACTAAGTTTCTGTTTTTAGAAGACGATTTATACCTCACTTTTTTCTGCCTTAAGGTGTCTCAAAATGGCTTATAATCACAATCCCTTTCTTTTCCCACAACAGGCAGCTTATGATGTCTGTGGGACTAAGAGTTCTGAAAGGAGTCTGACTAGTCCAAAGTCACCTAGCAGGCTTCATGCAGAGGAATGGGGAATCAAACCCCATTTACCGGATTAGAGTCTGCTCTAAACTCCTACAGATTCTAATAACTGGATTCTGATGCTGGGGAGTTGGAAGTGAATCTTATGGGTTCAGATGGATTCCTTGTTTGTGGCATACTTATAGTGCAGGGAAGATAAGAGTAGTTCATGTTTTGGACTTCTGCTGAGTAGCTCTGAACAGGTTAGTGAGGCGTGGGATGCTCTGGTGTGAACCTCTATGGCCTAGAAGTTTGCTTTTCAAAAAATAAAAAGTGAAATTTTCATGAGACTAAATTTTACACTTAACTGGGACAGTGTGAAAGCTACAACATTTGGAGGACATTTTTGTCTCTCTTTGCTTGCATACTTTTTCTGCAGCTTATGGCCATTGCCTAGGTTGCCGTCTTCCAGTTGAGAAATAGCTGAAGATTTTGGGGGAAGAGCCAAGCGAAGGTGGCCTATGGGGATGGGAAGGACCTTATCAGGGCAAAATTCCATAAAGTTCACCATCCAAACCAACCATCTTCTCCAGAGGAACCGATCTTGGTCGTCTGGAGATCAATTTTAATAGTGGAAGATCTCCAGGTATCACCTAAAGGTTGGCAGTCCTACCATTGCCGGTGTTTTATTCCCAACCGTTTGGTGGTGACTTAAAAAAAAATACAGCCCTCCTTTTCAGGAAAAAACCATTGTGGTTATTACAGTCTTTGCCAATAGAATAACACCAATCTCCCATCACTTCAGCGGATATATTTGGTGTGATCCTGAGTATATCGCCATATGCTGTTATTCGACACACTGTACATGCACTGTACACTGCATTGTAGATTCTAGACACTGTATATGCTGCAAGAGGGTCATGCAAGCATAAACAGGAGATCTTTGAATTAGATGGGCTTTACTAAATTACAGAAGAAAAAAGGGAGAAGGTGAAGAGGGAACTTTGACAGTCTGTTTGGCAGCCTTTCCTGTCAGAATGTGGCACATGTGCAGCATGTTTTCTGAGGATGAAGTGCCAGCAGTTTGTGGAACAGGAGATGAAGGGCGGGGCTAGACCTCGGTTGCCTGGTCCTGTGTTGTGAGTCATGTTAGACTACGGAGTATTGGAGGAAGACTTGTTGCCAGGTTTTCAACCAAACCCTGTTTAGCTTGTAAGAGCTGATGCAATCCTAGTCAGGAGGAAGATCCAGTGCATGTTATAATGCATGATGTAGTACTATAAAATTGTGTTGGAGGCCAACCTGATCCGGGAAGGAGAAGGGTGGCATACAAATAAAACATTACTTATTTACATGTCTTTCACTGGGGCCTGGGAAACTGCTTCAGCTCTAAAGGCCATAGCAGAACACAAGCTCCTAATTAGGTTCTCCCTAATTTGCATTGTTTTAAATACCATCTGCCAGAGAGGAGAGGTAAGGCATGAACAAGATTCCCAAAAGACTTGTGCTCTATGGAGCATCAAAGAGCGATATAGAAATGGATTGGTAAAATTAAGGGTGTTAAATGACTTGTAGATTGGCTCAGTTGTGTAAGGAAGCCATTGCTGTGTGCCTGGGCTGACGGAATGTGGAAGTAGACGGGGAGACTAAAATGGTTTAGGAGCAAGGCTGTGCTTAGAATGGACCATCAAAAAAGCAAATATATGGGTTCTAGATCAGATCAAAACTGAACTCTCCCTAGAAGCTAAAATTGCTAAGCTGAGGCTATACCATGTTTACCAAAAAATAAGACAGGGCCTTATTTTTGCTCCAAAAGATTAATTACTCTAATTTTTGCTCCAAAAGATGCATTAGGGCTTATTTTTAGGGGATGTCTTATTTTTTCCCCATGATTTTGCACCCCCATGTGACCAGATCAGCTGCGCTGGGGAATCTGTAACTAGGGCTTAGTTTTGGAGTAGGGCTTATATTTCAAGCATCCTCCAAAAATCCCAAAAAATCATGCTAGGTCTTATTTTCAGGGAAACAGGGTAGTACTTTAGTCACACCATGAGAAGACAAGACTCACTGGAAAAGACAATAATGCTAGGATAATTTGCAAGCAATGGGAAAAGAGGAAGATCTGCCACGGCATGATTTGACTCAAAAAGGAATCCATGGTCTTCTGTTTGCAAGACCTGGACAAGGTGGTTAATGATAGGATGCTTTGGAAGTCATTAATTCATAGGGTTGCCATAAGCCATAAGCGATTTGATGATACATATTCACATGTAGGTAAACCAGACTGAGCATCCACCACAGGACCCCCTCAGCTCATTCCTGACCAGCAATGCCGATGATGGGATTTGACTTACCTCTTTCTGCCCCTTTCACTTCTGCCAATGGGCAGCAGAACGAGAGGATGCAACTGGTGAGCTGACACCAGTTGCTGTTGCAGCCGAAGTGTTTAAGCTGAGTAGTTAGTTTCTACCACATGTGCATGTACAGAGATTATAGAGAGTGTGCAGAAGCAGTGGAAGGCTTGATTAAAAAAATAAACTGTCATGTCCTCATGTTAAACTTTTGAGATTCCAGTTGCTCCTGTAACTTGTGACTTTCCAGCTGTGTTCTTGAGAGATCCTCAAAGGGGCCTGTAATGGCAAACAAATTTTCCTGAAAGGCAGCTTGGCTACTTTTGTCACCACTTTGAGAAACCTCCCTTGTTGCACTGGATTCAAGTGGGGTCGGGGGGTCTAGGAAACATTCTCTGTTTGGCAAAGAAGCCTGGCTAGTGCCTCAGGTGAGCTCTGTATGTGCACTGAAGAACATACCTTTGCAGAATCCTCTGCAGAGCTTCTTAGTAGACATTTATTATGATAGAGGCTGTGTGTGCGCACATGCATGTGCACGCGTGCATAGAATACCACTCAGTATGATTCTTGTTTGAACGACCATATTGAACTAATTTAGAGTGGTGGTTAAATGACCAAGCTGTGAATCAGCTCAGATGCTGGGTCATCATAGGTGAGCTGCTATGTATCTCTTCTCTTCATTGCCATCGCCGTTCTAGATTATGGAGATCATAGTACCAGCCATCCTTTAAAAAATGGCCACAAGAAAAAGCTTTGGGAGGTGGTGTCCACCACTGAGCCTTTTGGAACAGACATGATGACCACTGCAGAATGCAAGTCAACATCTTGAGCTTTTTGTAATCCTGCTTCCCAAAATGCACCACCAGGTGTAGGTGCAACTCTGCCAGGTCACAGGTGCATTAAGGTGTGCATAAATGCCTATCATTGTAGGAAAAAAAACCCTTCCTTGAGTGAATCTTAAAGTGTTTTTTTCTTTCTTCCAGTGTCTTGAAGCCCACGTTGATGCTCTGGTTCACATGGCAGCAGCAAACCTGACTCCCCCCAGCTCTCTGGAAGTAAATAAGCCAGGGTTTCCAAAGGAGATCCTTGGAACTGAGTTGGAGGGGAAGTACCTGTGTACGGAGTGTAAGAATATTTTAAGGCGGCCATTCCAAGCCCAGTGCGGACACCGGTACTGTTCCTCTTGCCTGAAAAAAATCATAAGGTAATTGTTGCTTTGCTTTGGATGAGATTAAGGCTGAGTTAACGCACACGTGCATACTTATGGTGGCTGAGGAAGTAAAGTTGTTCTGAACTATTTGCTTTAGATTGCAGCTGGCTGCTCATTAGACTGACCTTTATGGAAAGGCTGTTTGCAAACTGAAAGTTAGCATGATAGGGAGAAGGCTCATCTAGAATCCTTCTCCATGACATTGCCAGTTTTTAAAAAATATACAGTGATGTTTTCTATGTATAACTGTTAAACCATGTTCTCTCCCCTTCCGTGGGCATTTGCTATCTAAATTGGTATGGTCCAGAAACAGACTCCCTACCCTTTTGTTTGTGAGCTAGGCTGAAGTTCCAAATTCTCTACTTGTTGGCTTGATCTTTGAAAGAATGGGAGAGACCTTGTGTGGTTAGAATATCAGACTGAAGCCTGGAAGACTCTGGCTTACTTCAGGTCCCTACTCAGCCATAAAACTCCCTAGATTATCCTTGTGCCAGCTGCTATCTCTTGGCCTAAGGTCTTCTATAGAGCTATATGGAGGATCAAATGTGAGGATGAAATGGAAAGGAGAGCCACTTCTAAAACAGGTAAACTAGCCAGATAAAAATGTATAGTAAAAGCTTTGTTAACTAGCACCTGGTTAACTAGTATGCACACCCGAGTTAGCTGAGGTCCACCTGCCCAGCACTGCTGTTCTCATGCTGCTGCCAGGGTGGCTGCATTTATGTGAATGATTTGGGCAGGGAGTGCACGCGAGAACAGCAGTGTCAAGTGGGTGGCATTGGAGAAGCTGCAGATCCCATCCATGGCCACTGCCCACAAAACTGCTGCCTTCTTGTTGCCAGCTAAAAGCTTTGTTACCTAGCATCCTTTGTTCCCCTTGAATGATAATCAACAAAGCTTTTATTTTAACAGAAGCTGCCTATCAGTGTGTGTGTGTGTTTTTTCTTTTGTATTTTTGGCAGTAAGCCCCAGCAGCATTGGAAATATGCTTCTGGTGGAGGAGATTGACAGGACTGTGTTTGGATGAGGTGCAGGCAGCTACAACAAGTGTGCAAAGAAATGGCTAGCTTTCCTACCTATGTGTATGTGTATTGGTCATCCTGTGGATTGCTGATGACCTGGAAGGACAGAAGCAGTCCTCTTTAATGCAGGGAGAGAGAATTGGTCTCCCACAAACAGTTTCGGCTTGCCAAAGGTGAACTGTTAAGTCTTCAAGCACAGTAACTCCAGCAGCTGTTCCAACGGCTGTTTTGAATGAAGGCTTTATATTTTGTTCTGCGTGGTAGCCACAACATATGTTTCTGAACCTCTGCCAGAAGCTTATTCTGGACCCTCAGGGCTATGATAGCAAAGCCTGCCAGAGTCCATTGTGGACTTTTCTCCACTTTTGGATTTTGACGTTCATCCTGACATGCTGTAGGGTTTATTACTTCTGACCACTTTGCTTTCTCTGTAGCTCTGGGCCCCAGAAGTGTTCAGCCTGCATTCAAGAAGGAATATATGAAGAAGGCATTTCTATCTTGGAAACTAGTTCGGTAAGAAAGTAAACGTGAAGACCCTGGAAAAGTTTCCCCATTTTTTCAATGGTTCTGTAATAATGGAACTGATGATGGAGCACTTTTCCATAGAAGAAGAAGAGTTTGGATTTATATCTCCCCTGTAAGGAGACTGAAAGGGGCTTATAATTTCCTTCCCCCCACCCAACAACAAATACTCTATGAGGTGGGTGGGGCTGAGAGAGCTCCAAAGAACTGTGACTAGCCCAAGGCCACCCAGCTGGCATGTGTTGGAGTGCACAAGCGAATCTGGTTCACCAGATAAGCCTTCACAGCTCAAGTGGAAGAGTGGGGCATCAAACCTGGTTCTCCAGGTTAGAGTGCAACTGCTCTTAACCAGTACATCACGCTGGTGTTGAAGCACATATAATGAGTTATTATGGTAATATTTACAACAATTCAGCTATGTAATCTGGTACCATTCAGCAAATGGACACTTGCTTACCAACATGTTCATTGTATTGTCGAAGGCTTTCACGGCCAGAATCACTAGGGTGCTGTGTGGTTTCCTCACCTTTTGACCTCACAGTATATATACTCCACTTGCTTTCCATTCCTACCATCAGATCCTCTGAAGATGCCAGCCACAGATGCAGGCGAAACGTCAGGAGAGAATGCTGCTAGAACACGGCCATACAGCCTGGAAACCACACAGCACCTTAACATGTTCATTGTTTTGAACTGAATCTTCATAGACCATATACTTTGGTCTTACACTGACAGTTAGTACAGCACAGGAGCTAAGAGAAGGGACTGTGATACAGGAAACTTCTGGTTCTGCTTCTTCTTCTACTGCATACTCATTTGGTCCCCTTGCATAAGCCCCTCACTCTCATCCCCCGACCCACAGTATTGGAATAATAGACCTGTACTTTCATATAGGATGGTTATAATATGATTGAAGTGCTTTGAATGCTGAAAATGCTACATAAATGCTAAATGTTAACACAAACGTACCATGATCAGAGACTGCTGGCTACTGGGATTTGCCTGACTTGCGGGCCTCTGCTCCTTGTCAGCTGTTCCTCTGATCTTGTTCCTCTAAAGTTCAAGACCTGGGGGAGTGGACGAGGTTGTGTCAGTTTCTGAACCTGGGACATGAGGGATGGAGATGGTTTGGGGAGAGATGTAAATGTTCAGAGAATGGATTATTGCAGTGGTGCAGCTAAAAAAGGGGTTTGGCTGATTATTGTCTTGTAACCCTGGTCAAGGAGGGAATGGAAACAGTCTCTCTTCAAGCCTGCGGGCTAGAGTGTATCGGCCAGTGAACTTTGACTCCATAAAAGCTTGCAAAGCAAGCCTACTCACTGGTTTGAGCAACATTGCTGTCCTCCCTGCATCAGACCGGCTTAGTTCCTTTTGGTTCTCTCCTCCCCCAACTTGACAGTGTTACACTGAAATGTGTGGAATGTCTGGTAGGAGGGGGGTAGTGTTGAGAAATAGTCCTCTCCCCTCCCATCGGATTTCTGGAATGCATTCCTCTTAAAATGGTGCTTAAAAATGGTGCTTAAAATTAATTTTCTCTCTAAGTATAATTTTTCTTTGTTCCTCTTTGAGGCGTTCCCAGATAATGCAGCCCGACGGGAGGTGGAGAGTCTTCCGGCCGTCTGCATCAACGAGGGCTGTATGTGGAAAGGGACAATTAAAGAATACGAGGTAAAGTTCAGAACAAGACTTGGTTGGTGCTTTGTATCAAGGTTCCAGGAATTGGGTTCAGAGTATTGGGAAGGATTCAACCCCTGTCTGTCTGAGTGCTAGAGCCATTTGGCCAGGATTGTGCTTTAGCTGAAATTGGGCATAAGCATATTAAACCCACAATGCAGAGGATGAGCACAAAAATCAAGTTTTGTAAGAATCTCTGCTGTGAGGTGGCTTTTTTTTGAAAAGGTGAAGTTTGTAGCCCACATTTCTGCTGTAATCTCTAAAGCCCCCTACCAGAGATAAGAGAAATCGTGCAGAAATCGTCACATATTCAATTCTTACAATCCGTTCAGATCTCCTGATATAGTTCTTGCTACAAAATTTGGGTCATCTGTAGCTCAATGTTCATGTGATCCTTTATTTAACTTGCTGTCCTAATTGTAACTGCACATTGTTTTTAACTGCACATTGTTTTGTTGAATGAAGGGGCATCTTGTATAAAGGATTCTAGAGTTTCCACTATTTTTGCCTTTTACATGGAGGAGTGTGGTCTTGTGCAACTCTGTTGGAAGAATGACTGTTTATAGCAAACATTACACATATTTTGTACGGTTTCCACCTTTTGTGGTGTGCTTGCCAGCATCCTGTCTCTATCACCTAGTTAGTTTCTATTCTTTGGATTGTTGCCTTTTATACATTGAGCTGGCTCTCCCTTTGGCTGTGTCATGGCTCAGCACATGCTTTGCACATTTGATTGATAGTCTCTGAGAACTTGAGAGAGTTGCTTCCAGTCAGAGTGAATGGTGTGGTACTTTCCTTTGGGGGGAGGCTGGAGTTCAAGCTAAAGGTGGTGTAATGGTATATTTGCATGTGTCTGTTCAGTCATTTATTTAAAATAGGGGGGTTGACTTTTATGCAGAAAGGTGTGTGCCTGCAAAGATAACAAAGCACCTGTAAGGTTTTTGGGTTCGGTAGCCTTGGTCTGAATATCTTTATTCCTGCCGTTCTGCCAGCACCTGTGGCTGGCACCTTCAGAAATTTTCTCTGTAATTGTCTTGCAGTGGTGAGTGTGGAATGTCCATGGTGTTAACTGTCAATTGTTCAGAAAGAGGAGGAGGTGATTTTTGAGGAGACTTTTGAAGTTTTCCTCACAACAAATATTTAACAAGTTGTGAAAGCTTTCAAGAATATAACAAAACATTCTTTCCCCCACCTCACCCTGCTGTGCTTCTTAGTCACATGCATAACTTTATGTGTTTAAAAAACATACTCACTTTCCCCCTACCCCCATATTTTGTATATGAATGGGGAAGATGAGTGAGTGAGGTTAGCACATTGGATGAAAATTTGTGTTCAGATCCCCACTTGGGCCTAAAACTGAGTCCCTGGCCCAATATGTCCCATTACGATGAGGATCAAATGGAAGAAAGAGGAACCATGTTCAGGGCTCTGAGTTCCTTGGTGGAAAAGTGGATAACCATGTGGTAAGAGGATGGATAATTACATGTGCCTGCCCTTATTACATCTAGTTTCTGCCTCAGTGATAGAACCTATTCTTTGCATGTAGGAGTGTTCAGGGTCACTCCTGGCCTTCCACTGCAGGAAGAGTGAAGACCTTGACAAGCTGTAAGTTCTGTTCTTAGTGGGGTTGACAGGCCCTTTCACAGACATTCCCATCTCATAGCTGAGAAACCTCATGGCTCCGTCCCTGAGAGTGATCAGTTGAGACAGTCAGTGGGCTCCTCTGGTGTGGCTCGCAGTGCCAGTGCCCCCACCTTTCTCTGCTGGGAGGAATTGGGACTAGGAGGGAAAGCTTGGGGTTCCTGTGGTCAGGCTGTTGTCAGAGGACAAAATGCTGTGTTTTCTGGACCTTGACCTGTGGACCCTGTGTGTGCTGTCTTCGGTTCATCTCCAGCTCAGCTGCCTCGTGTTTAGCCGACAGCACATTGCATAACTGGGCGCCAGCACTTCCACTTGGAAAGTCCCTGGCGGAGCTGTTCTCAGCCTGGGCCTCCTGGAAAGTCCCTAAAAGTTTGCTCGTTATTCACTTCAAGAGAGCAGAGAGCACTTCTCCGTGGCCTCCGCGCTGTCAGTGAGAGGCCGGGCTTGTTCTCCTTTCATGTAACCTGATATTGGTGAGAGGTGGAGGGAAACAGCCTCTTTTGAGAGGCTAGTTTGGCTGCTTCCGTGGGCTCAAGTTTTGCTTTCTGTTTAAAGAAAAGCAAGATTGGCAAGAGCCGAACAGTGCTGAGACCAGGCTTCATTTTTTTAAATATCAAAAGTCTCCTTTGTCACCTTAGGAACCACTGAATAGATCTTTACATTTGATTATGGGATTGTTGAGAATGGCCACTTCGAGGGTTTTCCTGCTGAGCTCTTGGTTGCCATTTGAATGTGGAACTCATTACCATTTTCCAGGCTGCCTAACATTCAAAATATGTCCTCTGCTGTGGTTGACTGGAACATTTCTTACCCGTGGAGGCTGTTGAAAGCTTAAAAATGAAGACGAAGAAGAAGAGTTGGATTTATATCCCTCCTTTCTCTCCTGTAGGAGACTCAAAGGGGCTTACAAACTCCTTTCCCTTCCCCCCTCACAACAAACACCCTGTAAGGTAGGTGGGGCTGAGAGAGCTCCGAAGAACTGTGACTAGCCCAAGGTCACCTAGCTGGCATGTGTGGGAGTGCACAGGTGAATCTGAATTCCCCAGATAAGCCTCCACAGTTCAAGTGACAGAGCGGGGAATCAAACCCGGTTCCTCCAGATTAGAGTACACCTGCTCTTAACCACTACGCCACTGCTGCTTCCTGAGTGAATGTTCCCTGACTGAAAAATGAGTGAATAGAACAGAGTCATATCTCACAGGCCATACTGGACATCCAGGAAATGGGTCTCTGGTACTGGCTGGATCCTTGCACCTTCTTCCCCTCCTTTACCAGCCTAGCAAAAGCAGAATAATACTTTTTGAGCTAGGAGGAAGAACAGTAAGAGAGGGCTGTCGCTCAGTGGTAGAACACCTGCTTTGGTTGCAGGAATTCCCATGTTCAGTCCTTTACATTTCCAGGGAGAGATGCATGGCTGTAATGGGGTTGGATCTTAGGTGGTACCAAGTATTTCTCTGGCTGGAGAGCTGCTCACTCACAGTAGACAAGACTAAGGGCGTAATTGGATGTTATCTTTCAAACTAGCTGGATCTGGGTTCCCCTGAACTGACTTGCATTCTCCATAGTCAGGCAGGACCGTGAAGAACTAATTTTTCAAACACTGCAGGGGCTCAGTTTGGATTGGGACCCCTGCATGGGAGAGCTTACTCCAGCACCGTTTGCCTGACCTGAAATGGCCTGGGGCAGCGGGTTGCACAGGCACCAGACCCAACTTGTTAAAAAGGAAGAGTAACATCTTGTTTGAGCCCGAGCTAGGTAGATTGGTTGTGTGACTTCGTGTGATTGAAATCCTGTCCTCTTTGCTTCTCTAAGGAGGAAGTTAGTTTAGCTGTCCCATACCGCAGATGGTGGCTATTTGTTTGCATGAGGTGTACTGTTGTACTTTGGTTGCCTTAGTAAGATACAAAGCCAAGTCAGCCTTAGTTTTGGGGCGTCACCAAGTAGCACTCCTGCATTCTTATACTGGTATAGACAGATAAAATCAGCAGTGTGGGAGGTTAGTTTTGGCAGGTTTCAAAACAGATCTAGAACATGTAGGTGGGAGCTGGAAAGCCCCAGTCAGTGAAGTCTCTTCTTTCCTCCATCCCCTTTGCTAGTCCCCACGCTTTCCTGCAAGCAAAATTAGAACGTCACTTTCCTCAGTGGGAATGGCACGTCACAAACCAGCAGACTTGTTCTTTTACAGGAGAAGGGTTGCAGCTCGACTGTAGGCCTAGGCGTCAGTCCTTGGTGACTTCAGTGAAAGGATCTCAGTTGTTAGTATTCCGATTTTGTAGAAGGCGGTCATAAGTTAAACCAGTTGCCCATCTTCTTGAAGGACTCTGTGGGGGAGGGGACCCCGTAGCTGCGGCACCTCGAGCTTGCCAGTGGTTAGCCAGGTCTGTGGTGCTTTCCATCTTCTCCGTCTTGCTGCTTCAGCCAGGATTCTGGAGGTTCTCTTCTCTCCTCTTCCTCCCCTTCAAATAAGGCCTAGTTTGCACATATGGAGGATTGTGGGTTTAGGACAGCACCACTTTAGACCATAGGACTGAACTGGTCCCTATTGTTAAAGGCTGGCACTGAAAGTGAAAGGACAAAGTTGAAACTTCCACCCGGCTCTGCTAGTGGATGGAGTTCCTATGGAGATCACAAAGCTTGGAAGCGATGCAGTGAATTCTACTGGGTCCTGCATGTATGAATCAAGCCTCAGGTGTAGAGGATGAAGCAGCCCACATAACTGTTAATTCCCCCCTCCCCAGTATCCTGTGCAGGCCTACACTATCGTCTGTAGCATCCCGGCAGCTTGCGTAGGAACCTCATTTACCCTGGATGTCAGAAAGTGGCACTGCCTGTGGGCACCGCTTCCTTGTTGCAGAGAGCCAGTCGAACAGCAGCTTGTGCGCCTGATGTCAATCGTTTCTTTTGTCTGGCTGTACTGAAGTGTGCTGCTCATTTTACCACAGAGCTGTCATGAAGGGAGCTGCCCGTTCATGCTGGTCACCTGCCCGGCATGTAAGGGCATGGTCAGGCTGAATGGAAAGGAGCGTCATTCCGAACGGGAGTGCCCCGAGAGAAGCCTCAACTGTAAATACTGCAAAGTCCTTTTCTACTTCCCCAATATTAAGGTATGCATGAGAGCTGCTTTATAACTCCCTCCCCTGCAAGCCCAGTGTTCAGGTGATACTGCTCAGACCTAACCCTCTGGATCAGGGGTCTGCAACCTGCGTCTCTCCAGATGCTCATGGACTACAAATCCCACCAGCCCCTGCCAGCATGGTCAATTGGCCATGCTGGCAGGGGCTGATGGGATTTGTAGCCCATGAACATCTGGAGAGACGCAGGTTGCAGACGTCTGCTCTGGATGCTTTGATGGGGCTGTGGGAACGTGTCTTGCTTGGGGTGTTATGAACAGAGTTTGTGGGAGAGAGAACTGCTGGTGCAAAGTTAGTGTTGAAAGAGGAGCGGGGAGGTCCAAATGGCCACTGAGCTGTGAAGCTCACCAGGCGATCTTGAGCTGGTTGAGCTATCTCATCCTTACTTCTGCTTTGGAATTGCTGTAAGGATAAAAAGGAGGATGGGAGAGCAACACACACTACTGACCTGAGCTCCACAGGAAAATGTGATGGAGTCGAATTCAGCTTACGAGTGCCACAAGCTCTGCAGTGTATTTGTGATCGTTCAGCAGTGGCCTCTTTCACACACTGAAGAGGTGATTGCTTGTCACCACGGGTCCAGATGTTTTGGCATGGCTTAACAGTCGGCTTTCATGTGTGGTTTCTGCTGGCCCTTGTTTTCTTTGAGGCCTTTGGCCTGCAAGCAAAGATGTGTTGTCTCTCCTCCTAGCATTTTCTATGCCCCAGTCACTGCTATGAAGTCACCTCAGAGAGTGTGTGCTTGTACAATGCTAGCACAGAGTCCTGGTTTGTTCCATAGTGTTGACATCTCAGTGACACAGTGGGGCATGATGCATTTGTGGTGGGAAGGCATGGGCATTGTGTCTGCACACTGACACTCCGCTGTGGGACCATTAACCCATGCAGCATGGAACTGGTGGACAGCTTTGATCCTGCCGCTGTCTAAGGGAAGTGCATTTTACTTTTTCCCCTAGGTGTGAATGGGGGCAATACTTACCCTTGGAGACTCTGTTAGTCTGGGATCACTCTTTCCTTCAGTTGTATTCTCAGGTACACTCAGCCAGTGTATGCATAGACCCATGCTGTGTTCTTTGACTTGGCCTTGCTAGGTTGTGATGAAATATTAGAAGACTGGTACCACAGCATGGGAGCCCAGATTTCTTTTTATTTTTGTCCCATTCCCAAAGTTGAATTTACTTCTATTGTCTTCTGACATTCTGTAAATCAGGGATGGCTAGCAAGAAAAAGTACAGACATGGATAATGGCTGGTTCTGCCTTCCAGAGCGGAATTGCCAGATGGGTTCATACAGGGAGAAGTGGTCCTTCAGGTATGTAGGACCCAGGTGGTGAAGGACTTTCAAGGTCAGCACCAGCACCAGGAATTAGATCCAGAAGAACTTGGCAACCAAGGAAAAGATTACAAAATGGGATTAATAGTCTCCCAGTGGCTGGCCTCTAATGGCAGAGAGTGCTCCATTTTGTACCAGCTGAAGTTTCAAAGTTGTTTTCAAGGCTCTGTTACACTAATAACTGACAGAAATGTAGAATGGAATCCAGCAGGCAGTGAATTTTTCCTTGCTTTGATTATGTTCAGGATCTTGAATGCTAAAGCTAATTTATTCCATCCAGTCTAAACACAGTATTTTCTGGAAAGGTTATGACTGTCTCACTAGTTTATGCTACTTTCCAGGCTGCATCTGTTGCCCTACAGTAGTATATTTCAGTAATTTTAATCTGAAGCTTCTCTGCCTACTGAATTTCCAATGTGTCAGGAAGCTGCCTGAAAGGGAATAAGGGTGAAATTAATATGAGATACAAAGAGATGTCCCAATTAGCAGTATCAGTGGCCAGGCACGAAAATGTCAAACATTTCTTCCCACTTTGCATTTTTTATTTGAGGAGAACTCCTGTGTAACTTGAAAGCTTGCATCCCTTTGGTGTACAACTGCTGCATGTGTCCTGAAGCTTGGATTTGTATCAATTAATTGTTTACTAAGTCCTGTAGTAATAGAAATCATATTAATGTGTGTCTTGTCTGTTGCTTCCAACATATGGCGACCCTATAAATTAATGACCTCCAAAATGTCCTGTCATAGACATTCTTGTTCAGGTCTTGCAAACTGAAGGCTGTAGCTTCCTTTACTGAGTCTGTCCATCTCATTTTCCTCTTTTTCTACTGCCTTTCACTTTTCCTAGTGCTATTTTCCAGTAAGTCTTGTCTTCTCGTGATGTGACCAAAGATGATACTCTCAGTTCAGTCATTTTACATTCTAGGGAGAATATGGCCTTGATTTAATTTAGAATCCACTTATTTGCCTTTTTGCCGCTGCATGGATTCTGTAAAACTCTCCTCAATAACACATTTCAAATGAAATTACGTAAATCCAGACACTAAGAACTGTTTATAATACCAGTAAATCCGCAACATCTATAAATATCAGTACAAGCACTTATATTTATTGATGCTATGCATATATTATTGACAAGAGTTCTTCGTATCTGTGTAGTATGTAGTATGTTTCAAGAATCTAGTATATTACATGAACATTATTTTTCTGAAATTCTTACAATGCCCTTGTGAGGTAGACCACGGATTATTCTTGTCCTTCAGGTACTGGGGTGGAGGACAAACTGCAGTGAGACCAACAGAATTCTGTGGCTCCTAAGTTGCATTTGCATGCAAGTCCTTTTCTGAACTAGTGACTTACATTTCCCTTACGCATTTCTCCCTTACTGTGATAGGAAGCTTTTCTAGACTTTTCTGATGGTTGGAATGGTGGTGGTAGGGAGGCAGGTGGTGGACTTTGGATAATCCTTTACAAATGGACAGAGGGAAAGACTTTTCAGGATTTGGAAGTTGTCCAGAACGAGATACAGAAGAACCTACTTTTGAAATGGCAGCTTGTGGAGTAGATCTGTGGAATATGTGACCCAGCCAAGCCAAATATAGTCATCCCAGGGTGGGGGCAGTGAACCTGTCGGCTTTTGAGTATCAAGCAGGGTACTGTGTGTGATAGGATTGCAGGTTCTGCAGGCATGATTTTGAGGTTAGCTGCTTTCCCCTCTTCTCAAATGAAATACCTCTGAATTGTATTGTCAAAGGCTTTCACAGCCAGATTCCACTGATTGTTGTGGGCTTTCCAGGCTGTGTGACCGTGGTCTGGTAAGAACATAAGAACTAGCCTGCTGGATCAGACCAGAGTCCATCTAGTCCAGCACTCTGCTACTCGCAGTGGCCCACCAGGTGCCTTTGGGAGCTCACGCGCAGGATGTGAAAGCAATGGCCCGCTGCTGCTCCTGAGCACCTGGTCTGCCAAGGCATTTGCAATCTCAGATCATTACATGGTAGATCTTTTTTCTAACATTTTGCCTGCATCTGTGACTGGCATCTCCAGAGGTGTATCACAGAGAGAAGTGTGTTACTGTGAGAAGGGAATGTTGAGTGGGGTATATATTTTCCATGTCCCAGGGTGGGGAACCAGTCAATAAGTGTTTGGGTGGAACTTGCTATTCAAAGGTGTGGTTGACAGCATTGTATTATGGTTGGGGTTTTCTGTCCATTTACATTTGCATTCTCTGCAGTAACAACACTGTTAGTGAATGCAAATCATGTGTCTGGGTGGAGTTCATAGTCTATGGACCTAGCATGCCCTTGGCCTTCGATTCTGGTGTTTTAAAGTACTAGTAGCCAAGTTTTGTTAATTCTCAGACTCTCTTCCTTGTTGTTGAAAGTGTCTTGGTGTTTGTGGATTTCAGTAGTGGGCTATTGGTTCATGGACAATAAATTCCACCCAGACACATGATTTGCATTCACTAATACAGTTGCTACTGCAGAGAATGTTAAATGGACTGAAAACCCCACCTGCAACACAATGCAGTCAAACAGACCTTTCCATAGCAAGTTCCAGTGTCAAATGAATCCCCATGAATGAATTTTGAGGCTGACTTCCAAAAATAAAACCCTGGTAAAATTATACTCACAAAGGAATGAGAATTGCCCTGTCACATTTTTGTCTCTGCTGCATTGAGGAGGAAGCAAACTGGGTGTGAGTGTGAAGGGTCATCTCCTGTTGCTTGTCTTCTGCTTGTTGAATTATATTGCCTGTATAAATGGAGGCTCTGCTTAGAACTCGCGAGCTATGCTGAATCAGACGGAAGGCCCATCTAGCCCAGTATCTGGCTTGCTCCGACTAATGCCTTCCGGAAGCCCACGAGCGGGACAGGAAGGCAACAGCCTCTTCCTTGCTGTTGCTCATTCAGCACCTGGTGTTCAGAAGAATCTTGTGCTTGTGTATCCATTCTACTAGCTTGCATGACTCTCTGTTAAATACTTTGTATTTTCCATCCTCTCTAAAGGCCCATGACGAAGTGTGCCCGAAATTTCCTCTCACCTGTGATGGTTGTGGGAAGAAGAAGATCCCGAGAGAAAAGGTGAGTGGTAGGTAGCATTTTCATCCCTTGCATATTGGGGGCTGTACTAGCCCCAGTAACCCAGACCAGTCTAATTGTTTCAGAGCTTGGAAGCTAAGGAGGTTTGCTACTTGGACGGGAGACCACTAGGGAACACTGAGGTAGCTATTCAGAGGAAGGCAATGGCAAGCCATCTGTTCTCACCACTTGTCTTGAAGACCTCCTGAAGTGGGAACCCCCATAAGCTAGTTCTGGCCTCTGCTTCCTCCTGCACATGTTTCATAAGTGTAGCTGACATTGTGTAGTGGCCCACGGGTGCAATGGGAGCCAGAAATCATGGGTTCAGATTTCACCTCCACGGTGAATTCACCAGATAACTTTAGGGAAGCCACATCTGTGTACATCAGTCTCCCTGTATATCTCTTGAATATGAGAATGATCATGTGGATACACCTTACAGGGTTGTTGTAGGGATTTCTGTGACCAGTGTTTGTGGAGGTCTTTGCAGGGTGCTGCACACAGGCTTGATATTTCTTGTTAGATCAGTAGCGACAGTAGACAGTGTAGCATAAATTCCCTGCTTCTGTGGTGTTGCTTTTCTGCTAGTTATTAGCTCTGCGCTTTTTATAGCAAGCAGCGTAAATGGGTCATCTGCCCTCCATGGTAAAGATTTTCTCTTTGAAGATCTTGAGCTGTTGAGAGTGCCTTTTTAAAACAGTTGATACCCAAAAGACTAAACAGAGAGGTTCTGTGGTCTGTTTGATTTGGCATTGATATGACATTGGCAAAGAAGATCATTTTAGCTGCTGCATGTCTTGGGTCTCAAATTTGTCATAAATTCCCTACTCTTTGACATGTTATTAATATAGGTGTACGTGTGCATGTACACACACACACACACACACACAGAGTAAGAGTGTGCTAAATTAGGGGTGGACATTTGGTAAACCTGAACCAGGGGGAAAAAACCCTGAAAAATACCTTGTCACGCTGCAATAAAAGGGAGTCCAAAAATCAGATGTTGGAAAATGCTGAATTTTTTCTGCATTTTTCGGGCCATTCAGCCAACCACCTTACAATTAAAAGAAAACCGCTCTCCCTCCTTCCCTTGCTCTCTTCCCTTACCTGCAGCCTGGCCTGGTCCTGCATTGAACTGTGCACACTGCCTCCAAAGTGCACATGGACTTCAGAAGTGAGCCTGCAGGTCAGCACTGAGCTTGGCCTGGCTGGGTCCAGCTTTAATATGCGGCCTCCGCCTCCAAAGCCAGCGTTCAGCTCTGCACCTGCCTCTGAAGCCCACGTGGGTCTTGAAGGCATGAGTATTTTTCGGGTTTAATAACCCTACAATTTTCAGAAAAAGCTGGTATGCAGCACCAGCTTTTTTAGGGTTCTTGAACATTTCTGAGGCTAATAAACCCATAAATTACTGAATTTATTTTGCCCATTCCTAGGCTAGATGAGCTTATGCAAGCTGCGCTCTCTCTGCCTCAACCCTGTGTCTCCATTAAGTGAGAAATAATTCTTGCCTACCTTGCAGGTCGTTGTGAGGGTGAAACATGCACACGGACTTTAGCGCTCAAAAAGTATTGTATAGATGTATATTGTATTATTTTGCTACCTCTTCGTTTCTTTGCAGTTTCAAGATCACATCAAAACTTGTAGCAAATGCAAAGCTCCTTGCAGATTCCAGTTTGTTGGCTGCACCGAGTTGGTAAGCGCCTGGCTTGTCTAGCTATATGTGAACGGGGTGTGTGTGTGTGTCACTGGGCCAGGGCTGCATACCTTGAAAGGGCGGGGGCACAGAAGGAGGGGTTGAACACCTCTCCAAGAGGATTGAAGACTGGAAGAGGTGCCCTGTAGAGGTGCCAGGCAAAAAAAATACTGTGCCAGGCCAAAAGCCCATCCTAACCCACTGGACACCCAGAGGACCTCTATGAGAGAAAGAGAGGACCTCAGCAGAGCATAGTGGTGATAGCCATCACCTGTCTTACTTGCCCTCAGTGCTTAATACTTGGAGATAGACTTCCTCTGAACATAGGAGGGTGACCGAAATGGTAAAAGGTCTGGAATTCATGCCCTATGGGGAGAGACTTAGGGAGCTGGGTACGTTTAGTTTGGTGAAGAGAAGGTTTGGTGAAGAGAAGGTTAAGAGGTGACATGATAGCCATGTTAAGGTATTTGAAGGGATGTCGTGTTGGTGAGGGAGCAAGCTTGTTTTCTGCGGCTTCAGAGACTAGGACCAAGAGTAATGGATTCAAGGTGAAGCAAAAGAGATTCCACCTAAACATCAGGAAAAACTTCCTGACAGTAAAGGCTGTTCGACAGTGGAATGCACTAACTCGGAGTGTGGTGGAATCTACTCCTTTGGAGGTTTTTAAACAGAGGTTGGATGGCCATCTGGCAGGAACGCTTTGATTGCATGTTCCTGCAGTGCAGGGGGTTGGACTTGACGGCCCTTGGGGTCTCTTCAAACTCTATGATTTTATAAAGGCTTCACTTATTAGACTAATTTTTCTCTGCTCCATAATGCTTGCCCTCTGTTGGCTGTCGCCTAAACTGCCTTCCCCCATGTCCTTATTTTTAAACATTAATTCATAAGGAAGATGATCAGCACCCCCTTAACACCTTGTTCCTTTACCTGTTGTTACTGTGTGTTGCTCAGTTCAATGAAGCCGAGCTCTCTGCCATCTCTTAGTCTTTCTGCGAGAGGCCTGACGTGGTTTTTGTTTCTGTTTTGTGCAGATGGAAAACGAGAAGCTTCCTGATCATGAGAGCAAGTACATGGGGGAGCATCTCTACATGCTGCTGAGTTTTGTGCTGAGTCTTGGGACGGAGTCCAGCAAGTTGCACTCCCTGCCGGGCCTCCCCACAGCTGAGGGCAGTTCTACTCTGTTGGGGGGCAACCCGCTCGTCTCCGAGTCAGAGATTTCCAGCTCTTTAGAACTGTTAGGGAAATGCGAATCTCTGGAAAGGAAGACCGTCACCTTTGAGAATATCGTCTGTGTGCTGAACCGAGAGGTGGAAAGGGTGTCTCTCACAGCAGAAGCTTATGGCCAGCAGCATCAGCTGGACCAGGAGAAGATAGAGGCACTCAGCACCAAGGTCAGAATTTGGTTTCCTGATGTTTTGCTGCATATTGCCTCTGTGCCCAATGGCTGTTTTTGCTTAGGGCAGGGGTCTGCAGCCTGTGGCCACGCTGGCAGGGGCTGATGGGATTTGTAGTCCATTGGTCACGCTGGCAGGGGCTGATGGGATTAGTCCATTGGCCATGCTGGCAGGGGCTGATGGGATTTGTAGTCCATGAAAATCTGGAGAGCCGCAGGTTGCAGACCCCTGGCTTAGGGCGATTGCAAACCCACTGCACATTCCAGACCAGTGGTGGCGAACCCATGGCACTCCAGGGGCTGATGGGAATTATAGTCCAGGAACATCTGGAGTGCCATAGGTTTGCCACCACTGGTCTAGACTGTATATAGAACACAGAAATGCGCTCAGTCAAGACAGAAATGGAAGCTAGAAGTTGGGGATGAAACATTGGTGGGGATGAACTATAAATAGGAATGCTCCTGTGCAGCAAGAACCTGTAGAACACACCGCGATGTTTTGGATGACACACCAGTGTTATTGTTCTCCTTGTTTGAGTTTTAAGTAATTCTTGCAATGCTTGATGTTTCTTTACATGATACAAAGCGCCAAACATGATTAGACTTAATTTAAAAAAAATAAATGAATATGTAAAAAATTGTTCCCCTTTTGTTCAAGGGGAGAGTTTCAGGCCAGTCGAGTCAAGTTAGGCATTTTCTGAATTTGACACGTTGTGACATCATCTGCAGGATTCAGTAGTCTGAGCATCTCTATCACTGCTGCAGAATATGGAACATGCATCTCAGATGTTCAGGATTCATGGGTGCAATTGTAGGCACAGGAACATCTCTACTTTCTGGAGAAACCTTCCTGCCAGAGATGAGGGAGAGGGGAGGGAGGGAGGGGGAGGGGGAGAAAAAAGCAAGTTTGTAGTCATGAAAGTGGAGAGGGTGTAGGTAGTGCCTGCTGAAATTACTGGAGCCTTTGTAGTTGCTGAATAAACTGTCCTGAAATTTAGACAGAAGGGTGGCTTCAGTGCCTTGTTTGGGGACATCATCTTTCCTTGGGAATAGGGAACGCAGAATAAAGTATGCTTTGTTTTGTATTGCGTACACAGGGTGACTGAATAGATTGCAGTTGGGCTGGTTCACAAGGGTGGGTGTGAAGGAGGTAGCTGATAATGGACAGCGTGGTGTTACAAAGCATTGTCGAAGGCTTTCATGGCTGGATTCAACTGGTTGTTTTCCAGGCTGTGTGGCCGTGGTCTGGTGGATCTTGTTCCTAACGTTTCGCCTGCATCTGTGGCTGGCATCTTCAGAGGTAGATCACAGAGGGAAGTCTGTTACTGACTTCCCTCTTAATTCACCTCTGAAGATGCCAGCCACAGATGCAGGCAAAATGTTAGGAACAAGGTCTACCAGACCACGGCCACACAGCCCGGAAAACCCACCACAATCAGAATTACAAAGCTGATTCGAGTCTTGTGTGGGTTTTTCTTCCATGGCGCAGGTTCGGCAGCTAGAGAGGAGCATCGCCCTGAAGGACCTAGCCCTGGCCGAGATGGCCCGCACGATTCAGGAGATGGAAGCATCCTCCTACGATGGCATCTTCATTTGGAAGATCACTGACATTGCCAGGAAACGGCAGGAGGCAATCAATGGCCGCTCCCCAGCCATCTTTTCTCCAGGTTGTCAACAGAAACTTCCTCTCAGAATTCCTGGGGTGGGTGGAGAAACAGGGGTGTTTCTGCATACCACTCTATGAGATGCTGGCAATGATTTGGCTCTGCTGACTTGTCAAATACTGTTGTGGTTTAAAGGTTCAGGTCTAGGATGTCAGGGGAAGGGAGAGAGAGCTGGAGAGTATCCCCCTCTGGCTATTGGAAGCCTCTCCGAGGCTGCCGCATATTGGCTTCCTTTTAAGCACTAGCAGCTCAAAGGTTGGGATGGTTCCTGCCCGTGTATAATTGGAGCTGTTTGCCCTGGTTTTTTAAAGAAATCAAAACGTGGTGTTTTGTAAAACACCGACACCCAATGCTTCTGTTAGCTTTTTGCGTCGCTTGTTCTGCTTGTTTCTTACCCATAAGCGGCAGCATCGACATGCTCTTACGAAACACTACAAGCAGCTGGCCTCTCCCGTAATCACTGTGTCAGGGGGAAGGGGAACACTTGCTCCCCATTCCAGCCCCATTCCTAACTACCTGGGCACGTCTTTTCTGCTGTTCGAACAGACATGAAGCTTCCCTGAACTATGGCAGACCACTGGTCAGTATTGTCTATGTGGGCTGGCGGAAGGTCTGCAGGGTTTTTGATTTTTCACTTAACCCTCTGATTCCTTTAAAACTCGAGATCAGTTCTAGGACGTTCTGGATGCAAAGCGGAAGCTCTGCTGCTGAGCCTATAGCCTCCGTCCCTTTAGCTTTTGTGTACTTGGAGATAGAGGTCTTGCTTTTTTTGTTGTAGAAGGTCCCAGTTTCATCCCCTCTCTGGGTAAAGGTTTGTAGCTAGCAGGGATCGAGAAAGGACCTTTCCAGGCCTGCAGTCCTGGAGAGCATCTTCCGCACTGTCCTAAACTAGTGGGAGCAAAGGTCTGATCTCGCTTAAGGCAACTTGATAAGTGTATAAACTAGTCTGTACGTTAAGGTTTTAAAAGTACAGGAAGAGCCGCTTATGTAGTGGTTGAGCACTTGCTTTGCAGACCTGTCCAGTTAAAGAGTCTTGTGGGCAGCGGTTGGAAAAGACCTTCCTCTGCCTGTGCGCTTAGAGAGCTACTGCCAGTCAGAAAGTGAAACAGTGAGCTAGGTGGGCCTGTGGTTTTCATGAAGGAAGCCAGCAGAGATGGTGGTGACGGTACCTCTGAATGGGTCTCTCCTCTGCTTTGCCTCTGCTTTCTTGCTGCGCTCGGCTCGCCTTAATATCTTTTGGTCTGTCTTTTTCTTCTTTGCCAGCCTTCTACACAAACAAATACGGCTACAAAATGTGCCTGCGCATTTACCTCAACGGGGATGGCACTGGACGCGGCACCCACTTGTCCCTCTTCTTTGTGGTGATGAAAGGACCCAACGATGCCCTCTTGCGGTGGCCTTTCAACCAGAAGGTGAGTTTTGAGAGGGGGAGGAATGCAGCGTGCGTGCACCTGGAGCACTGTAATGAAGGGAGCGAGCTGGGAAGCCCCGGGTTCAAGTAATGTCTGGAAAATGTACTGGCCCGGTGATCTGGTGCAAATAAATTGCCTTTCAGTCCATTCCCCGTCCCAATATAAAGGACTAGAATCTTGCTTTGTCTTTTTAAGAGAAGCAAGGACTGTGTTCCAGGGCTGGTGGATTATGTGTCTGGCAGCAGTCTGTGCAGGTGCACAGGTGCTTAGAATAGCCCTGACCATTAGAGTGGTTTGCCTTGAATTGGAATTCCATATTATGCCCAACCCAGGTCCTTCATGCAGTTTCTGCCCCTTCCTGCAGGTCACCCTGATGCTGTTGGATCAGAATAACCGAGAGCACGTGATCGATGCCTTTCGCCCGGATGTCTCCTCGTCCTCTTTCCAGCGACCTGTCAGCGACATGAACATTGCCAGCGGCTGCCCACTCTTCTGCCCCCTTGCCAAAATGGAGGCCAAGAACTCTTACGTCCGTGACGACACCATCTTTATTAAAGCCATTGTAGACCTTACGGGCCTTTGACACCTCCTTTTCCCACTTGGATCTAGGAGTATCGAGCTGCCTCCCAGGCCGAGTTACAGCCCTCTGAATAATCCTCCTCCAAGGGCAGCTGTGAGGAGGGGGCTAGGTGCTATCCCTGGGAAAAGGACCTGTTCTACTTGTTGAGGAAAGCACTGGAGACTTTTGGTCTTGGAAATGCCAGTCATTTATAGTGACCCATGTTCTTCAGGTGGCAGTGCCCTCCAACCCATCCTCTCCGAGGGATCCGAAAGCTGAGCACAAAAAAGCTCTTGCTACTTTTTTGAATGAATGAATTCTGCAGTTTTCTCATCTTGGGAAGGGTGGAGAGGGGTGGGTGCAGCAGTTGAGGCCCTTGTGATGACCTGGAGCATCTGCCAGAAGCCTGCTTGAGAGGGGGTGAGATTTGGCCTGAGCCATGCAGGTTTGGCACACTGTGTTGCACTCATGGAAGAGGATGCTCAGAAACATGTGCAGAGAACAGGAAGGTGTCCCATACAAGAGTCTTGCAGTGGCTGGTGAAGGAGGACTTCTCAGCCGGATGGTGGGTTTGCTTAGGGGAAATAGTGGACCGTAGAAGAAATGGTTGCTGGAGTGGATCCTGACTGCCAGTAGTTCCCCAGACTGGGGAGAAGGGTAGGTGCTGAATCTGCAGCACCAGCAGGGGGCCTTTGGTTGGCCAGCTGCCAAAATAGCATGCTGAGGGCGAGAGAAGAAAGCTTAAGATGTGGCTCATTAAATGCGTTGTCCTGCTCTACAATGAGGTTCTGGGTTCCGTTGCAACAGAACAAAAATGGAGTATGTCTTTTTCCCCACCCGCAGTTTCTTAAATAAAGCGCCCACCCTGCTACCTGCTTAATATTTCGGAGGTTAAGGCCAGGCTGAAGAGACAGGTTGTGCCGTGCAGGGGAACTACAGGCACGTGCCTCGTTGCGGGGGATCGCTGCTAGGCTGGCGGCTTGCTACATTTGGGTTGCTTGAAGATAGTTGGCAGGCACACGGAAAGAAAACGGATGGTTTGTGTGTGTTGCGGGGAAGTGCAGTGTATGTGAACTTGTTTTATTTTTCTGGCCAAGCTGCTGGGCAATGTTGCCCCTTTAGCACAGGGTGCTAAGTCACCAACCTGTACAGAGGAGCTGCCAAGAGCTCTGAAGTCCTCGCATGTCCTAATTACCCCCCACTCCCCCCTTGGGATTCTCCCCTTTGCCCCTATGATTTCAAGTGCATCTTTCAACACTATGACTTGCCTCCTCCAAACACAGAGTTTGCTAGGCAACCTTTCATTTTCCCACTCCATTGTTTGACAGGCAGAAGAGGTGGTCTCTTTTGTTGTCTGATCCAAGTGATTGCTTCTGTGTAGATTGCAGGGGGTATTTCCAACTGACATGTGTTTCTAGTGTGCAACTAGGGCCAGACCCTTCGTGTTCTCTTCTCCTGTTCCCTAATTCTCACCCCTTTGGGATATGAGTAGTCTGAAGCAGTTCTGTGTCCCTCCCAAGTGCACAACTCCGGGCTGTCTTCTGGCTGATGCTACCAAAGGCAGTGGATTGCCACGCTCCATTTGGGTTTGTTGGGAAAGAGCAGGAAATCTTGTGGGATTTTTGTGGGCATCTTTTCTCCCAGTTCTGAACCAGCAGCAGGGTCTTTTGGCAGAGGAAGAACTCCTACTCTGAATTAAATTTGGGGGTGTCATTATACCTATGCAGTGTGTGCAAGACTTATGGGCTATTTGCTCTTGATTGCTCTGGGAGTGTCACCTCCAAGGTGGTTGTGCTATGTCTCTGCTTCAGAAATGACTGACTGCTCCAATTGCATCTGGCCTGTTTATACACGGTATAAAGCCTTTATTGGCATTATACTCTGGTCTGTTTAAAGGATCTCAGATAACGGGTGTTGGGGAAGACCTTTCTCTGCCTGAGACTGGTATGCAGCTGCCAGTCAGAGCAGGCAATGCTAAGCCAGATTTGCTGATGATCTAAGACAGTTTCATGTTTGATGGTCAGATGAAAAGGTTAGGGTACCCTTTTTTCTTACTTAAAAGTTTGGAGATCCTAGAGACATACCGCGAGGGACAACAGTCTGACTTGGCAGTTTCTTATGTGTATACTTTGCTTGCACATTGAAGATCCTAGATTCAGATGCTGACATCTCTGGTGAAAGGATCTTATGAAGCAGGTGGCATCCTGGAACACCGCTGCCACTCAGGAGTACATGCTGGGAGGATAGATGGAGCAGCTGCCTGTACAACCCTGAACCCTGCTTCTGTGCTAGAACTGACTATCAAATTTGAGTCATACCAAAGTCTCATTCCTTCATTGGGAAGCCATATAGTTAAGACTGTGCAATTCCCTTCAGCACCTGCTTTGTGGAAAGGCAGTTTCTGGAGACGATCTAATCTTGGCCAGGCCCTACTAACTAGGGAAGGCATACAGGCTTCTTCTCAAGATTGTGCATAGTGGTTTTTTTAAAAAACAACAACAGAAAGTCAAAACTATATTTTACAACCTGTGTAACTTAGACAGACTCACTTAATATTTAATATTTATTCTGCTAGACATAGAGACGGTCAATGAGTTCTTGGGGAAGGCTATACACCCTTGATCACGGGCATTCTTAGCACCTGTGGAGGTCCTGAGATTCTGTCATGTGACACACTTCAAAGCTTATTTCTACAGCTATAAAGGGCTACACGTTCACTTGTGCTTTCGTTAAGACGGCTGAGATTCTTAAAAGGCCAAGATCCTGACGATGGTATCACGTCAGTGGTATGTTTTTCTGTAGTTGTGTGGAAGCACGGCCCTGCTCTGTAGATAGATATAGAAGAACGTATTTAGGAGAATGCTCAAGCCGGGTGACAACAGCATGAAAAAGGCACCGTGATGCAACGTTTTCCCAACAGCAGCTTATTATAAACCAGTCTTCCATTAGGGTGAGTTAACCAAGTTGCTAGTTAAGATAGCTGAGTGCAGCGTCTGTTCAGAGGCAGTATATCTTTGAATGATGGTTGTTGTTGGGGCGGGGGGAGGGATATTATTTTCATGCCCTGTGTGTGGACTGCTCAGAAGTATGTGAGTAACCACTCTGGGAAACAGGATGCTGAGCTAGGTATGACAACTGGCTTTGTGTAACTGGGTGCTGACACTTTTGTTCTAATTCCCTTGTTCTCCCCCCTCCCCCCCAAAAGAAGAAGAAGAGGCTAATTGCAAAATCAAATGAGGGAAGAGACTGGTGGTCACACTTTGCCGTTCATTCCTTGGGTTTGTTTGTGGGAAGTGTGGATTATCAGCTACTGCCTAGAGAGTGGATTTTGGTTCCATTTCTGACAATGATGTTACGCTGTATTGGTGAAGAAGCTGAAGTGGCTTAATAAAAGCTGTGACCAAAACCTTGTCTCGTTGGTATTTGAGAGGGGGACTTGGGCAGGGAAACCTGGCGGCTTGTCTGGGTAGAGGAACCACTCCCATTACACCCAATCTCATTTCTGGGTGGCAAGTCTGTTCTGGGTCCGGAGGCTCCGGAGAGAGTACCTTTCCCTTTGTGCCTCACAACCTGCAGAGGAGCCGCTGCTGTGTGGGCTTTCACTGTGGGCATAGACTGGGGTGGGAAAATTCACGGGTCCCTTGTGGGGTTCCCAAATCTTACATTCCCTTCCCAGGAAACCTCATTTGTCTGAGTTCCTTCTGAAATCTGGATGGCTTTTGGAAACCTTTGGAATTCTCAAGGGGACAAAGGAGCTGGTTTTAATTTAGCAGTGCATTAGCCCTACATGATACAAGCTGCAAGCTATGCCAGAGGGCTCATAGCATCATAGTGGAGAAAGCTCTCCCCTCCATTATCAGGTCTAGAGGCATTACTGCACTGCACCAGGTTAGCTAGAATACATAGGGAGAAGCTGGCCAAAGAGGACCCCTGGCTTCCTTTGTAATGATGTGGATGTCAAAATAACTAGACACTCAAGGCAGCCAGAGCTCCATCTCTCAGACAGCTGTCTATCAGATCTCAAGTTTTGGCCACCATCACAAGTAATTTCTTGTAAGCGATGCTCACCAGAGGTTTTGATGCAAGACAGGTGCAGCTCAGAAACTGGTGCTTAAGGAAAATTTATTGAATCCATGCTGTGCTGATGATGCGATGTAGTTCAGAAGCATCAATCCTCAGCAAGTTTGTCACCTGCGAGGTCCGGTGAGGGACAGCCTGACATTCAAGGCCTTAGAACCAGGTTCCTCGGTTAACCCTTTGTGGAAATCAAGCTGCTTCACTTTCCCCAACAACTCTGCTTAAGAAGGAGCTCCGTGTTCTAGATCCGTCTTCCTTGCCTCTAAATGGCTGAGTGGTTCAGCAGCTACACCACATAAAGCAGGTGACTTTGCCTTCACCTCCTGAACCCACAGCTGCCTCAACTGCTACTTCCCTCCTTTTCCCCTGCAGGGATCACTGAAAAAACGCTTGCCCTGAGTTACTTACTGAGGGGATGGGAAGCTTGGCAGGGTTGAGGCTTTGAAGCCCTCCTAGAATCCTCTTGCTCAGTTCCTTAGCAGTTCAAAACGTTCAGGGGTCTCCTCCTTCCAAATGAGTAATTTGGAGAATAGGTCTACAGATGGTGTAGGATGCCCGCTGGAACTTCAATAGTAAAGCGTAGCTTCCTCTGTTCCAAATGAAACTCAATCTGGCAGAACAGCTGCAACCGGGCTTAGAGTAGACCTCTATGGGGTTTGAGGTATTCTCACTTTCACTTCGGTCCTTATGACTTCAGCATGGAGACATTCAGCAGGGGCAGCCTTCCTCCACTGGATTTCCGCTTTTCGCAGAGCTGTCACCAGGACAGAATCCCTGCCCCAAAGAATTGGCAACCCCAAGGATCCTCAGTAGCACCCATGCAATGTTCTAGCCCGGAGGATGACGTTGGCTACCCTTGCAGAAGGGCCTGATACAGTTTCTTGCAAACAAAGTTTTACGTATGTTTTAATGTGAACAAACCTATATAATTAACAAACTGTGAAACTCCATTGAAAGAAAGGCAGGAAAGTCTGCTTTGGCCAATAGTCCCAGGTTCCTCCAATGTCACCAGGTCTTGCTGATTGTGGCAGTGGATAGGAAAGCAAAGCTATGGAGAAGGACCGTGGTCACTCACCCCATTCATCAGAGGTGACTTTACAGGCCAAGGTGAGCCATCGAGATGGATCCCTGACAGGGCTGGCTCAGCTTCTCTGGTTTGTGGCCCAAGAGAAGAGTGGCTTACGGAGTCTGGGCTTCTCAGCGTGAAGGATCCGCACGGTGCGGGGGGAGCGCCACACTTTAACGGTGCAGTCATCACTAGCTGTCAGGAGGAGTTCTTGTTCTACAGGGCTGAAGGCCACTGAGTTGACCACGTCATCATGCTGCAGCTTGGCCAAGCAGATGTTGTAGTGCCGGTCCCAGATGTAGCCGTGACGATCTTCAGCACCACTGTGGGCAATACAAGAGGCAGAATGCTGAAAACCTGGGGAAAAGGTGCCTTTCCTTTGCCTGAAGGGGACTGAGCTCCTACTGAGGATTCCTCCCACTGTAGTCAATGATGAGTACCAGATTTGGAAGCTGTAATGCAGGCCTTTTACTATGGGCATGGGGTCAAGGGCATTTTGCTTCCCAGTAACTGAATTCTGGCAACGGGAATTAGTTCAACAAATCTGTGTTTAGAAACAGTGGAGGCAAGGTTTGAACAAATGTGGGAGGGGGCTGCAGCAAAAGTGCGGGGGGGGGGTCAAGAGTGTCTGACTGTGTACATGTACTAACTGCACGAATAAAAAATGAGATCATGGATCTTACAACTTCGTTGATCTCAGACTTCAGGAAGCCCTGATCCTACCCTTTGTGACAAACAAGACAAGCTTTCCAGTTGTTCGAAGTGAGAACTGGGGAACGCTTGTCCATCATATATTGTAATCATGCAGGCCAGATTTTTTTTTTACTGTTTCCAAGTTTGTCCCTAATCTGCCCTGCAGATCTACCTACCAGCCACAAATGCCTACTCTCTTTAAAAGGGGGAGGAATTACAGCTGGCACAGGTAAGTCAAGGGACAGGTGCTTCAAAGAGAACGGGCACTCAACAGAACACTCCTTAACGCTTCCAAGCTGTGCATCATGGCTTTTATGCAAACAGAGAAAACTGTCAAGTGGCAGAGGCCAGAGAACATTTGGCATAAGAGCCCTGTGGTGCAGTACAGCTCATTACCGGAGTTCAATCCTGAAGTGAGTTTCAGGTAGCTGACTCAAGGCTGAATGACTCAGCCATTCTTTCTTCCCAGATCAGTAAAATGAGTTTCCAGCTTGCTGGGGGTAAAATATAGATAGGCAAACTATCCCATACCAGTCAGCCTGGTAAACATGATGCGACATAACTCCAAGGGTCAGTAATGACCCGGTGCTTGAACACCTTTACCTTACATTAGGATTAATCCTACTGAAACAAACTGTTCTTTTGGTTCTATAAAATCAGCAAATAGCCAGGGGTGTCCAACTCTGGGTGTCCAATTGGCCATGCCAGCAGAAGCTGATGGGAACTGTAGTCCAAAAACATCTAAAGCACCAGAGTTGGACACCCCTGAGATAGACTGACTTGCTTCTGCTTAGCCCAGTTATCAGTAATACCTAAGAAATAGCAATTGGGTGAAGCTAAAACGGCAGGCAACAGCATGGCTCAAGTGTATCACAGTATGTTCCTCCTGTCTTGTGGCTTACCTGGCCACAAAATCTCTGCTGACGTCCAGGAAAATAAAGAAGAAGTCATCGCTGGGTGTGTAGGCCCGGTGAGCCCGCAGTGCTCGTTTCACTTCCTTCATCGTCTTGAGATCCAGGACGTGCAAATCGATTTCCTCGGCAATGGGGGGCGGCTGCAAGGGGTCGGAAATGACGCAATCCTGAGGCCAAGCTCGGCTGTTCACGTACAAGTACCTGGAGAGGAGGGGAGAAGTGTCACTACTCTGCTTACTGTTCTTGGGACTGCCAGAACTTGCCATCCACAGCTGTCAGTCCCAGGTACAGGGATGGAATGGGTTGCACCAGACAGGACTGGTAACAGCCCAGAGCTGTGACTGCTGCAGGTGGAAACTTGAAAGCCTGGGAAACGTCTACAGCGGTCAACAAGTTTCTGTAGAGTCAGGACACTTCCTAATGTGATTTCAAGCAGTTTTGGTTTCTTGTCTGGAAAGTATGCATCCCTTTTATCCACATCCCTTTCTCCCATTCAGCAAGGAGGAATGGGCTTGGAGATGTGGTAGGAGAGGGGTAAAGTCTGGATTAAGTTATGCTGCCTTCCCTTAACCATCAAAAATACCTTCTTCCCCAAATGCAGGCTGTATCTTGTTGATCTCTAAGGTGCTACTGGACTCAAATCTAACTGTGTTACCTCAGGCCAACATGGCCACCCTCTGAAACAAAGTTAATTTGTGCATCCTTTGAAACCGTGTCTTCCTTTTGTCTAACCTGAATTTGCTGCCCACCACCGACTGTAAAGGAGGAGCTTTTCCCAACTTTGCTATATAAGGTTCCTTGACTTGGACCTGGGATCATCCTCATGCAAACTGTGTGTTTTTCGGCTGAGCTACAACTGTTCCCCATTTCCTTGATCAATAACATGTGCAGTGTCTGGCTGGAAGAACCCCTTACCTGTGGTCAGGTGAGAGACCCATGCCGATAATATGTCCATGGATGTCAATGACATGGTCCAGCGAATCAAAAAACTTATCAGAATCTCTTTCTTCTCCAAGGACGGGACCTGCTGTGGTCATTTGGTGAGGCAGGATCTGCTTAATCCCTGGAAGAAAAGTAATGGGAACGGGTGAGGGGGAGACTAAGTCCATGGTGGTGAACCTTTTGCACTCCAGATGTTATGGACTACAATTCCCATCATCCCCTGCCAGCATGACCAATTGGCCATGCTGGCAGGGGTTGATGGGAATTGTAGTCCATAACATCTGGAGTGCCAAAGGTTCGCCATCACTGGTAAGTGGTCGACCAGGCTACGCTGTCTGTTGGGCAACCACTGTTCCATGCTGACTGTACATCAGAGCTCTGATCACACCCAGGGTCCACCTTGCCTGGTATCCTCTTCTCAACAGCAGCCAGCCAGATTCCTCTGAATAGAATTATAGAGTTGGAAGAGACCACAAGGACCGTCAAGTCCAACCCCCTGCAATGAAGGAACACACAATCAAAGTACTCCTGACAGATGGCCATCCAGGTTCCACCTAGCTATCCAAGCTCTGAGAGGGTCCCATCCTTTTAAAATGCCAACCAAGCCCTACAGGTGCATTTCCTTGCAAAGGCCTCTTACCGATCTGGTGTGGCGAATAGGTGAGGCATCCAGTGGTGAAGATCAAGTATTTCTTCTTGCTGCAGCCCTCCAGGGAGAGAAGGTTCGGCTCAGGAGGCTTCGTCCGTTTTTTTGCCAGCAGCTGGGCCACCTTTGTCTCCATCTCCATCTCTGTCATGGCACGCCCTTCCATGATGTCTGACAGGAAGCGGTCCAGCCCGTCTCCAGCCTCGGCTTCGCTCTTGGCTCCTGGGGAGTCCTCTGCAGACAGCTCTGGCACTGCTTGGCGTTTGGGCTCCTCCTCCTCCTCACTGTCGCTGCAAAGATCGGCAGCCTGGCCGGTGGCAGCAGCAGGGCTGGATGCCAACTGCTCTCCTTGGTGTGGTAGGTCAGCGGAATCGTAGCGGCTGCAGTCCACCACCATCACTGTCCGGATGGTGCTGGCATTCAGGTTCTGGAGTTTGAAAAGCCTTTTTACCACGTTCATGTTTTCAGATTCCACACCCTGCAGACGTAAGAGAGGAAGGAGGGTTAGGAGGAGAGGCACCTGTTTCCCCTTCCTCAGGCTCATGCAGCCACTTGTGGTCAGGTGGGTCCTTACCTGGAAGGCATTGTTTAACCACAACACAGAGCATGAGGTGAGGTAGCCGATGCGGTGCAAATTGCCAGAAATCAAGTTGGTTTCGTTCAGCCAGCAGCCAAAGACGTCGTATGGCTTGTTGCGCACCCGGGACAAGAGCGTGAAATTTTCTGGAGAAGGGAAGGAGAACGTCAGAATTCCCCACAGGCAGATTCCGTGCCTGCGCCACGCGAAGAAACGGCCTGCTGGCTCAGAGGCCAAGCAGCTGCTTTGCATGCAAAAGGTTCCAAATTCAGTCTTTGGCATCTGAACTTAGAAGAATTTGTGTAGCAGGTTGTGAGAAAGATTCTCCTCTGCCCAGGTGCCTTAAAAGCAGGCCAGAGAAGATGATACTGAGCCAGATAGACCAAGGTCTGACAGGTTGCTCTGATGTGAATTTTGCCCCACGCTCATTTTAGAGCTTCTGCTCATCATGCGTAAAATCTCATGTTCCATTCTTGGCATCTCCTATTAATGGATGTTAGAAGCGTTGGTTGACATTTCTCCACCTGACACCCTGGAGAGGTACTGTGAAGTGTAGTAGAAAATACTGGGCTAGATAGACTGATGTTGAGTCTCTATACGAGGTGGCCTTTCATGGTCAAACACTCAGCTGGTAGATCCATATCTCAAAGGGTCACTCAGTCCCTGGTGCTGCTTCACAGGGAGGAGCTTGAGAACTGAAGGCTTCCCTAGAAACCTGCCCCTCAGCTCAGATCATCTCAGGAGACATTGCTTTAAGCTAGGGGTGGCCAACCTATGGTGCTCCAGATGTTCATGAATGACAATTCCCATCAGCCGACTGGCCATGCTGCCAGGGACTGATGGGAATTGTAGTCCATGAACATCTGGAGATCCATAGGTTGGCCACCCCAAATCCACTGAGCTGGACAGAGCGAAGAGTTTGTTAAACCTGTAAGAGAAAAAAGCTTTTAACTGTACTGTTTATTGTTGAGCTTATTCACTGTTCCATAGAAACATCAAGAATGGAGCTGAGAAAAGATGGAGGTTGGAGCTGGTACTGACATTTGCATAGAACATTTTTACCTTGCAAGTCTTCATGAGAGGTTCCTCCTTGGAAGAATGTGGCTGTCTCTCCAGCCAGTGTTACCTTCTTACCTGGTGTTGTATTAGAAATAACAGCCCCTAACAGACTTGATGCCTCTATTCCCTCCCAGCACGCCCCCCCGCTCCCACACATGCACTTTTCCAGTCTTTACCCAAGCTGATGACTGCAATCTCGCCTGAGGAGGAAGTGCGGGGCCCCATGAATACCCCCGACACCAGAAGGAGGGAATCGTCAGCATTGAACTGCGAGAACTGAGTGTAGCTCCAGTTGAACTTCTTCATGTTGGAGCTATGCAAAAGCGAGAATGTGAGGTCGTTGTTCCAGATCTGCGGAAAGGAGAAAAACTGTTATCAGCACCATCCTTCCAATGTAGCCTTTGAGGGAGAAGCTGAGGTGAAGGAGTTATAACAAGATAAGAACAGAAGACTTGAGGGAGGGGAGATAAGGCTGGTCTGATTGACTATAAAGCAGCTACATACATTTAATACCAAGAAGGCCTTGAGTATAAGAAGATCCCCCTATACACAAAAGGCATTTTCCTACTCTGTAAAACTTAACCTGTAAGACAACCTCCTCTGTTCTTGATGGCATGGGTGGAAAACCTAGTCTTCCTTTCTGGCAAATAGGGCTACATACAACTTAGAAATTCTTCTCCATTTCTTTAACCACCAGCTGGCTATCTAAGAATCTGATCACTCTTCATACCCACTGTATATTATCTGCATTGTAAGTACAAAGATAACAACACACCCCTACCTATCAAGGTTGCTGTTTCCCTTAGGTCAGGGGTGACCAACTCTGGTGCTTCAGATGTTCATGGACTAGAATTCCCACCAGCCCCCGCTGGAAACTGTAGTCCATGAACATCTGAAGTGCCAGAGTTGGACACTCCTGCCTTAGTTGACAGACTTATTTAGTTTGCATTGTTAAAAGACCCATTCCTCACCTTGACGGTACAGTCCTTGGAGCATGAGGCAAACATGTAGCCATTGTGGGAGAAGCTAAGGTGGAGAACTTGATCACTGTGCTCCTTCAGGGTTTGCACCTGAACGCAAGGGATGTTGTCATACAGTCTCTGGAACTCGCTGTACCAAGAAACAGCAGCTGTGCAAGAGAGGGGCAGAAAGCAAAGCTACTGCTCACAGACTTCAAGGACACCCAAGTGGATTCCTTCTTAAAAAGCAGATGTTTCCCTGCAAGGTTTGTAATATCCCATCAACTTTAGACTCCCCACCCCCCACCCCGAAGCCATCTTTTTACTGACTGGTTAGGACTCCTTTGGTGAAGAAAGAACTTTCTTATTTCAAAAGCGGAACAGACTTTGGTTAAGAGTATTTTTAAACATTATATCCTTGTTTTCAAACAATTCGTAAAGCAACTGACGATCATATCTCCCATGAAAATCAAGTATTAAATAGATCAGGGGTAGGGAACCTGTGGCTCTCCAGATGTTCAGGAACTACAATTCCCATCAGCCCCTACCAGCATGGCCAATTGGCTATGCTGACAGAGGCTGATGGGAATTGTAGTTCCTGAACATCTGGAGAGCCGCAGGTTCCCTACCCCTGAAATAGATTAAGGGATATCAAGAATACTAAATCACAACTGTGAATTATATCCAATAGATATCAAATCTCTTAAGAAGGAGTAAAACTATGGCTCCATAGTGCTACCACAACAAAGGCCCTATCATACATCCTGACTCTAAAGGCCAAGGGACATCCTGCAGGGCACATGATGTTGATCGGAGAGGTAAGGTAGGTAAGTATGGCAGGGGATGGTTCTCTTAACAATCTGGTCCCCAATCATTTAAAACTTCAAAACTGAGCAAGTGGGTTCAGAAACAAACAGGCAGCCCAGTAAAGCTGGAATTATATTGGCGTGTGCTGCTCCATTCAGCTGGAGTTAGTAATTCTAAACTCTGACCCAAAGACAGTGTGATTCAATCTGGATGTTATTAGGGTATTAATGGTTAGAGCTAGGTTAATCTTTTCCAGGAAATGTGAGGCCGACAAATCACCCTATACTGGAGAAATGGCTTCCTGATACCATTGCTGCATTTGGCATATTTAGATGTAGCAAAAGATCCAGGAGCAATACCAAGCTACAGTCTAGAATCCTTAAAGGGGAATGCAATCCTGTTCAAAACTAAGTTGTGCCCCTAGTCTCAGAACAAAGAAACATTCAAGACTGTCTTTTTATCCACATCCATCTCATCACTGGTTTGAGATCTGGCTTCACTACTTTCAAAATGTCCCTGCAGTTTGGTGGAAAAGACAGTGCTGGATGTCATATGCATGCTGATGACTCAGCACCTCAAACCTTAAAATCATGCCTGGATTTCATGACATTCTGTACAAGAGAGAATATGTCACCCCTCTGGCAACCATATCCGACAGCATGGAACAGCAGTTCCTCAGCAAAACTGTCTGGGGCAGACCCCTCAAGGAATGAGCTAACCGCCCAGCCTTGTGAAGTGCTCCAAAAGATTAACTTGCTAAGAAGTCCAGGTAAATCAGGAGGACTGTGCTTCCCCGTCCCCTACAGGACATCCATTTCCTGATGTAGGTCACCCACAATGGCAACCAAGGGAACCAGACAGACCAGGAGAAGACTGAAATAGAATCTATCGGCCTTCTTTAGTGCTGCATCTCATGGGAGTCCAAGCTGGATGCTTTGCACAGAAGCCATCCAATTCCACAGAAGTACCAGATTTCGAGAGAGTTTGCTATCCCTTTAAATCTAACAAGCCTACAACAGAAGGTGGAACCAGAACTTACCTCTGATATAAAAGGAGTCACTTCAACTAAGCCAGCCTGTTGTTGGAATAGCATTTCAGTTGTTTCTCCCAGCACCAGGGAGCTTGTCTTTCTTGTGTTCTTAATCTGCTTAGAATTCCAGATTCTCTATCTTCCTGCTTTCTCAGCTATAGATATTACCTGTGCCTGCTCCAGGCCCTGTACTGCTTCACTCTCAACATCACCTGATTCCCTGAGCCTCCAAAATCAGATGCTGACACAGCAAGATCTTCTGGATTAAACCAGTCTGTCGTACTCTTTGATGTGTCTCCCACCTCCCCCAAATTTTCTAGCTTCGAGTTTACTAAATCCTCTCTTTTAACAAACTAAGCCAAATACATAGGCACTGACAGGGTACTTACCTGGGTGTCGTGGGACATCCCGAGCTACCCCATAGTATCTGTAGAAAAGCTCCTTCCATAGGACCTCATCTCGAGCCACAGCATGCCACTGGTGGCACACCTGTCCCACTGACAGCACATCTTTGTAATCCAAGTACTGGAAAATGTCAAAGAGGATGCTATCGGGGAGAAGGGGGTTACCCCCATCATCCATAGTGTCATTCTGTCACTTCCACAGTCCCTAGAAAACACAAATGGGTAGGGGGAGAAAAGGCCAGGAAATATGGGCAAGTCTCTAGTTTGGAAAGTGGAAGGATTAAAACAAAAGGAGTAAACTCCAAGGAGTAAGCTTCTCTCCTCCTGGAGCCGCAGGCGATGGAGCACCTCTTTCTTGACTAGCCTGTGTTGAGCCCTCAAGACCAAAGGCCAAATATTAAAATGTATCAATTGAACTACATGTGAGCTCCCAAAGGCATCTGGTGGGCCACTGCGAGTAGCAGAGTGCTGGACTAGATGCACCCTGGTCTGTTCCAGCAGGTTCTTTCTTATGAACTCTATAAAAATACTCTCTGATCACCTCTGGTGATGGCCTGTGAGAAAGTGCATTTAAAACTACATTTTAGTAGATTTGTTTAGCCCAAGTGGTTGTGATGACTGGAAAACAGAAAGCAGCAGGAGTTACTGAAGAAAGTCTCTCACACAAACACACAATGACATCTGTCTTTTGCCCACCCCATCTCCACTGACCAATCCTGTTCTCCTGGCTAATTTATTACACACACACCCCACTTCTCAGGCAGTCATCTCCTATAGCAATGTGTCAATCAAGAGAAACAGGTCTCTGCCCTCAGGTTGGGAAACTCAAAAGACAAGTTGAGGACAGGAGACCAGTCTGACAATGACGGCATTTCTTTTTGGCGGGGCTCAGGTGATGCTTCCCTCACTGGTGGTCTTGCCAGGGAGGCAACACAACTGTCACAACTGTCCTGCAGCAACTAATTTGGTGACAAGAGACCAGCAAGCCCATCTCTTTGCTTTTGTATTCCCTGGGCATCCCTAGGCAACTGTAGCAGAGTTCTTTCAGGCAGAGACAGCGGGAAACAAGATCCCTACAGTTGCTCAGCGTCAGGCCCCTGATCAGGCTGATCTCCACTTCGCCACTGTGCCCTTTCTGAAGGACAGGGAGGGAAGGAGGAGGAAAGGGGTGAAACCTCCCTGTGGGAGAGGCCAGAGCAGGGGTCTGCAACCTGCGACTCTCCAGATGTTCATGGACTACAAGTCCCATCAGCCCCTGCCAGCATGACCAATTGGTTGCAGATCCCTGGGCCAGAGCAACCTTCCCCCTACCTTCTCCAGCCCTTGGGCACCTGGCAGCCAGTGCCATCTCTGCCCAGATTCTCTTATCCTAGTTCTCTTCTTCTGCAGACCGAAAGGGGGCTCTCCCCACCACCCCCACCACCTCTCCAGTTCCTGCCAATGTGATTTCCCCCATAGATCGCGTTCTTTCATCTTCTATACTCTTTTCTGATCTCCCAGGCAACCTATACTCACTCCTCATTCTTCAGTAGACCCGCTACCAGCTGCTTTCTCCGTCACTTCCGGCATTCCCATCTAGTTCCTGTTTTGGCTACTGAGGCCGGTCTTTCCTCGTTTTGCAGCTGGCTGTTCTAGGCACGTCCGTCTCTTTTCTCCTGTGCAGGTGTGCTAGTCGTTGATAGCCAATCGATTCCATGGTCAGGCCTTATGAGTCGAGCCCAGAGCGAAAAACAAATCTAAGGTTTGTCACCAGGGGGCGCTCGGCTCCTCTTCTCTGCAATGTAGGTTTGTGTCTGAATCTGCTTTCATAGCCTGTAGGTCTGGCACCTAAATAGGACCTCCATGTTTATAGTCAATCTGCCTCCTTGCAACAGATTAAACTTGCAGCCTGGGATGGGAGGGCGAGGAGGAAGGCAATGCAGGAGGAATGGAGATTGCTTATTTGGCTGAAATATGTTCAAATTCAGTTGTGTGAGGTTTGGTTTTTTGGATGGTGTTGAGGATTCCAGTTTAGTCCATGCAATATCTAAAACAGGTGGAGCTTAACTTAGCTATCATGGGCCCCTTCTGCACATGCAGAATAATGCACTTTCAGTCCACTTTCACAATTGTTTGCAAGTGGGTTTTGCTATTCCGCGCAGCTGCAAAGTGCATTGAAAGTGGATTGAAAGTGCATTATTCTGCATGATAGCTAAATTGGAACTTCTATGTGCAGAAGAACCAGAGGTAACCATGGGGGGACTGGTTGCTTGTTGGCTTCCCAGGGGCTTTTGATGGAAGCTGGATGCTTGGCTAGGTACCTCTTGTCCAATCCATCAGGGCTGTTCTTTCTTTTAATCTGCAGATCTACACAATCTGGAGTGATAGTTAATTTTCCACAAACACCATTTGCATCCATTCTTTTTGTATGGGTGGGATCAATAGACACAATCCCACCTGCATGTGCATTCAGTTTTCCCTGGTAGCAGGGGACTTGTGAACCGTCCTTGTGATTAGTGTGTTTCTGTTTTTGCACTGCATGTAAACATAAACAGAACAGAATACAAGAACAAATCCATACTGTGTCGGTTTCATGCTTGTCCATGTGAAAGTCTGTAGTGTGAAACTTTGGGAATCAGTGTCGTTGTTGACCGCCTAGAAATTTGCTCCCTTTGGGTAAACAGCCCTTTGTGCCTGGTCTGGCCTCTGATCTTTTCTCGGAAGGACACCAAACCTGATTAATGTCCAACTAGCTTTCCACATCTTGCATATCAGTGTCCACTGGATCACGGCAATTTGAGCATGGCGTGTGCTATGCTCCTTCTCACCATCTCTGGCCTGCTGTTCATTTCTCCTTCCTATGCCCGGAGAAAGTCCCCTCCTCGGGAGAATCCCATTGATAAGATCCTCGCCCAGGCAGACTTCAACCCCAGCCAGGTGAGAATATAGGGCAGGTGGCTGGAGACTGTAGAAACAGCAAAATCCACCTTTGTTCTCACAAGAGAAAAAAAGGTCTGATTTTTTGGGAGTGAAATCTTTCTTTAAAATTCCCTCTTTCATGCAAGCCACGCTTCTGCAGTGACGGACTGAATTATTATAATGTTTATAGGGAATGATGCATGTTGTGATATTTGATAGATACTCTTGGGTTTCTGTGAATATATATGTACATTATATTCCCATGTGATTATTGTAGAGAACTTAATTTTTCAGTTTCTTTCTTGCCAAAGCACATTTATGAACATTCTGAGATATCAAGCTCTAGCAATAAAATCTGACATCCTGACCTAAGTTTTTCACAGAAATTGTTTCCTGGCTCTAACTAAAAGGCCATTCCTTAATTTCCCATAAACAATTCCTTATTTGTATAAGCTTCAAGATGTTTCACAGAGCAGAAGAACGTATTTCCAAGTGCCCTGACCAATCAAGGAGGTTGGCTGGGCTCTGACCTGTAACTTTTTAAATGCCCTCACACTGTAGGGTTTGTTACCGCCTCTTGGTTCACCTTTCCTTATCTCTCCATTGCTTGGCAGAAACCTCTCGCCAGGCTGCTGACAAAGAGAACCTTTGTGCTGAGTTGAGTCTCTGACAGGATCCAGGTGCTGTGGGGGCAGGAGGAGAAGCCAGGTGCCACATCGACCCCTCTTTTTGTCCCAAAATGGTTGCACCATGAGTAATAGTGCTTGCCAGTGCAACATTAGAAGGGTTTTTTTAAGTTCCAGCTTGAAACTATCAAATCTCATTTTTGGAAAAAAGGGTTTTTGAATTTTGCTTTTCACAAATTAAGGGTAGTCACTGACACAAGCCATTAAAGATTTGTGAAACTGGTTTCCAGCAATATCAGTCATAAGAACATAAGAAAGAGCCTGCTGGATCAGACCAGAGTCTATCTAGTCCAGCACTCTGCTACTCGCAGTGGCCCACCAGATGCCTTTGGGAGCTCACATGCAGGATGTGAAAGCAATGGCCTGCTGCTGCTGCTGCTGCTCCCGAGCACCTGGTCTACTAAGTCATTTGCAACCTCAGATCAAGGAGGATCAAGATTGGAGAAGTCTTAATTTCTATTTCACCTTTCATCCCTGATGGAACTGCAGGTGGTGTGCCTCAGTGAGTGGCAGAGGTGTTCTTGGGGTGGAAGTCTCCCATCCCAGCACTGGCCTGACCCAAATAATGACCAAACCCTTCAAATCCAGCTTAGTCTTAAATCCCCCTTCTGATATTTTACCATTTTTTATTCTTTCGGCCACAGACATATACAGGAAAGTTTCATGAATGCTTGTGTCAGAGACCTTTTTTCACTAGATATATACAAAGGATCCAAATTAATTGTATATGAAAAATCTCATCTCATGAGAACCTCAACCCATGGAGCGGAAAGGCTAGGCACAAATTTGTAAATAAAATAATAAGCTTGGTATTCTACAGGTTTCCTTAACCAGCTGCCACAATTAATTTGACTGTTAGCAATTTAAACTGTGGTCTTATTTTTTAAAAAGCACATTACGAAAACATATATTTGAACATCTGTAAATATGAGAGTTGAAAGGATTGCATATGGCAACTGCCGGAAGGGTTTGTTCTCTGTCTGAGATGAAATGACTGCCGGTCAGTTGAGGCAACACGAAGCTAGAGGGCTCAAGGCTCTGAACTGGTAAAATACAGTTCCAGATGTGATTCAGTATCGATTGTGTCTCTTCATCTAGTTTGCTGGAAAATGGTACCTTGTTGGAGTAGCTTCCAGGTGTGGGTACCTGAGAGACAACAGCCACAGGCTGGAACCGGTGAACATCATGGCATCCGTCATCAGCACGGCACCTCAGGGATCCATGTTGATCAACACGTTCCGCCCATCGTGAGTATTCAAGTGAGCCAGGATGTGATCAGCTGTGCCTGGTAACTGGATAGAAGGGTTGGGATACAAGCATTAAAAACAAACAGCATTTTTTTAAAATAAATAAAATGTCTGGCTTCTTCAGAAATTTTTTTCTGTGCCAAGATCCTGGAGAACAACTGCCAGTCCAGTGAAAGATACTGAGCAAGATGGACCAATGGCCCGGCTGGCAGCTTCATAGGCTCATGAAGTCTAGTAAAGAAGTTTGTTTGAATTTTATCCTTTTTTTTGTCAGCCAAAACTGGCTTCCAAAACTGCTCCCAGGAATAAGAACAAAACACAAGTACGTTAAAACGCTTCTTGGGAAGGGAATTCTCAGCCGGCTGCCTGTCCAGTCTAGGATTCATTCAATGACTGACTCTGGGATTTATCACGCAGTAGCCTTTATTGAAACGAACACTGAACCCCTGGCTTTTGCAAAGCCAGTTCTAAAGCACCCCTAAATTTCCATAGCTTTATTACCTCTGCTGTCCACTCCCTCCCCTGCCCCCAGCTACGTAAAGTAAAAGCGGGAAAAGTGAGAGGAAAGCAAAAGTCCTTTCCCAAGGGTTGGGGAAAGATACGGAGCCACCTGGAGAAGGCCAGAGATGCCTCTGTTATCTACTGTTGCAAGCAAAGGGAGTACAAAGGAATGAAGGAAGGCTCAGAACATTAACCACACATTGACACTGCCCTCTGTCTGGTCACATGGAAAGCTGGAGCTTGGCGCCAGACCCAGGGGCAAAGTGCCCAGCTCTCTCCTGCCCTCCTCCTGATGACCTCATCATTATCCACAAGGTTTCACCCCTCTCATGAGATTGACTAACTCATTTTCAACCACATCCTGTAGCAGAAAGTTCCATGAATCACACTAAGGGTGAAATAGTTCTTCCTTTTGCCCAGCTGACCATTGGAAATACTGCCTTGCAAAGGCGTAGCAATGGGGGAAAGCACCCAATGCACTGGTGCGTTTTCCTCCCTGCCATGCCAACGTCCGCCCTGCCCCGGAAGACCCCCGCCAAGCTCTCGCCACGCCCGCACAGGGGCGTGTACCTGGTGCGTCTCACACCCCCATGTCCCCTTGGAGCTACGCCTCTGCTGCCTTGCATAATGCATGCAATCTGTTTCTAACTGTGCTTTTTGGGACATGTGGGACATGTAGAAAGGCACCTCTTTTGAAGACCTCTTTTGAAGGGGGCCATTGCCTGACAAGGCACATATAACAGAAAGTGACCTGATTCAGATCAGCTGGTGAAACGTGTGTGTGCTTTTGTCTTTTCTTTGATGTCTGCAGGGATGGCATTTGTTGGAATATCAGGCAGGTCTATTCCCCTGCTGGGACTCCAGGCAGATTCATCTTGAGAGGTGTGTTGGAGAAGATCAAGGCTGTGAGCAGAGCCTGGTGGAATCTCTCTTCTAGCCCTTAAGGGACATCCGAATGGCTACTGCAAGAAAAAGAATGTTGGTCTACCTGGACATAGCTTGATCTGATCCAGCAGTACTCCCTGTATTTTTCTAGCAAAACTCTTGAAGGATTGGAAGAAAAGCCCTCCTTTAATTTTTTTTACCCCTTAAAACAAAACAACAAAATTGCTGATGGAGGTTTTTCCATTGCATTGTCTCTATGACTACAGTGTTTAGCATTTGCACAGAGTGCTTCCAAATGCTCAAAGTGCTCTGCATACAATAGTTCTGTTGCAGCAACCCTGCAAGGTAGGCTGGTGTAGTTATCCTTTGGCTACCAGGCTGTGAGGCCAGTCGCTCATATTGAACTATCCGCTGAGTTTGTGGCTGAATTGAGAGCTGAACCGGGCAATTCAAATTCACTTTGAGCCTTGCTATGCTCCAATTGCTCACTTGGTCTCTCCTTTGGGAAAAGTCTTCACGGGTTGAAATTTGTCCTTCCAGGCCCACTGAAGAGCATAGAGCCGTGGTGGTGAACCTTTGGCACTCCAGATGTTATGGACTACAATTCCCATCAGCCCCTTCCAGCATGGCCAATGGGAATGGCATAGAGGCTTAACATCCACAAAATAGAAAACAGTGTGCCAAGCACAATGTAATAGAACCGAACAACTCAAAAATTCAAAATTGGCACACTGACCTGGATTTGTATGTAGACAACATTTACAAAAAATTCAAAGCAACATTTACTCAGTTATTTTTCATTGTTATTGCACACATGTAAATCCACTTACACTAATGTTAACCTTATTCTAATATACTATAATAAGAAAATTAAAGTGCATAATATATATATATAAAGTGCCAGTGTCAATAAATCATATCAAAATACAATTTCATCATTTCGTACAAGATATAATAACAAGGTCCATATGTGACTCTAAACTAATGAGTTCCAAAATTTTCTAGTATGTCCATATTTTATATGGTTTCAAAATGGAACTACACAAATTTTCACCAGCTGTATTGACAAACAGTCATTCACAAGTCCATATGAGACCACACTGTTCAATTCCAACAGAAATTTTATATCTCCATTTTTTTGTATGTTCCAAATTGAACTTCACAACAGAGCTGATATCTCCTGTGCCTTGAGTCCATTCATAGATGGTACATGGGAAAATGAGAATCCTGTATAGAATCGCACCACGCGTCTGAATGCGTTTTCGAAGGTATCTTCTTCAGTATACTGATTGTCAATGGCTTGATTTCATCCTGGGGTAAACATTCTTCTACAGTGTCATCTTTCCCCTAGAGATCACTTTATGTTGTCTACATATGTTGTCTACATACAAATCCAGGTCAATGTGCCAATTTTGAATTTTTGAGTTGTTCGGTTCTATTGCATAGAGGCTTAACATGTCAGTAAGAAGCATCCTTTTGTTGAACTGCATCCAGGATCTGAACTGACATTTTTTCATGATTGCGAGCTTGGATCCCTTTATAAAGAGATTAGACAAATGTAATGAGGGTGCTTCTACCACCGCTGATGAATCGGGAGGGCTAAGTGGGATCGCCATGTAGAGCAGGCTGCTTTGACTCATTGTGGGCTTGTGGGACCATTTGGTTGAAAGCTCTGAGAAATGGGATGCTAAGCTGGATGGATCCACCTTGGCCTAATTCTGCAGGTCTTATGCTCCAGAGCAGGATTCTGAGTACAGAATGCTTCATCAGATTGGATGCTTGATGAAGTGGAATGTGGCTGGAAAAGGTTTACTTGATGTCCACCTGGGCAAGAGTTCTGTTGATCCTGAAAGCTTGCATACTTAATGGTGATATAGGTCTTGATAAAGGTCTTGATAAAGGATAAACCCTTCATGTGGTTTGTGGTTTTTAACCAGATCGTGGCCGTCCGGTTGACATCGTAATTGGGGAGACTGATTACAGGAGCTACGCCATCGTCTTCTATCAGAAGTCCCGACAGATCTCTGTGAAGCTTTATGGTGGGAATTCTGTTCGAACTGGCCCAGTGCAATGCTTGGTTACTTACAGAGTTCCAAATTCCCCACTTTTCCTTCCAAAATGGAGTCCTTCCATGGCTTTATTTTAAAATTTTTGATTGTGTGCAGAAGGTTGTTCTTGTGTCGTTTCCTATGTGCAGCTGTCTGCTTTTCCCTCTCTAATGTAACTGATACACCTGTGTGCAGTGACTGTGTGCGCACACTTGGCTTAGACTTCTGTGGGTGAATTGTGTAACCAATGCACAGGACAATGTGTGGACTAAAGTGAAACACCACACAAGCTGTGTACGCTGCTCTCATCTCCATAGAAGCGGAACAGGGTAAAAATATTATAGGCAGGTATTGGTATGTAGTCTGTAGTGTAGACCTTACAGAACAGGACTTTCCTTGTTCACCCTCATGATGGAATCTGTTGAGCCCCATGAATTTTTCCAGGGGGGTCAGGAACAGCATAGAGAGTAAAGTGGGGTCTTCTGGTGAGAAGGGGCAAGTGTCAGAAAACTTTGCCCCCTCTTTTAAAGACAGGTGCTCCAGACTCTTCAGAACTGTGTCACTGGGTTTTTGTCATTGTGCCATGCGAAATAAATAAATTAAATAATTTAAAGGCTCCTGTGAGCCTGAGATAAACATCTGCAGAAAAGATTGCCTGCTGCTTTCCTGCATGAATAAACACTTTCTGATCTGATCTCCATTTGATCGTTCTCTGCCAGAAGTGGGTAACTTCAGCTGTATCTCTGCATAACTAGCATTTAATCACGCCACTAGAATGACTTGCCCTTTGAGGAGGCTGCCTGCTGCATCTCTGCATGTGTTGCAGAACACAGCCTTAATTGGGAGGCATTCCTAGATCATTGTGACCAAGAGTGGGCAGTGCTTGCACACATTTATACCAGGTCGGCTTTTAACGTATGTATTCTGTTACAATTCAGAAAACCAAATGTCTTATCCCTGCTGAGAAGTATAATTGAAACATCTCCTTATTTGTCTTGCTGGAAGGACGCAACATCCAGACCAGTGATTCTATCGTGGCTAAATTTGAGCAGCTTGTGACTGGTGTGGGGCTGAGTGAGGACCTCACGTATTACTTCCCCACTTATGGTAAGTTATGAACCCTCCCCCTCCCCTCCCCTCCCCTCCCCTCCCCTCCCCCCCCCATCCCATGTGAATTATCTTGAAGATAAGGCCATATTTCAGTGATGGAACACGTGCTGTGCATCATGAAGAAACAGTAGCATCCTCAGTTAAAGTCAGTGTGGCGTAATGGTTAAGAGCAAGTGCACTCTAATCTGGAGAACCGGGTTTGATTCCCCACTCTGCCACTTGAGCTGTGGAGGCTTATCTGGTGAAGCAGATTAGCCTGTGCACTCCAACACATGCCACCTGGGGTGACCTTGGGCTAGTCACAGTTCTTTGGAACTCTTTCAGCTCCACCCACCTCACAGGGTGTTTGTTGTGGGGGTGGGGGTGGGAAAGGGAAAGGAGACTGTAAGCCCCTTTGAGTCTCCTTACAAGAGAGAAAGGGGGGATATAAATCCAAACTCTTCTTCTTGTTCTTTTTCTTCTTAAATGACCTTAGGTGACAGTTGGTGGGAATGACCTTTCTCTGCCTGGGACCCCAGAGTGCTGCTGCCAGTCAGACAGACAGATGTTGTGCAGGCATAGGATAATCCCACTTCCTATGCTTATGAGCGAAAATTACGTGCTGGCAACTTTAACTGGTCTGGCTTTGTATGTAGAAGATCCCAGATTCGGCCCCTGCCTTTGCCACTTAAGCTTATCTTTAGTAAGCTAGTACTGAATGACTTTTCTGTACCTGAGACCCTGGAGACCCTACTATCAGCTGTTGCTGATAGTAAGTTAGGTGGTCCAATGATCTCACTCAGTACAAGGCAGTACAAGTTCTTCCATCCATCCTTCCATCCTTGCTTGTTTCCCCTCTTCCTGATTGCAACGCTCAGCCAGGTATTGAGGACTAGAAAACACTTTATCTCATCACCTCTGAGCAGCTCCTGGTGAACATCCACTGATCACTTGCATCTTCTTGGAGAACAGCTTTCATTTCCATGGGCCTTTGAAATGCCAAAGGGAGAAGGGGCAGCTTGGAAAATGGGTTTTGTTTATTTAAGCACTTACAAAACAGACCTTGGCTGCTTGTCAAATATGCTCAAAATGGCTGGTAGGGGGGAAAAAACATGTAGAGCCATCACTGAAAGCAAACAAAGCTAAGAGAACAATTATCGGTGGATTAAGTGGCGCTCATGGTTTTTATCTTCCACCGTTGTTTGTCTCAATGTGACCATGATACCTGGTTGTAATTCACCCAGGATTTGCACTGAAATTATTATATAGAGTAGGCGAAGGTCTATCAAAGAGCTCCTGAGCATATGGAGAATGCATTTTATCACTGAATAACGATGGCAAGGCAACATTGCAAGAGGAAGGGCCATGTATGTTGCCTTGAGCCTTTGGAGGAAAGGTAGGAGAAAAAGAATGGACACATACATCTAGAATTTAGATGTAAAAAAATCAATAAATAGATGGGACTTCTACAAAGAACCCCCAAAGACTCCAAAGTTTCCACAGCTCCCATGCCAAAAACTCATCTTCACCACTATACCTGTTGCTGTTTGGGTCAGTTTGGGGCTGCTCACTGCCAGGAGACTGTTGCTTTGATCACTAATTATTTGATTTGTTCCTTACACGCAGGGTTTTGTGACTCCGCTGACCAGTTTCACATCTTAGATGGTGAGCAAGACATCTTGATTCCGCCCCACCCCCCATTATATATTCTGCATAGCATTTAGTTTTGTATGAGGAAATCGTCATACAAAGATCCTCATTTCCATTCTTAGAGCAAGGTTCCAGTCCATATGGCTGGTCTGCAGGAGTACTGCCAACACCTGATGATATTTCAGGCCTTGTTAGAAGAAAAACTACAAGGGGCAGAGAGTTTTCTTTGCCTCCTATAAGATTACTGGAACTAGGCTAAATTCCTGTTGTACAGGCTAATGTATTCAAATAATATGAATAATATATATATAGGTTGCAGGCTTATGTTTTTCTCGGTTTAGGATCTGGACTATACCCTTTCCCACTGAAAGATCTAAGTGCGATCAGTAGTGCTTTGGCATAAAAGAGAGAGAGTACCATGCTTCCACAGTAGAAAATAGTCCCTTGGTGTTTGGGACAGGTGTAGGATTGGAGGGCTATTCCAGACTTTTACCTTCAGTACTATCTATATCCTAGAACTCTGTGTCCTTTGACCATTTGTGTGCTTGTATTTTTATTATTTTACTTTGTTAAAGTAAAAAGTTGTTAAAGCTTTATCCTCGATTCCTGCAGATTTCTTGCGGAAGCCAAACCCTGGTGGAAAAGATCTTGGATACTCCTCTCGTTAAATCCGGTCTGACCCTGCTAATTCCCCACGTTAAGGGGCAGACTCTAGTATTTAGGATAACATGGTAGAACAGCTCCATCTTACAGATCCTGTGGAACTGTGTTAGGACTTCAGGGCCCTGGTCTCATTGGACAGAGCATTCCACCAGCTGTGGCCAGAACTGAAAAGGCTCTAACCCTGGTCAAGGACAGCTGGACAACTTTCGACCAGGGATCTCCAGCAGGTTGTTATCAGTTGAGCATAATGCTCTCCAAGAGGTATATTAGGAGAATGTATTGTCAGTGGTTTCCCTTCTGTCCCCAATACTTTGTTTACTCAGCAAAACACATCACAAACAGGCAAGGAAAACACCTGGTGGCTGATAACTTCAGAATCTCTGGCTGTCCTGAGCTGGAATCTGAAGTCTGATTGGTTAAACTAAATTAGTGGCCCGAGAAGGTAAAGACTTTTCTCCTTTCTTCTCTCTCTCTCTTTTCTTTTCCAGAGACTAAATATACAGGCGTATAACACATTCTGTGGACCAGGGCAGCTGACTGCAGAAGGCTCAGCCGGAGAGAGCTATCCTCTATCTGAGCTATCCTGTGCCTTTCCTTGCTGAAGGCAATTCTTTGTTTATACCCAACACGTCATCTTTTTGGAAATTCTGTGTTCCTTACCCTTGAAGTTTTTGTTTTGAGTTTCCTGAATCTTGATCTTTGACTAAAGCAAATTTAACTTCAGTGCTGCTGTAGTCCAATTTGTCCTGCTTCGAAATGGAACATTTAAAGTATTTCTTCCTGCTTATATATCCTGAGCTACTGATATTTTTGAAAAGCAACCTGAACCATCTAACTGAATTTTGCCAAAATCTGGTCATCCCAAAAAAGGTATATAGTCTTGCAACGTGATCTATTTTGAGTAAGCAGTTTAGTTTCTGCAGAGCTTGCACTGTGCAACTCTATTTAAATGCTGGCTCCAGCAAAGATGTGAGCTCTTAGACCAAGTGATAGTTATCTTGCAGAAGACTCAAAGTCAGTTGCACTAGGAGAGCTAATTAGCTTGCAGCGCTGTGCTTTTGATCTGGCAGGCTCATTACTGGAACCTGAAAATCCCTGCTTTGATTTAACTTCTCCCTTGCGCAAACCTGGGATTTTTTGTTTTGCCCCATTTTCTGTTCTCGTGCATTGACATTTTCCTGTAAAACCTATTTGTCCCCATTGGAGAGGCAATGAATTAGGATGATAGACTGTATGCCCGAGTGGCCATAGTTTGAGCATAAATAATATATGGATTTTGTAATAAAACTTTGCCCTGGGCATAAAGTCTGCAAAACTGTCAGGAAGAGATGGTGAACTGAAATGGTTGATCAAAACACCAACTGATATAAAAAATAAATGAAGTTAGAACTGTTCAGTTACCCTGAAATGCGTGACAAATTTTCTTAGTTGCTTCTGTAGCGTTTAGGAAACTTGTGAGGGAGAGCAGAGTTGAATGGGAGAAGGGTGGAATGGTGTGGTTGTGTGGATGAGTTTGAACCTCAAGTCCTCAATGGTTAGACCTGGTCAGATCTCCTGCTACATTTTCCCTTTTCCCCTTTTCCCTTTTGCAGCGGCTGCTGCTCATCTGCATTGTCCTGTTTGGTTTGAAACTGAGAACTGGACACGGTTCTCTATTAATTAAAACATGGCTTTGTGATGGTTTAGGGACTAAACCTTCACCTACTTAGCTGTGATCACTTCCTGGGTTTTCTGACTAAGCATGCTGAAGCAGTAAGATATGAGCATTGTCCTGTTCATGCAACATGATGATCATGTATGAGGATCTTCCTATGTACCATCTCCCCTTCTGATTGGCTGATTGTAATGCCTGCAGGGGGGTACTGCCCATGGTGACATATGGGGACAAATGTCCCCGGGCTGTGGCCATTTAGTCACGTGGGGGTGGAAAATCGCCCCCCCCTCCTCCTTCCCCCCGGGTCAATACACTGATTTCAAGACCTGGTACAAAAAAGTTGTTTGGTCGTGGTGGGGGAGGGCGGCCACCTGTATGCTCTGTGTGTGTGTGTGTGCGTGTGCGTGTGTGTGTCAACTATCCTTCAACTTGAGCCTATTTTTTGTAATTTGGCATTTTTCAGGGCAGGTCTGGACCAAGAAATATGCTTTATGTGCAGAGGTGGGTTAATGTGTGTCATCTTGTGTATATGAGCATAATTCACTAAAATGCTTGCCGTCTGTCAATGTGTGTTACATATACAAAGCAAGAATGCATGCATAAAACCTCTTAATGGTGAATTGTGTGTATGTGTGTGCGTGTTGGGGGAGATCTCCTGCTATAGCAGAGACTTCCGGGCATCAACCCCCATTCCTGCTGCTTCTTCACTGACTGGTGGGAAAAAACTGAAAGGCAGTCACTGGTGTTGCACCAATGTATGACATCACTTGTTGTACATCATGGTGCAATACTGAAAGTGACATCATCATGTTGTGGCAACAACAAGACCATTGCCCTGACATGGTGCAAAACCAGCAGAGTCCATCGGAAAGCAGGGTTTTGTCGGTGGATCATAGCCTCTTCTTTTACTTGCCCCTGTGTTTAGGTGCGTGTTAAGTGGTGGAATTTTGGGGCTGGAAAAAGGGATAACTTGGCCTTGCATCCAGGCCTGGGATTGGTTGTGCATCTGTTTACAATTTGAACAATGTCACAGCATCAGGTGCTTCCCAATTGTTTGTCCTGGGCTGGAATGTTCTGGGATGCTCAGGCTTTTGCTGAGATGGCTGTTTCTGGACAGCACCGACAAGACTGTGCCAAGGTCCTCTGTGGGGTCAGCAAAGGCTGTTTTGTCAGTCCCATTCATACTGTTTGCAGATGTTGTTTACCCAGTGGAGTCCATGTATCATTCCTTGTACTGATTTCTGTTCTTATGTGCCCATGATGTGTAGAGCAGAAATCTGTCAGGAAATAACTCCCACCTCCCCAAATCAGATGGCCAGATTTTTTCTTTCTGTTGCATTTAATCATAGTGTGATAGGCAGACTTTCTTAAATATATCACTTTCACCATTACATTTTGCAGTTAGATAAAATGGAGTCTGCTGAATTTTAGTCACACTGTTGATAGGTTCCTTCCTTCCTTCCTTCCTTCCTTCCTTCCTTCCTTCCTTCCTTCCTTCCTTCCTTCCTTCCTTCCTTCCTTCCTTCCTTCCTTCCTTCCTTCCTTCCTTCCTTCCTTCCTTCCTTCCTTCCTTCCTTCCTTCCTTCCTTCCTTCCTTCCTTCCTTCCTTCCTTCCTCCCTCCCTCCCTCCCTCCCTCCCTCCCTCCCTCCCTCCCTCCCCTCCCTCCCTCCCTCCCTCCCTCCCTCCCTCCCTCCCTTCCTTCCTTCCTTCCTTCCTTCCTTCCTTCCTTCCTTCCTTCCTTCCTTCCTTCCTTCCTTCCTTCCTTCCTTCCTTCCTTCCTTCCTTCCTTCCTTCCTTCCTTCCTTCCTTCCTTCCTTCCTTGCCTCAGGATGGGATCTACGGGCCTTTCCCCACTTACCTTAAGCCCCGCGCTACTCGAGGAGAGTAGCGCGGGGTCCCTCGGCACTCCCCACTGAGAGGGGCGGCGACAGCGCAGCCGCCCTGAAGCTGCTGCTGTCGTGCCCCTCAGCATCCCAGGCGCTCTTCTTAACGACGCCTTTTGATGGCCCCGCGCAGAGCGCGGGGTCGTGGGGATGGCCAGGCGCGCGCCTGGGATGCTGCGCGCTGAGAGCAGCGCGCGGCATAGAGGGGAACGATGGGAGTGGGGAAAGGCCCTACATTTTTTAAACAGGGGCAAAAATACAAAATGACACCCCTATATATTACATACATATTTTTTCTGTACATATATATAACTGCCTGTTTTTTTTCTGAATACTTTTTCTGAAAAGTCAGGCATCCTTTTAAAAATAAACCAGAGTTAAAATCAGTCAGAAATTCCAGTGACTGCTCCCATCCCCTGCAACCTGGTTATTATAACCACAAACGAGCACAAACTAGGTTATGCCCCCCTCCATGTTTAACAGTTTAACAAGAAGAAATGCAACGGGTGAAGTTTTCCCAATCACTCCCTCCCCTTTTAGAAATAGGTTCATCTGTTTCATTTCTACAGACATAGGCTCAGGTGTCCCACCCTAAAAAGTTGGCAACTCTTAACTTGAATGACTCTTTGAAACAGACAGGGGTGTAATGAGGCAAACTGGAGCCCTGGCCAAAACCTGAGTTGGATGCCCCCCCCCCCATGGGCGGCCACCCCACCACGACCAATTCCCCCCCCCCACCAGGTCATTGGTTCCTGCAGGGGGTGCATTTGTAGAAATATTGGCACCAACATTTCAGTGTATCATCGGGAGACTGTCCTTATGCTACCCCCCAAATTTGGTGCAGTTTGGTTCAGGGGGAACAAAGTTATGGACCCTCAAAAGGGTAGCCCCCATCTCCTTAGCTCCCATTGGAAAGAATGGGGGATGGGGCACCCCTTTGAGAGTCCATAATTTTGGCCCCCCTGAACCAAACTGCACCAAACCTGGGTGGTATCATCAGGGAAGTCTCTTGATGAGATCCTGAAAATTTTTAGACTGTGCCTTCAGAAATGTGCCCCCCCCCAGCCTGCAACCTCCATTGACAGCAATGCAGAAAACTCAATGCAGAACAAAGATTCTTGGGCAAATTTATGGGATGTTCCTGCAGGGGGCGCATTTTGGTTGTATTGGCACCAAAATTTCAGGGTATCATCTGGAGACTGTCATGATGGCACCCCCCAAGTTTGGTGCAGTTTGGTTCAGGGGGACCAAAGTTATGGACCCTCAAAGAGGGTGCCGCCATCCCCCATTCTTTGCTAAGGAGATGGTCTAAAACTAAGGAGATGGTCTAAAAACTTTTCCTTTTTTTGGAATTGGATTGTAAATGGCAAATTTCCAGTAGTGAGCTGATTGTTTTATTTTCCATATTTGTTGGCATATTATCATTAAAGTTTTGATGGACTCAATTTTTGTATAAAATATCTCTATTGATCTCACATTCCATATTTCAATTATGTGTGTTGTATGGTTTTGAACTTTCCTTTTCTAAGTTCTGTTCACATTAGCAGCTGAATGCTCTTTTGGCTTCAATCTGGTTGTGTCATTCCAAACAGTACTATTTATACTTGTGCTCCACTCTTTCCCAATAGTTAAATGGGTGGCTTCTGACCTGGGACCCTGCCTTCTAACCTTCCTTCATTTTGCCTTGTTGCATTATAAGATTTTTGAGGTATGGAATGATCAGAAGTTGTTTATGGTTGTCTTTTTCTGTGCAGTACCAACCAGGGTTTGCTGGAGTTTCTCTACTGTTGTCTATGGAAGCTCCTCTGCCCGTGTAACCTTTTATTACTGCTGCTGGCTGCCCAGTGGCTACTCTTCAAGGATTCCTGAAGAAGCCTTTGATTTTGAAACTGGAGTTTGCTAGCTACCTTTCATTATATAATTATATCTTTTTAATTTGTCCTCTTATAAAAATTATGAACTTGAGCCGTGCTCTGATTTCTCATTCTCTCAAGTACATACTTGTAATTTTGTTCTTTCCTACAACCTAGGTATCATCTTTAGAGTTGCCAGCTCCAACTGGAGAAATACCTGGAGATTTTGATGGTGGCATTTGAGGAAGGGAGGGTTGGGGAGGGGAGGGACTTAGTGGATATAATGCCACATAATTCACCTTCAAAAGCAGCCATTTTCTCTTGGTGAATGGATCTCTGTCACCTGGATATAATCCCAGGAGATCTCCAGCCACCCCCTGGAGGTTGGCAATTCGAGTCATCTTCCTGCCAATATGTGAGATGGCCTGCTGTCTGGAAGCATTTGCAGGACCAAGCCTTGTGAGAGCCTTCATCTGGTTGGGGGTGCTTGAAATGTATTAATATTGCTTGAGTTTCCTGTCCTTTACTGATAGAGAAATTGCTTGGAAATGTTGACATTTTGCAGCTCCAGAACTTTCCCAAAGCATATTCCAAAGTGTTGTACATTTTTCCACAGTCCCTAATGAAGATGGGATGATAAATAGACCTGAAAGAAGTTTAAATTCAGAATGAAGACTTCAGATTGCAAAGTCCTCCATGAGAGAACCAGCATGATGTAGTGGTTAGAATGTCTGAGTAAGGAGATATAGGTTTGAATCCCTACTGTGCCATGGAAACTCTCTAGATGACCTTGAAATAGTCTCTCTAAGCCTAATTTATCTCGCAGGGTTGTTGCTAGAATAAAATGGGAGAAGTGGAGAACAGTATTGTAAGGAATGCATTGGTGAAGGCTTTCATGGCCAGAATCGACTGACTGTTGTGGGTTTTACCAGACTATGTGGCCGTGGTCTGGTAGTTTATGCTCCTAATGTTTCACCTGCATCCATGGTTGGAATCTTCAGAGGCATGTTGTCACAGTGAATTGTGTAACTCTCCACACTGTGTCACAGGCCCCTTCCGCACACGCAAAATAATGCGTTTTCAAACCACTTTCACAACTGTTTACAAGTGGATTTTGCCATTCCGCACAGCTTCAAAGAGCACTGAAAGCAGTTTGAAAGTCCATTATTCTGCATGTGCGGAATGAGCCACAGAGAGAAACTCGTCTCACCATGGCATTCCTCTGAAGATGCCAGCCATAGATGCGGGCAAAACATTGGGAGAAAAACTACCAAAAACTACCACAACCCGGAAAACCCACAACAGCCAGTGTGGTAAGTCTTTCTCTCTATGTGGGACAGAAGGCGGGATATAAAGATCTAAATAAATAAATGTCAGTGAATTTTACAGGTCAAATGTTGCAAGTAGAACAAAGGAGTCCTGTCCCTCTCTTCCCATTGTCAAGTGGCCTTTGCTGTTGGTTATGTGGCCTGATCTAAGAAGTGCTGGATTTTTGCTGGTGCAGCTTTTCCCTTGGTCTGCTGCAGATTAAGAGAGATGTGCTTGTTGATATGCCCAATTTTGTTACGGTAAATGATTCTCTGTTTCCATGACTGTTGCTTCTTCTGGGCTTCAGCAATCCCCTCCTGCCACTGCCACATGGAGGGGGGGGGGGAGCAGGCTGCAACTGGAGTGATGGAATGTGCCCCCCTTCGCCCTTGGGGGAGAGACGCAAAAAGCAAAACAGTTCTTTACACGCACAATTCTTACATAAAAGATTTTTTTTGGCAACGCAGAGCAGAGCTAATGGAATTTTCTGGGTTGAGGGGGAGGATTACGGAACAGCTCCTGCAGGGAGGAAAATTCTTGTACAATTCCAGTTTAGCCTTCCCTGTCAAGATATAAAATGAACCACGAGCCGGAGCATGTTCTCTTGTGGCAGTTCTATTCCCCCTCTTCCTCAAAGGTGCTTAGAGCAGTGTCTGTCTTGATTTCAATATGAAGCCCAAATCAGTTGTGCCCTTCACAAATTACATCCTTGGGACTGCGGAAGTATAATTTGGCTCTAATAAGTAGCTGCAGAAAGCTGCTATGGACTGCTGTTAAGAAATGGGGATGATTCTTCCCTTCTCTGTGCCGAACTGACCTCACAAGGTTGTTGTGAGGATAAAATTGAAAAGGGGAGAATGCTGGAAGCCCCTTTGGCTCCCTATTGGGGGAAAAATGGGGTAGAAGCAAAGTAAAAAAAAGTTCCGTAACAGAAGTTGCCCTACAGCACAGGTGTCAAACTCGCGGCCCTCCAGATATCATGGACTACAGTTTCCATCATCCCCTGCCAGCATAATGCTGACGTGGAACCAGACATTCTGAGACTGGGCAATGGAGGAATCTGCTGCATGAGACCTGGGCATTTGCAAGCATGGGTTTATTTATGTCTGCATGACTGTTTGAGGGTACAATAGTCTTCTATTGGGAAGCCTCGTATAAAGTTTGCATGAAGACTCAAAAGCCACCCTGTTGGAAACAGCTGGATGATGAGGCAGGGGTGGGGAGGAGGCTGGGGAGTGAACAGTCTGTAAGCTCTTGATAAGGTGGGGTGTTTGCTTCCCTGTTTATCTCCATTAAAGAATAACCCAGCATCCTATGGCCAGGGCTCCATTGCATGTGAACGGCCACGGAGGAAATTTCTATAATTGCCTTTGGGCAAAAGGAGGCCAAATATTTGTGATATCAGGAAAAATTTTCCAGTCATCCAGATTTTTCCTCCATATGAAGCCCTCTTTCTACCACCATAAAGAAAAACTTCTGTGGCCCGTTATAAACAGGGAGAGAGATCGGGGCATCAGATTTTCAAGGCTCATATGGTTGCCAGCCCCACATTGGGAAACTCCCGGAGATTTCAGGGCCAAGCCTGGGAGGTCAAGTTTGGGGGGAGGGAGGGACCTAAGTGGGGTATAACACCCTCCAAAGCATAGATGTCAAACTCGCAGGGGGCGATGGGAACTGTAGTCCATAACATCTGGAGGGCCGCGAGTTTGACACCTGTGCTCCAAAGCAACCTCTTTCTTTGAGGGAACTTGTGGTTTGGAGATCAGTTGCAATTCTAGGAGATCTCCAGGTTCTACCTAAAGGTTGGCAACCCAACATGGCAGGGAGGGGCCTGTTGCTTAGTGGGACAACATCTGCTTTGCATGTAGTAAGACCCAGGTTTGATCATTGTCATTTCCAGGTCTTTCTCAGAAAGCTGCTGCCAGTCAGATGTTATAATGCTGAGCTAGATGGACCAATGTACTGTCTTTCTTTGGGTGTTCGGAGCAGAAGATGGGAGATGCCATTCTCTGCACAAGGCCAGACTATCTTACTTTTGGGACAAGAGGAGGGATATAAAGATCTAAATAAATAAATGTCAGTGAATTTTACAGGTTAAATGCTGCAAGTGGAACTCTCTTCCCATTGTCAAGTGGTTGGCGTAATGAAGATTCTGTTGTACCAGGGGTGGGTAAGGAAGCCTCTGTTGAATTTCAACATGTCCTCTCACAATGACAGTGCTCTGAACTTTGCCAGAGATAAAAGGCAGAATCTCTGGTGGTGAATGAAGATAACGAAGGGCTTTGCTACTTTCGTTCAACCATAAAGGCGCCTGTATTCTAAATAAGGCCTGGGATGAATGAATAACCCCTTTGCTTTGATATGGGCTCTTAACTATTCTCGGCAAAAGACCCCCCTTCTAGTCTTGCTTGTGGACTGTTCCAAATTTTTTGTTTTTGCTAGCATCAGTATTTCATTGTATTATTAGCAAAAACTTCCTAAGTAGTTTATTAAATAATAGTTTACTGAGCATTTTTTAAAAAATGTCCAGTAACCAGAGGCATATAGGTAGGAAATGGGAAGAGGGTTCAGCAAAGTAGACCTAATGTTCTGGATGTTGTGGCTTTTCTAGTTGTGTTGTCATGGTCTGGAAGTTTTAGCTCCTAACGGTTTGCCCGCATTGATGACTGGCATTTTCAGAGGCACGATACCATAAGATGTGTTTCTCTGCATGGCATAATGTTAAGGTGACCAGATGGTCACCTTTGAGAACAGGGACGGGCGGGTAGGTGGGCGGCCGCGCATGCGCGCGCAGCCACAGGAGCGCACTGCCTTCTGTGACAGGGCGGGAAACGGCAGCGCCCCAGAAGGCTGTGCTCCTGTGGCCGCGTGCGGGGGAGGCTGCCACACTGCCTTGCGCCCCAGAAGGCAGTGCGGCAGCCTTCCAAAAATCGGGACAATTGAAATAACCCGCGGGATGCGGGACAAATTGTTTGAAGGCGGGACTGTCCCACCAAAAGCGGGACGTCTGGTCAGCCTACATAATGTGGCGTGAAAGCCTTTGACAATACATAGACCTGATCTTGTTATCTTCTGCCCCTCCAGGGCTCCCCTGTGCAGTGAAAGTCTACACCCAGAAATACAGCAGTATGTACACACAATGGATAGCCCTTTCAGTCAGATGTCATATTTTCAAAAACTAAAAGAGACAAGTGTCAACAGCTGGTGGGGGTCACACTGATTGTTGTACAGCTGAGCAAGCAAAGGTCTGGAATAAAAAAAACCTTCCTGTAGACCTTCGGGTGACCAATGTATTTTGGGCCTCTACTCTCCTTTCTGCCTTCCCTGACCCATTCTGTCCTCCATCCCTGGGGTCTGGACTGACCTTTGCTGTCTCCATCCCCGGGGTCTTGGCTGGCCTCACAGCTGGCCAGGAAATCATGTTTAGCTTGCTGGTCTGCAAGCATGCCAAAGCTCCAGGGAATGATGATTGGGCAGGGGAGGGGGGTATTTTTCTATTTCTCTCTTTCTTTCTTTCTTGCATAACCCAATTTGGTGGGGTGGGGAGCGGGGACTTGCTTGCAAACAGCAAGCACAGTCCCTCCCTGGGTTATTGCTAGTCTGGCCAATAAATAGCTGTCTGGCCTGGGTCTCTGGCTCACACTAATTCTGTTTCTGGACACGCTGAGCACTGCAGAACTGACTGCAGACAGAACAGAGCATCAAGTATGCAGCAGCCACGGCTCGTTGGCTTCCTGGCCCTGATTCTTGGTTGCTTGCTCCAGACCCAGGCTGAAGTGCCGGTTCAGCCCGACTTCCAGCAAAATCAGGTAACCAACCTTGTGTTATACCATGATCATTCATCCCTGTGTCCTTTGCAAAGAGCTGAGGCTGCAAAATGTCCCTCTTTCAGCTGGCAACTGTGAATATGGACCTTAAAACCCTCCTAGAGCCAGCAGAATAGAAAAGTTATGCGATATCTCAGTGGATGGTTTAGATAAAAATTGGTTCAACACGAGCTGATCTAAGGTCTTGCAAAGTGATCTTTGCAAGACTACCGGATGCACAAATAGTGGGTTTATCATTAAGTCTCACTTTGCTTTCTTTAGGGGCTGAGTCCTGTAGAAATGGGTTCTGGAGCAAAGTAGGGGCTGAAATTTGAGCCCTGCTTGTTAGAGGAATGAGTATAGGTCAGTCTGCTTACCATGCTAGTACCTGAACATGCCATATATCAATTCCCACTGTGTGTCATATTATCACATTGCAATACTGGTGGCAAATCTCCTCCAAGAAAAAATATTTGGCTGGTCCCCTGGGCTGGATACTAACAGGGATATTTTCCTGTGATGCAAGGAATGTTCCATTGATGTGGAAGGTTCCTTGCACTAGAAGAAAGGAGTAGGAGTAGCAAGATGGATTCATCAGATTCAACCTAAATCAGCTCTCTTGCTGTGAGCCAAAAATAGTGATTATGAATATCTAAAGTTTCAATATTCTGAAAACAATTTCGGCCTTTGTACTGAACTGTGGATATCTTGGTAGGAAAATAGAGACTTGTATAATAGATGGGGGCAGCCCAGTATTTTTGTCCTGCTTGCAGTGCTTTTACTGGTCTAATGGCACATATTTTCTATCTGCCATGAAGCCTGATAATGTTCTAAGTTGCAAGCAATTGAATAGTCCCCCACCACCACCCGTGTCTCTTCCACCTCTTCCACACAGGCTGCTTGCCCTGGGTTTGATGCTCTTGGGAAGTAGTTTATTCCCCCCTGCTTTCCTACAGCATCGTGATTCTCTTGTTTGGCCTCCAGGTTAGCCTACCCCTTTCTCAGATCTAAGCCTGGTTTGCTGCAAAGTTTTGGGTGGCTGCCATGCAGGTGTGAAGGCTGGGAGTTTTCCTGGTCCTGCCTACACAGCAACCATTTCCCCTTCCCCCAACCCCCATGGCAGCCCCGGAGGGTGAATGTGGTGGGATGGATGCTGGAAATGCAGAGAAACCCACCATTTGGAAGGGTGGCTGTGTTGCATTGGCAGCTTCAGCAATGACAGGGCTTCCAAAAAGAAAGCGCCACATGTATGGTTGCCATTTTCCAGGTGATGTCTATAGATCTCCTGAGATTACAGTTGATCTCCAGGCAATAGAGATCTTTTCACCTGCAGAAAGTGGCTGCTTTGGCAGGTGGACTCTATGGCATTGCACGCCCCTTTGAAGTCCTCTTCTCCCCAAACCCCACTCTTCACAGGCTACACTCCCAAAATCTCCACTACTTCCCAACCCAGAGATGGCAACCCCAGCCATGTGGAGCATCCCCCAGCCTCAGGACTGAGGCTGTCTTTAGTCATGGGCCATTTGGCAAGCTGTTGCTGCTTTTCACACGTTCATTTTTAAAAATTAAAATGCAATCCCTTTTTCGTAGGACTTGCTGAGGCAGCACACAATGAAAAATGAACATGCAGATGCATACACAGAAACAGTAGCTGTTATTTCTTTGACAGTCTAGCAATACTGTAGTGCGATGGAGGGATATGAGGGCTAAAATAGCAATATATTTATTTTCAAGTTGCCTCTGGGTTCACCACTTTGTTCACACCTTAGCTCCAAGAATATCACTTTAAATGTCTCAGAAGCTGAGTTTGTAAATGATGGGTAGCATGGGTAGAGGGGTGGTGTGTGTGTGTGTGTGTTCTGCTACCCCCAACCATTTGTGTGTGCATAAAGAACCCTAAGTGGGAAGTTACTTGCCAAACTTGGAAGCAGTGAGCGCTCAGACTGCTCCGCGTGCCACAACCTTATGCAAATAAGTTCCCACTGACAGTTCCTTAGGATTAATAAAACTTGGGGGGAGAAAGCAGGAGTTCCCTCATCCATCTACTCCATCTGCTGTCAGTAAACCTAGATTCAGAGGCTTTTAAAATGATGTTCTAGAAGCTGACTCTAATCAAAGCAGTGAATCCGGAAACAAAGGTATTGAAGAAGAGGAGGAGTTTGGATTCATATCCTTCTTTCTCTCCTGTAAGGAGACTCAAAGGGGCTTACAAACTCCTCTCCCTTCCACTCCCCACAACAGACACCTTGTGAGGCAGCTGGGGCTGAGAGAGTTCCAGTGATTAGTCCAAGGTCACCCAGCAGAAATGTAGGAGTGCGGGAACACATCTGGTTCACAAGATAAGCCTCAGCCACTCAGGTGGGGGAGTGGGGGATCAAACCCAGTTCTCCAGATTAGAATCCACCTGCTCTTAACCACTACACCACACTGGCTATTGAGGGCCAGATGAGAATTTTCGGCTTTACACTTGGGCAGTTGCGTGCTCCTCTCTCTAACCCAGTGGTTCTCAACCTTCCTAATGCCACAACCCTTTAATACAGTTCCTCATGTTGTGGTGACCCCCAACCCTAACATTTATCCATTTTACAGATGGAGAACACTGATGCAGAGAGTCTTAGGTGACCCCTGTGAAAGAGTCATTCAACCCTGAAAGGGGTCCCGACCCACAGGTTGAGAACCACTCCTCTAACCTATCCAATGGGGTTGTTTTGAGGACACAGTAGTGGGGAAAAAGGATCGCCAATCTACTCCAGGGGCTGGTAGCACAACAGTGTAATTGCATAAATTCTCTTCCCCATCAGGTTGCCCAACAAACTCCACCCCTCTTTGCAAGTAAGACAGGCAGAGAGGAAGCAGAAGGAACTTGAAAGCTAATTTAAGAAGAAAGTAGTTTACCAGTCAGGGGTGATGGTTTCACTGTTTAGCTTGAGAAAAGAAAATTCTGGTGTGATTTGAAACATTTTAAGCATTAGGGAAATAATAGTGAGAAAGGCAAAGTGTGTGTGTGTGTGTGTGTATTTCTGATAAGTGGTAGCCTCCTCTAACAGGTTGGTTGGTGACCACAGTTCTTAGGGACATGGTACAGCATTGGCCTGGCCTCCAGTTCCAGATGGTTTAAGGAGAAGAAGTCGGTGATGAAGATGTGCACCACGGTGGTCATGCCCACAGAAGATGGAAACCTGAATGTCACCTCCACCTACCCCAAGTAAGCTGGGGAATGGGGCGAGGGATGAAAAAGCTTGCTCGGGAAGCAAATACACTTTTTAGTAGCGATGGTCTGCATTATCTGGACAATGGCTGTCCTCCTGTCATCCACATTTTTCCTTTGTGGAATGTTGTGTGATTGAGTTGCAAGGTAGGCTTGCCAACTCTAGGTTAGGAAACACCTGGGAATTGGGGGGTGGAGCTTAGGGAGGGAGGGGTTTAGGGAGGGGCAAGACTTCAGTGGGGTGTGGAATCATAGTGACCACCCTCCAAAGCAGCCCTTTCTGCAAGGGGACTGATCTCAGTCTTCTAGAGATCAATTCTGTAGGAGCAGCAGTGGCGAAGGAGGTTAAGAGCTCGTGTATCTAATCTGGAGGAACCGGGCTTGATTCCCCGCTCTGCCGCCTGAGCTGTGGAGGCTTATCTGGGGAATTCAGATTAGCCTGTACACTCCCACACATGCCAGCTGGGTGACCTTGGGCTAGTCACAGCTTCTCAGAGCTCTCTCAGCTTCACCCACCTCACAGGGTGTTTGTTGTGAGGGGGGAAGGGCAAGGAGATTGTAAGCCCCTTTGAGTCTCCTGTAGGAGAGAAAGGGGGGATATAAATCCAAACTCCTCCTCCTCCTCCTCCTCCTCCTCTTCTTCTCCTCCTCCTCCTCCTCTTCTCCTTCTCCTTCTCCTTCTTCATTCCAGACTTTGCCTGGAGGTTGGCAACCTCAGTTGCTAGCATTGACCTTCAAGGTCTAACTTCATCTGCAAGGTCTTTAATAGAATTTCTGAGTGGGGAGTTGTGGCCCATTTGTCCATATGCATGCAAGCGCATGAATGGACATGAATGAGCCATCTGCAGCACACAGTCTGCTTTTTATACACTGCAGACCCAGAAGTAGATTTGGAAGTGTGATTGCAGATAACTGTGTGTTCCTAATACAGCTTTAATCAAAAGAACAAACAGCAACCTCGGATAATCAGTCAAGCTATATCAAAATCAAGAGGAAGAGATCAGCGGAGAAGCTGGATTAGAAAGCCCATTACTTAACATAGCTAGTAATTGGCAACTTGATTAGTAGTCCACATTTCTATACCACAGAGATTGGTTATTGTGAGTCCTTTTTCATGAAGTGGCACATACAAGATCTCGCAATGAGAAGCACCCTCTGCATCTTATTTAATGGGCTAGGACAAATCTGTGCACCTCTATCATTTCGTTATGTGTAAAGAGTTTCTATTAAGTAGAACATGAGGTCACCAATATACACTGCCATTAGACATGAAGGTTTTATATAACTTTCATGCAGTTAGTAGCTCCTCCAGTCCTTTCATCAAAGCAATTTACCTATTGAAATCACCACTTTTTGTAGCAGTAAATTCATAGGTTTATAATGCATTGCTTGACCTTGAAAAACGTGAGACCTATTGTGGATCAGGCTAAAGGTTCATTTGATCCAGCATCCTGCTTCCTGTCTCTGGGAACCAGAGGGCATTCATTGAAAATGCTGGGGGGAAGAATTAAGACTAATAAAAGGAAACACTTCTTCACACAACGTGTGATTGGTGTTTGGAATATGCTGCCACAGGAGGTGGTTATGGCCACTAACCTGGTTAGCTTTAAAAAGGGCTTGGACAGATTTATGGAGAAGTTGATCTATGGCTACCAATCTTGATCCTCCTTGATCTCAGATTGCAAATGCCTTAGCAGACCAGGTGCTCAGGAGCAGCAGCAGCAGAAGGCCATTGCTTTCACCTCCTGCATGTGAGCTCCCAAAGGCACCTGGTGGGCCACTGCGAGTAGCAGAATGCTGGACTAGATGGACTCTGGTCTGATCCAGTAGGCTAGTTCTTATGTTCTTATGTTCTTATGGAAGCCCAGAAGCAGAGCAAGTATCTTGCTGGCTTCTCGCAGAAAATGATGCTAAAAGAAACACAACTTCTGAGCATGGAGGTTCGCTCACTTATCCATCATGCCTAATAGTCACTGATGGTTCTTTCTTCCATGAATTTGCCTAGTTCCCTTAGCATGTTTAAACCAGTGGCCCTCTTCGTAACTTGCGGCAGTGAGTTCCATAAGTTTCTTTTCCTTTCGTTCAATCACCAAGTCAGCGCCACAAAGATATTTCACAGGATGGAAACTCAGGTGAATGAAGATGTCACCCAAGTGCTCCCCCCATCCCCATTTAAGAGATGCTCAAGAACTTCTTGTTCCCCATTGCATAATTTTCTTTATGTGTCTTGACCCGTGTTCCAGGCTCGATAGATGCGAGACAAAAAAGAGCCTTTTTGTTCTGACTGACCAGCCAGGCCGATTCAGCTACACCAGCCCATGTAAGTAAGGGGAACCTGAGTTCATTTGGGGTTAGGCTGGCTGAAAACAGTAGCATTCATTGTTGGGGGCAGAATGGGCAGGAAGCTGCTGAGTAAATAAATTGGTACCTGTTTGCCCTTAATCCTACTGCTTCCAAGTAAGATGTGGAACATTTTGCCTTTGCCAGTCCAAGAAAACAGGTTCTAGCAGCTGAGTCTGCCAAAAACTACTGCCAGGACAGTGGCCTCCAAATCCAGTTAAGCAGGGTCACCAAACATTGAGTAGAACATCTGAAGGGCTCTGCTGGATCAGGCCAAAGGTCTATCTAGGCCAGCATCCTGTTGCCTGCTGTGGTCAACCAGATCCCCCAAAACTCGAGTTCATAAGAAGATCACAGAGTTCAAACTTCCCTCTGTCATTGCTTCCAAAAACTGGTAGATAAGATGGATCAGATCAGTGGTTGATCTAGTCCAACATTTTTACCCTTTATGCATGTAGCACATACCCTGAGGCTGTTTGCTTTGCAGTGGGCTATCACTACATATCTCAGTTTACAAGGGGAAGTGCCCTACTGATTCCTATGAGATCAGCTGCCATTTTGCTTGCCCCCTGCTTCTGGGTCAGGAGTTTGCAGCCTTTTTCTTTTTTCCAAGTCGTTTTAATGATCTTTCACTCCTGTGATAGATTGAAAGTGTCAAAATTAAAGAAAAAAAGAAGCCTCACTGATCTGCTGGAAATGCTGGTGGAGGAGTGGGTGGAACTGCTCCTGTATGCGGGAAGGCAGGGAGGAGCAGAAAACCCAGAGGAAACCAAACACACACTGGCCTGTTTCACTTTCCCTGCCCAGGCAGTGGAAAAGTAACACTTTGCCTGCTTTCACAATCTTTTCTGATCTGGGGCACGTTGAGTTTGGGGAGGGGGGAAACATGTGCACAACAAAGAATCTGTCCTGAAGGGAATGTATGCTCACTGCAGGGCAGACTGCAAGTGCATAAACGTTTTCCACAGCAGTTAACTATTTGCCGAGGGGTGGTGATGCAACTAGCTGGGCATAGAGGCCAACCAGATGCCTCCAAGCGTTGGGTTTTTTAGATGTTTTCTGCCTCTCCCTTTAGTCATCACAGTTGCCAGCCACTGATGGACCTCTCCTCCGTGGTTCTGCATAATCTCCTTTGAAAACTATCTCTGCTAGCGACTAGCTCCATAAAGTGGAGAAGGTTCAGCTGCATGCAAGTGTCTCTATTTGGCATGCAGGAAGTCTGATGTTCAGCCTCTCCCATCTCCAGTTAAAAGGACCAGAAAGTCCTTTTAACGTGAAAGTAACGTAAAAGTCCTTAGCTTGAGACCCTGGGGAGCTGCTACCAGTCTTAGTAGACAATATTGACCTTGCGGAGTCTGATTCAGTGTGAGGTCGGTACTTGTGTGCACATCTGCTGACAACCTTTAATTGCTCACTGAGTGCAGGAATATTTCCTGGTATGCAGAGATCTTTTACCCTTACACACAGAGGTTTAATTTGCTGTCTAATGGTAGACTTCTTCCTAAGAAGAACCTTGCTGAATCAGAACAAAAGTTCTAATATTTATGCCATTCTTCCTCTGTTTTATTTTCACAACAACCCTGGGTGTAGGCTAAACGGAGAGACTGTGGCATGTAGTAGCAGAGATATAAATCCAGGTGTTGCTTGTCCTAGTGCCATGGTGGCGAACTTATGCCACTCCAGATGTTCATGGACTATGAACATGCTGGCAGGGGTTGATGGGAATTGTAGTCCACGAACATCTGGAGTGCCATAGGTTTGCCACCACTGTCCTAGTGTAATCACTATACTGTTCTGGCCCTATAACAGCATCTTCCCTGCGCCAGTGGCCAGCTAGGCTGAGGCTCACAAGCAAGGCACAAGGCACCATCTTTCTCTTGTCTTTTGTCCTAGCACCTAATATTTGGAGGTAGACTGCTTCTGTACAGAGAGGTTTGGTTCAACAATCATGATGGTTGTGTTGTTTCAAGCCTTCCTCCAGGATTTTTAAAAGGCATCGATAATCCAGAATCAGCTTGTCAGTTCAAAGACAGAAGATTAACAGTCTTTTAACTAGCCAAACATGAAGCAGTGAGGAACAGAGAGTTTGTATTCCTGATTGGGAAACTCTGAAGGGTCACGGGCTTGAGGGCTACTTTACACCGGTGTCTGGTAGGTGGCTCCATTTCTGCCCCCCCCATTTCCGGCTGGCTCCAGTTAACTTCTTTGCCTTGCTGGTTTTCCTTCCAGGGTCTGGAAGCAAACATGAAGTTCGAGTGGTGGAGACCAACTACGATGAGTATGCATTGCTTCATGCCAAGAAAGCCAAGGGAGCAGAGACCTCCACAATGGTGACCCTGTATGGTACATGTCTACCTTCCATATCCATACCATTTCTCACTCCCAGTGGACAGCCCTTCTCCCCAGTTCTGCTCAGTAGACATGCTGTCTACCTTGGTGACAAGATACTGGGGCTCAGGGGCTGGGGAAAAGCAAGCCTGATTTTAGGAGACTGATTGGACTACAGGAATATGAGCCAAGGAGAAAAGGATCCCTCTCCTCAGTGCATTTCAGAGTCTCATTCTGTTCTCCTTTGTTTACACAGCTCCTAATTTAGAAAACAGGAACAAGTGATGAACAGGGTCCTGCCTCTCCTCAGGTGCCATTTGCAGTGGGGCTGACAGCAAGAAAGGGGAGGAAGGAGAAGCGCTGGGTGGGTTCAGTAAGCCATAGCATGTGAGGGTGAGGAAGACACCTGCCTCCTCTTCTTTGCAGGGGCCAGTTGTGTGGCCCAAAACCCAGAGGCCCCAGAATTATAGTTTTGCCCCCCTGGACAAAGGTGTTTTCTAAAATGGGGAAGTATTTTCTTCAGTTAAGCATTGTACTGATATCCTGCCTTTCTTCTGTCATGGTACACGAGGGGATGTATAGGAGGTCTCCCATCCAGATGCTGACCAGATCCCCCAGTGGGGGCGAACCTATGGACTCCAGATGTTCATGGACTACAATTCCCAATTGACCATGCTGGCAGGGGCTGATGGGAATTGTAGTCCATTAACATCTGGAGTGCCATAGGTTCGCCACCAAGCCTTTCAACCATACCTATGTCTGTTATATTACCTTCCACCAACTTTGGCTTTGCCATGGGTGTTGCTGGAGGACCCCGTTGTCTTTTGACTGTAGGTATACAGGGGAAAGGAGTTGCCACTCAGTTCAACACCCCTGAAACTGGCATTGCTGTGCCAGGGGAATGGCTGCTCTGAACGCCCCTGCCCTCCTTTCTCAGATAGATTGCTCCTGATCAGGAGCTGTGGCGGAGAAACCTAGCAGCCCAGTGTTGCACTCATTTAGTTTTTCCCCTGCAGCATTTTTTTTGCAAGTGCCTGCATTAAACTGCAGCCACAGAGCCAGTGATAGGTCACAATGGGGGGCAGTCTGCCTTGCCTGCTGCCCTCTGAGCAAAATGGTATCTGGCTTTTCTCCTACCATTTTGAAAACATCATTCCATACAAAGAACAGCACATAATTGTAATGTTATTAGGGTTGTTTTCCCGTTTTGCTCCTTATTCAGGCTCCACTCACTGCCTCTATTCCCCCACCTTGTCTTCAGAAGACAAGGACCTCAAAGTGACTCCTCCAAACATCTGGAATATGATGTACATGCTACTGCTAGGGTGGTGGCTAAAACTAGCCCTATTTAGCTAAAAGCAGCAGTTTTGGATTTGAGTGGCAGAGAGTTGCTGTGGATTTTGCCAATAGTTGTTGCGTTAAGATTATCACAGCCTGCTTATGTGCTTGCTCCTATGCCTCTATAGTGCCCGTTCAACCTGTATATTTGTAAATAAACAGATCTTTGCTAAGATAGGAGAACTCACAGGAGATTTCCAAGTCTTGAACTTTTCATTCACGTGTACAATGCAGACCTTAGGCCTTGTGGTCATTAGTTGCCAGCCCATTAGTTGCCAGACTTGAGCCGATTCTAGTCATGCTGAGGAGCATCTGTCCTACCCCACAAATCCTACCAGCCTTGCCTGCAATCACCTGGTCAGGAAGCCTCCTTCATCATCCACTTTGTCATTGTTCTTTTTGTAGGTAGGCGCAAGGAACTGAGTCAGGAGTTGGTGGAGAAATTCACTCGGTTTGCCTTGGAGCAAGGACTCACCCAGGAGAGCATCCTCATCTTACCCCGGACTAGTAAGCCTGGGATCCGGGACTTGGCTGAAGGAGGGAGGGAATGAGAAGCTAGCTCAGGTTCACAACATGTAGCCAGACTTTTTCCTGATGAAGTATTATTTGCTCACTTCTTTGTATGATTTAGACATACCATCAACATGCTCAAAGAACAGGACCCGCCCCAGGAAGCATACAGTATGAAATACTGGTACAGTGGTACCTTGGTTTTCCTCGATAATTGGTCCGAAAGGAATCAACGAAAACCGAAATCAACAAAAACAGAGGCACCATTTCCCATAGGAATCAATGTAAATCCAATTAATCCCTTCGAGGCACTCCAAAAAGTGCCTGGAATGGATTAATTGGCTTCCTCAAACCCCAGCCGGGAGTCAGAGGGAGGTCCTTACTTGGGCAGTGACATCAGAGGGAGTCACTGCCCAAATAAGGAGCTCCCTTTGTCTCCCCCCTGGCTGGGGTTTGAGGAAACCCAGGGGGAGGCAGAGGGAGGTCCTTATTTGGGCAGTGACTCCCCCTGATGTCACTGCCCAAATAAGGACCTCCCTCTGCCTCCTGGCTGGCTCTCTTTGCCTCCCCGCTGGCTGGGGTTTGAGGAAACCCAGGGGGGAGCAGAGGGAGCTCCTTATTTGGGCAGTGACACCCCTGATGTCACTGCCCAAATAAGGAGCTATCTGAACTTTTTGTTGGTTTCAGTTTTCGTGGACTTTTTCTGGGCAATTTTTTCCTGGGTTTGAGGACGAAAACCGGGGCAATCAATGAAAACCGAGACAAATTTTGCCCAGAAAAAGTTGACGAAAACCCAAACCAACAAAAATCGAAGTCTACAATAACTGAGGTACTACTGTATTCCACTGGTGCAACAGGAATCCTTCCTTCCTTCCTTCCTTCCTTCCTTCCTTCCTTCCTTCCTTCCTTCCTTCCTTCCTTCCTTCCTTCCTTCCTTCCTTCCTTCCTTCCTTCCTTCCTTCCTTCCTTCCTTCCTTCCTTCCTTCCTTCCTTCCTTCCTTCCTTCCTTCTCTCTCTCTCTCTCTCTCTGTGTGTGTGTGTGTTTTGTTTTGTTTTGCTTATAAAAAGGAGGTAGAAAGAGAGTCAATGGTGGGCAGAAAAAGAGCATATATAAGAAAAAAGGAGAGTCATATTTATTGGGCTTAACTGTTGAAGACCACTCAACTTTGGGCACATCTCATAATACCCAAAGCAGTGTGTTTCCATGCATTGGTTAAGGATAAAACCCTTGTTCTGGACTCTATGGGAAAGAGGTGTGGATGGATGACCGTCTTAGCAGCAGAGGGCTTTCCTCTGCTGTTGTGAGTTGGAGGTTCTGTGTCTTTTCTGGGGTGGGGTCTTGACTTTGCAGAGCCATAGTGGTTCGCTTCCTGGGTGGCTTGATAAGCATTAGGCACCAGGTGAAAACCTTTTTTCTTTAAAAAAAAATTGCCAAGTGGTTTGCTTACCATGTACACCTCAGGCCCACCATTATTTTACCCACTGCTTTGAATCACCATCTATGCTTTTCCTGCTGTATTAAGCTTTGCAGCATTTGATACCTAATTTTAGTGATATTCTGAACTGCCTCGGGTATTTTTTTAACCGAGAGGCAGCAAATAAGTATTGCAATTAAATAAATATTCCATGGGGGTGTTGTGATGACATCCCAAATGCTTTTGGGTACTCCTTTCCTAACTTGCCTCTCTCGCTCTCTCAACAGATCTGTGCATGGAAGAATCTGCGTAGGTGAGTCGTTCATGTGTGTTATCGTCTCTTCTTTCATGGGGCACACACAACACCTTTCGCTATTAAGAATCACTGTTCAGCTATTGCTATCTGATGTATCCATAGTGGAGATGTGGCAAGATGATGATTCCTCTCTTCTCCATCACCTGGAGAGAGAGAGAGGACTTTGAGTCAGTCCCCCCAAAATGAGAGGCAAAGGATGCAAGACAGACAAAAGGAAACTCGGGACTTTATTAACAGATTGATTTAGTTTCTACAAGAATTCTGCTGGCTAAAGAGATGTCAGACAGATGCATGGATATGAGGTCTATCTACAACGATTAGCCATGGTGTAAACCCCTATGTTCAGAGGCATAAAGATGCTGGTACCAAACTGCTGGGGAAGACTCATGGGCCCTTTCCCCACTCACCTTTGCCCGAGGGTTGCTGCGGGCAATTCCCGGAGTGCGCAATTCCTGGCGCGCGGCCTGGCTTCCCCACGACCCCGCGCTCTGTGCGGGGTCGTCAAAAGGTGCCATTTCAAAAAGAATTCCGCGCGTCGAGGGGGCGGGAGCGAGGCAGCGTTGGGGCGGCTGCGTTCTCGCCGCCCCTGAAGTGGGGAAGGCAGCTGGACCCCGCGCTACTTGAGGAGAGTAGGGCGGGGCTTAAGGAAAGTGGGGAAAGGGCCATGCTCAGCAAGTGAACATTTCCAGAACAGCTGATTGGCTGCTATTGAAGACAACAGGACAATTTAGTTGGATTTGTAACACTACAGCAAAAATTAGATCTAAACATTCATCTAGCCCAGATGTCCTTTGTCAACAACAGCCAACTGGTCAGATGCCTCTGGGAACCTGGTGACTTCTTCAGTTGTTCACAAATGTTGCAGCTTGAGAGGGATACACTGCCTCTGAACATAGATGGCCCATTTAGCTATCCCAGCTAGCAGCCACTGACAGACTTTTTCTCTAGGCATTTGTCTCAACCTTTCAGAAAGAACTGTTTAAGTTAAAAGCCTTCCCCACATCTCTCATGGTAATAAATCCTGTGATAATTCTGCATTGCGAGCCTCCTCCCCTCCCGATACATGAAGGCTGAATTCCTTGGATAACTGTTGCTTTTATCTGTGGAATTTGTTAATTCTGGCGATTGGGGTGGGTGGGAATTATATCCGAAACAGATAAATGCTGTTTTTCTTTTTCTTCAGGTTTGACAAGGCAAGCTTTGTGTTGCGGGAGAAAGAGCTTTGCGGATCCACCATTCTGGACTTCTTCCATGATGAAAGCAGCAACCTTTGCTGTCAGCCCTGACACCCCACCCCCCCTCTCTCAGCCCCTTATGTGTATTGTCCTCTCTTGATTAAAAAGTATATCATAAGCCCATGGTGTCTCTGTCTCTGTTACCTCCTTGGAATCTGTGAGGCCCCACATTATCATGAACTTTGAGGAATTTGGTACAATTATTAGCAATAGGAGACATTAGGCCGGTTACACATTCCCAGCCCCACTTCACTTAATGGAAGAAGAGAGGAGTTTGGATTTGTACCCCACTTTTCTCAACTGTAAGGAGTCTCAAAGTGACTTCCTCATTCCCTTCTTCTCTCCACAACGGTCACCTTGTGAGGTTGAAAGAGTTCTTAGAGAACTGTGACTAGCCGAAGGTCACCCAGCAGGCTTCATGTGGAGGAGCAAGGAAAGAAACCCAGTTCACCAGATTGGAGTCCACCGGTTATGTGGAAGAGTGGGGAATCAAACTTGGTTCTCCAGATTAGCGTCCACCATTCTTAACCATAAAACCAGGAGAATGATGTATAAGCTGCTTTGGAGGGCTATAACTGAAAGAAGTAAATAAATAGAGAATGTAGATTTTTTAAAAAAGTATTGGTTCCTTCCTTCTAATGATTGTTGTTGCCTTTTCCCCCTATGGGGGCAGTCCACTTGTTTAAAATCTTCAGAGGTGTATCACAGAGAGAGGTGTGCTACACACTGTGTCCACAGATGCAGGCGAAACATTAGGAACAAGATCTACTAAACCACGCAGCCAGGAAAGCCCACAACAACCACATAGTTACTTTGTTCTCTCAGAACGCTAAATATTTTCTCCTGGAGTTCTTTTGATAATTACTTTTTTATTTCCCTGCTGTCTGCCTTTTGGCATTGCTTCCTATTGTTCTGAATTGTCCCCATTAAAGTGAAGAGTTTCTTTTCTGACTGAAGCTCGTATGCCTTTGCGAGACAGGTAGCTTTTCTTGCCCTTGGACTGCGGCATTTTGTTACTGAGCTACTGTTCAAAAGCACTGGGACTGTTCTCAGGAAAGTTGGTGACTCAAGGAAAAGACAGTTATGTGCATTGCTTGTTAGTTCTCTCTTGAGACGATTTGGCCAACAAAGGAGGAAAGCTTTGAAGAGGGATTTAGAGGCTTAAGGATGGATTTAGATAAAAGCAGGACAATTTTGCAATCTCCTGATTGTGGCAGTTCCGCCCACTGGCACAGAGATAGCAGCTCTTGGTATGGCTTGCCTGTTTCTACCTTTGCGTCGCCCCACCTGAATGCAAGGACACTTTGTACCATTCTGGGCCTTCCTGACTGCTACAACATACAGATGAGTCCAGGGCTGCCAGCTCCAAGTTAGGATGTTCTTAGAGATTTGGGGGGTCAGTTTGGAGGAGAGGAAAGACCACAAGAGGGTATAATGACATAAAGTCTAACCTCCAAAGCGGCCATGAGAACTGATCGCTATAATCTGGAAATCAGTTGCCATTCCAGGAGAGCTCCAGGCCACAGCTGGATGTTGGCAACCTTCAATGGGTCATTTGAACCAATGGACCATTGTTCACCCACATATTTTGTCTAACCAGAGCCATATTAATGTAACACACATTACAGATGGCTGCTTGGGGCTCTGGGCCAATTGGGGGAATCTCTTAATGGGGAACCAATGGACCATTGTTCACCCACATATTTTGTCTAACCAGAGCCATATTAATGTAACACACATTACAGATGGCTGCTTGGGGCTCTGGGCCAATTGGGGAATCTTTTAATGGGGAACACAACCAACAGGGTTACCAACTGTAGCTTGGAAAATTCTTGGGGATTTGGGGTGTTGGTGCCTGGGGAGGGCAGCATTTGTGAAGGGGAGGAAGTTCAGCAGGAATGTAGTCCATAGTCTACCCTCATCCCCAGCTTCCATTTCCTCCAAGAGACCTGGTCTCTGTGATCTGGAGATCAATTTTACTTCCAGGTGATCTCCGGATGTACCTGGAGGTTATATATAGATACTACTCTGCACCAAGTAACTTTAGGTCAACCAAGACCAATAAATTTCAAAGTGTTGAATTTGTTTCATAAATAAAATCTGTTAAATAATTGGTGACTTTTTAATGATTATGAACATTTATTGATTTATATGGATGCATATATGTTGAATACTTGCTTGAAGACCTGATTCTCCGTGAAAAAAATAAGAAATATTTGTGTATTAAGCAAATTCAAGTCTTTGAAATTTACTGGTTCTGATTGAACTAAAGGTTCGGTGCAGAGTGGTATCTATACATATTCTGGTGCACCTTTCCCTCTGATGTCATGCTGAATTCCCTACCTGGAGGCTGGCAACTCTGATTACCCCAGTCTTTAGGTACTTCAGAATTTGAGACGGGCCTGAAATATGAATGTAGATGTACTCCTCCATTTTTCAGATGGCAGGCCTGACTGGAAAATCCTCAAGGAAGCAACCTGTTATTCCTAGTGAGTAAAATGCTCCAGGTGGTGGGAAAATAATGCTTAGGGCAAGAAAAACAGCTTGAAGCAGATTTGCATCCAACCCACCAATTGCTATGGCCTAGCAATAATCAGTTAATATACTGTTACCTGACACTGCTGGTTGGGTTAGCAGATCCTCGCTTGTCCAAAGAGTTTCGTAAGCGGTGTGGGGCAACACAGGGGGAATTGTGGGCTGTTCTCCCCATTGAGATATCAGAAATGATATAAATTTGGGTGTTGGAGTTATCCTTTCTTGGCTTGCAAGGTACAAAAGACACAAGAATGAAGAGCCTGCTGTTGAGCCTTGTGATGGCCCTACTCTGGGCAGTCTGTGCTCAGGCTGATGTTGCTGTGCAACCAGATTTTGACCTCCAGAAGGTACTAAATGGGAATGCCAGTTGAGGGACAGGGAAAATTCCACTTTCTGGAAGCCAGAATGAGCCCTTTGGTTAAGGGGATGGGCAAAGATGTACTACATCATCTCTTGGGATGGATTCACAAGTTGCAACGTCCATGTTAGATGCATGGCTGCCATAAGAATGTTGGAGCAGATGGAGTTCCAAACACTTGGGAACACAGTTTGGATGGGGACCACAGTGTGTGGGGAGAAGGAGATTCTGTGTTCTCTTCTGCACTGGTTTCTGACTTGAAATGTCCTGGGGAAGTTGCTGTTTGTTCAGCTGGGGGAAAACTTTTATGCAGCACACATAGGTGGGCTGAAACCTCTTCTCTCCAAGTGCTATAGTCTCAGCATAAGACTCCCAGAACACACCTGTCAAAAGTGCATATTGGGGAGTCATGTGGACTTAATGTTTGAACTTCAGGGGAAGGGCTATGGCTCAGATAGAGTTGCCAACTGGAAAACACCTGGAGGGGTTTTTTCGGGGCGGGGGGAGTCTCCCAGAGGTCTCATGTGGATGTTAAATAGCATGGGGGACTAGATAAACCTTTGCTCTAATTCATTAAGAGCTGTTGAGTTTATTTTTAATAATATACTTTATCCTGGTGGAATTTTTATTCTTCCTCTTCCTTTTTAATGGGGGTGTCTGAATAGAGTTTTGTACATTACATTTGAGGCATGAACAATGCATCTTTAAAAGAGTGCAGGAATTAAGACTGCATACCCCTGACCTTGTGAGTGACTGTGTTTCAGGGTATCCTCAGAATCACCAAAAATCTCTTTCCTCAGTTTGCAGGGCTGTGGCAGGTCATGGGTGGGGCATCAAACTGCCCCGAGTTCCAGGCCATGAAAGAAATAATGCACACATCAGCCGCCGTTGTTACACCCCTCCCAAATGGAGGCATGAGGATCCTGATAGGCTATCCTTTGTAAGTATCTTTGCTGGCTGATTTTGCATGCTGTTGCCATACAATGTTCCTTACAAACTGAGCACCTCTTGTACATATAGCTTATCTATATACCACTGATCTACATACAATAACTTGAGATGTGTGAGTCAGATTCTAGGTTTCTGAGAAATCTGACCCTCTGGTTAAAATCCATTTCTCCAAATAGCATGTTGGGAATTCACTGTGGTGAGATTGGTAGTGATGGCCACTAGTTTAGTTCCCCTCTTCAAAAGGATTGTTTGTGTTCATGGAGATGTCTGTGAATGGATAATCATCATGCCTTCTTCCTCCGAATGCCAAATGTTGGAGACAGTAGGGGTTGGCTTGCCTATTGGGCTTCCCAAGGGCATCTCGCTGGTCCCTGGATATGGTATGGAAGGAAAGGGATCTTTCCTTCGGTCTAGTAGAACTCAGAGACAGCTTCTGTTCTAGAGCTGTGGCTATGCTGAACTCCATAATGTCGCATTGACGTGGCTGTGGCTGTGTAGGGATGGTTAGAAAAGGGATTGTGGAAGATGGGGTGTGAGGACTGCAGAAATATGCATCGCCGGGGGATGTTTGTTTGTATTTTCGTTGTGCATGCACAATGACATTAAAGTTTATCTTGTCTTATCTTATTTTGTGTGTGTGACTGTGAATACTTGATGGATCCCCCATCTTCTCTTTCATACAATTTGCTCTCCTTGATAATCACAGTGCCCCTCTCTCTACTTGATTGACCTACAAATTAAGCTAAAATGGAACATTGCTAGTCGAGGTTGGCTAAATGAGGGCAGCGGGGGGCGGGGGACAGATTTTCAACTTTGTGTCTTGTGGGCCTTCGGAGCGATCTGTCTGGCTACTGTAAGAAAAAGGATGCTGGATTAGATGGATTTTTGGTCCGATCCAGAAGCCTGGATCTTATGGGTGCATCCCTGTCAGTGAACTTGCATCTTCTTTTGAATCTTCCACTGCAGAATCCAATGCAATGGTGTCAGTGTGCTGAGGTATGTAGCGTGGCTTGCTTTTAGCCCTCTGGGCAGCTGGTTGGCCATTGTGTGAAATACAGTGATGGCTTGACAAGATCGACCCTTGGTTTGATCCAGCAGGACTCTTATTTTCATATGTTTAGAAAATGTCACCATTAATGCTCTAGGCTGGTTTTAGTTATTTATTTTTAATCCAGACTTTCTTTTTTCATTCCTTTTTATTTTCTAGCCCTGAGGAATGCAAGAAGGTAGATAGAGTATATAAGAAGATGGAACAGCCTGGACACTTCTCCCATGCTGGTATATATGAGGACCAAGGCTCTCTCTAAATTGGAACAGATGCCTCTGAGGATGTGCAGAGGAGACTTTACTCAAAGGAGGGTTTTAAGTAGGATTTCAGAACAAAATGATTCCTTTCCGTCTCCTCATGCAGATGACATGTCCAACAGAGATATGCGTGTGATGGAAACGGATTACGACAACTACGCTTTCTTGTACACCTTTAAGAAGGTTGAAGATGAGCCCAGCACCACCAGCGTTCAGCTATACAGTATGTGCTCCAATGATTTTGTGAACAAGAGATGATGAGGCACAATGGGCGTTTCCCCACTTGCCACGACCCCCCTATGCTGCGTGCTGCTCTCAGCGTGCGTCATTTCTGGTGCGCACCTGGGCTTCCCCACGACCCCGCGCTCTGTGCGGGGTCATCAAAAGGCACCGTTTGGAAGAGCGGCAGGAATGACGCGCGCTGAGGGGGCGCAGCAGCGTCAGCGTCAGGGTGGCTGCATTGTCGTCGCCCCTGTAGTGGGGAGTGCCGGGGGACCCCGCGCTACTTGCCTACAGTCGCGCGCAGCTACTGGTAAGTGGAAAAACGCCCAATGATTCAGGGCAGCTAAGAGCAGCCATCTTACCTCCTGAATCATGCTGGCATGAGGCTACAGACTGTCTGGCCACCTTGGGGCTACAGACTGTCTGGCCACCTTGGGGCTGTTCTCTTTGATTACGCTACTTTAGCTGTAGGAACCTAAAATGTGTGAATTTGTGAAGAACAGACTTCCACTGTTTCTTTCTTATCTTAATACACACATTCACAGAATGTTTTCTTTCACGCCTTCTTGATTCTGATTGAATTTGAAGAATTTCTAATGCTAATTCCAGTGCTGGATCTTGCTTTTTGCCATCTGCCACCGCTCTGCTGTTTTTTCCCCAAATGGGTATCCAGAATGGCTTAGAACATTGTTTACCCACTTTTCCATTTTATTCTTGCAACAACAGTCTTGTGAGGTAAGTTAGGCTGGGAGACCCTGACTGTATCAAGGCCACCTTCAGTGGCAGACTATGGATTCAGTTCTGAGTCTTGCAGGTCCCAGTCAGATGCCAGGTGGGTTTCTACAGTCACACAAAGCACTGTTTACTTGCTGTCACTCAAAGCACTGGTTTTCCAATATGCAAAGATGCACCACTTATGTGTGTGTGTGTGTGTGTGTGTGTGTGGGGAGGGTATATATTAAAACTGAAGGCCAGAAAAACAACACATGTGCTGTAAAGATAAAAAGGGGGACAAAGGAGGGATCCTGGTGCTTTGGTTCCATCTTGGAAACAAGATGAGGTAATTTTGTGCGCTCAGGGGTTTATATAGCTAAAATGGTGCCTGGGGCTCACCCTGGGTGCTGTGCTGCAGCTGCAGGAATGAACTGGGAAGAGAGGGAGGGAAGGTGGGCCAAATTGTGCCCCTCATGTGACCCAGGTGAATAGTGCCTGGGTTGTTTGCCCCTGAATTAATTTTCTTTATCATTAAAACTGAAGATGAAAGAAGTTAGCATAACCCCCAGTGGTGGGATCCAAAAAATTTAGTAACAGGTTCCCATGGTGGTGGGATTCAAACTGTGGCGTAGCGCCAATGGGGCTGAGCTGGGCACGACGGGGGCATGGCCAGGCATTCTGGGGGTGGGGCATTCCTGGGCGGGGCTGTGGCAAGGACGCAGCCGCTGCGCCTGTCCTTGGGCAGGAAACGAATGCACGCAGGCGCAGGCTGCCACGCACGCTGGTGCACCTCCTGCTAGACTGCTTCAAGTTCTGCGTGCTACTGCTGAGAGGAGGGGCGTAACTAAGGCAAAAATCACATGGCAAAATCACCAGTTAGTAACCCCCTCTCGGCACACACAAATAATTAGTAACCTACTCTCGGGAACCTGTGAGAACCTGCTGGATCCCACCTCTGAGTTGCTTAGCTGCAACAAATGTGCTTGGATTGGCTCTAATTTTCATCTCTTTTGTTCAGCCAGGCATCCTGATGTAAGTCCAGATGTTTTGGAGAAATTCAAGAAACACTGTCATGATGTAGGGCTCACCGATGATTTGATGGTGATGTTACCCAAATCTGGTGAGTTATGTGTTTCAGTTTGCTGCAGCTACCTTTCTGGAAGCCTTGCCGCATCATGAGTCAGTAGACGAGCAGTTTTTGGTTGCAACTAGTTTGCCACAATGACCCAAAAGAGTTGTAATGGAATTAGACCCACAAACAAGCTGGAAATTGCTGGTGATACAAATCATAGGGAATGGAACATTCTTTGAAACACCCCTGAAAAATGGTTTCCTGTCTGAAGTTACTTTACTAAAAGGCCACAGTGACCAAGCCTGCTAGCTTTTCTTGACAATTTCAGGTTGGGAAATCTGTGGAGATTCCATGGTAATGCCTGGGGAGGGCAGAGTTTGGGGAGGGAGGCCAGAGGGGATGTAATATTATGGTCTGTGCTGTCACATCCTCTGGCATGTCCAAATTTCAGTTCCTCCATCTTCTCCGTTTCCTGTGAGATCCTTTCCTCACCGCAAAATCAAAATGTTAATGTGAGTGTCATCACTTTATCCCCTTCCCAGTTTTATAAGCCTTTTCCACATGCATAGTTTACAACAGATTTTCCCAGTGGTCAAACCTTGTATCTTGGGAACGTACTCTGTGAAATCACTCTGCACATCTTCTTACTCCTGTCGTGTTGGGATCCCCCCCCCCATCTCTTTTATTCTACAAACTGCTGCTGAAAACATATTATTTCTAAAGAACAACTTTCCTGTCTTTTTTCATTTGCATAGGAACGCTATTGTGACTACGCAGTCACATTTTGAAGCAGCAATGCAAAAATGTCTCCCATTTCTTCTTCTGAGAACTACCAACAGGGGAGAAAAAATTCTTTCACTCCCCAGCCTCTGACCACAGACCCCAAATACAGCAGTATTTAGAGTTATTGGTGTCCAGTGGAAACAAGGTCCAGTACTAGTTTGGCCTTGGATAAAATGGGCATGTCGGGAAGGTGGTAGCTAAGGACAAGTGCAGAAAGGGAGCCAAAAGTAAAATAGGGAAAGCACATCGGAAGAAAGGAGTCAGGGATGAAGACCCAGGGGTGTGGGTGGGGGGAGTACAGTAGGCCCACCTGCCTGGCTGAGGACAGCAATATTTAGTTTAAGATTGTCTTCTTCAATATAAACTTGTATTGTGTTCATCATTGGAGGGTCTCTTTCATTTTCCCTTGTTGATAGAAGGAGGAACAGGGCCTTTTCTGTGGTAGTTCCTAGAATTTGGAATTGTCTTCCTAGATAGATTCATTTGTCCTTTGTCTTCTTTTCTTGAAGCAATGGGCTAAAATTACATTATTTTGTTGAGCTGGGGAAGGCTGAGGCCGCTTCCGCACGGCCCATATACGACGGCCTGGGGGCGGTAAAAATGCCTCCCCCAGGCCGCCGTTCGCACAGGCGCCGCGACCTGAATGCTCTTCCCTCCCCCCAGGGCAGCGTCAGGCCGCCCTAAACAACAACCCTTTAAAGGGTTGTTGTTGGGGAGGAAGTGTCTTCCCGGCGGCACGGTGCGTAACCCGGCCCGGAAGACGCTGTCTCCGATCTCCGCTACTCCGCGGTGCCTGTTACGCATTGGCGCCGTGCAGGCGTCGCCCGCCCATTGACTGTCCTCCGACCTCCAGGGGTCCGGAGGGCAGCGTATGGGCTGAACTTCCAGCAGGCCAACAATGCACGACACCGTGAGTGGGCGGCGAATGGCGAAAGAGGCGGCTCCGTGTGGAGTCGCCCTGCTGTTCGTCCTGTCGGCCTTCCACAGCCGCTCGCATGCTTGCATGCTTAACGGGCTTGCGCGCTTCATCACCGCACTCTTTGGCGGGCGTAAGGAAGGAGGCCGTGCGGAAACGGCCTAAGAGAAGATCTTTGGTGGGGGGAAATGTTCTTTGCTAGTAATCTGGTCTCAGCCTTTCCCAGTTTTTACACTGAGTTTGATTGGTTAAACTAAAATGATAGAGTGCAAGTGGATTTAGTTTACCTGAGTGGATTTAGTTTACCTGTTGACAATCTTCTATAGTCTAGCCCCAGAACAGGTTAAGTCAGTGAACGCTTGCTGTACTTAGAGTTTGCCTATTAGTACTGTGTACGAAATGATCATGCCTTTTGCTATTCTTCTGTGCTTTGGCTCATAAATCTCTTTCTTTGAATTCCAGATATATGTGTCAAGGCTCTCAGGTGAGTGGAATCTGTTTGGGGTACACCCTATTTCAACAACTGTGGGTTTGAGGCTAGACTAGCATCTCTACAACTGATCTTTGTTGTGATGCAGTGGAGGTCACGTGGTTCCCAAACTGATTTAGCTTATCAAAGACTGGATCTTCACATACTGAAAGAAAGGAGGAGGAGGATGATCCGGGCATAGATGTGTATGATCGTGAGAGTCTTCCATTCCTTTTATTGCATGCCTGTTAGTGGTTGCCACTTGGGTTTGTGTGTGTTTCTTAGCAATTCCCACTATAACCAGCTCCATAGAAACCAGATTTAGGCTCATTCCGCACATGCAGAATAATGCACTTTCAAACTGCTTTCAGTGCTCTTTGAAGCTGTGCGGAATAGCAAAATACACTTGCAAACAGTTGTGAAAGTGGTTTGAAAACGCATTATCTTGCGTGTGCGGAAGGGGCCTTAGTTTCTAAACAGGTTTTTAAACTTTTGTATGCTGGGTTTCTGTCTTGCCTGGCAGAGACCTAGTGGTAGGGTTGCCAACTGTGAGTAGGGAGATACCTTGAGAGTCTGGGGGAGGGGTGGGACTTCGCTGGTATATAATGCCACAGAGTCCACCCTCCAAAACAGCCATTTTCTCCAGGGGAACTGATCTCTGTTGACTGGAGATCAGTTGTAATATGAGGAGATCTCTGGGAAGCATCTGGAAGTTAGCAACCCTACCTGGTGGCTATTTTGAGGACCGGGGCAAAGTCTCCCTTGCAGGCTCAGGCAGGGTGGCTTCTGATGCACCTGGAGATCCTCCTCTATTACAATTGATCTGCATATGGCCAAGATCACTTCCCCTGGAGAAAATGGCTGCTTTGGAAATGACACTCTAGACATCACACCCTTCTGAGTTCCCTCCCCTCCCCAAACAGCCCTCCTCAGGCTTCACCTGCAAAATCTCTAGGTATTTCCCTAACCCAGAGGTGACAAACTCATGTGCAGTGCTCCTCTGTAGAAGGCACCTCTGCAGTCTCTCTGGTCTTCCTTGGCGTATGGTACTGGCTCCATGAGCTCTTCCCTTGAAAAATCCAAGTCACAGACCATGCAGAGGGGTTTATGACAACATGTATAGATATGGACTTACCTGCTTGGTTCAGAATTTCCATAGAGTCCTCCCTCCCTCCCTCCCTCCCTCCCTCCCTCCCTCCCTCCCTCCCTCCCTCCCTCCCTCTTTCTTTCTTTCTTTCTTTCTTTCTTTCTTTCTTTCTTTCTTTCTTTCTTTCTTTCTTTCTTTCTTTCTTTCTTTCTTTCTTTCCCTCCCTCCCTCCCTCCCTCCCTCCCCTTTTCATTCTTTGGAAGGACCAGCTTGCTAAGGCAGAAGCATGGACTGCAAGGGAGCCATGCCCAAGCCTCTCTTTGCACCCATGCTGAGAGGCACACCAGGACAGCTCAGGTCTGGAAAGTCTGAGGGCCACTGGGTGAGATGACCTTCTGGCAAACTCTTAGTTATTTGATTTGGGCTTATCACCTGTCACCTCCCTCCCCTAATTTGTTTTGCAGTGCTTGAAGAGGATGTGACCTGCCTGCAACTACCCACTCACAGATGTACCTGCAGCCCCTGCTCATTGCTACCTTTCCCCACCGCTCGGTCTCTCTTCTGCCCATGCATCCTGTCATTGTTTCTTATTTTGCTGATGTGGGCTCTGTCTTACCATTTTCTGCTGAATAAAAAGTTTTTTGCATGTTTGTGGTGGGTGATCTGTGTCGCGTGCGGAAGGATAAAGGAGGGAAGAGAACACTGCCACCATCTGTATTGAGCACTTAAATGCAGGTCGGACACAGAACAACCTGTCTCCAAGTTTCACACAAGGACTTGGTATTCTTCTGGCTAGTGTTGCATTTAAAGGGGAGAGAGAGAGAGAGAGAGAGAGAGAGAGAGAGAGAGAGAGAGAGAAACCCCCAAAGGCTGATCCTTGTTTTCCTTCAAGGATAGCTTTTGCTGGACAAGTGCAGTGAAAACCCCATATCCGTTCATTAAATTAAAAGGAAAGAGTTCAACGGTTCTGTTCCCCATTTAAGTGTTGAATGGGGGATAAAAGTAATATAGGTGATTTTAATGGGGTGTTTCTAATTGAGAAACAAGGAAAAAAAGAGAAAGAGAAGTGATGCTCTTACATTTTATAATAGTTTTCCAACTTAAAAGGCCTTTGTGGGACTGGACGTTTAGGTTCCTGTTGGGTTAATCTTCCCTTGTACAACTCAGATATCACATGTGAGCTTGATGTGAAGTTTATTCCTTGAAGCAGGGCCAGTTCTAGTGATTTTTTGGGGAGAGGGGCGTCTGCCCTTCTCCTGTTTGTTTGTGCCTCCCTTCCTGCCCACCCATCTATGTGCCCCGTATCTGCCTGTGTATTTTCCCCCCGCCCATTCACAGGTGCTCCTATGGTCCCAAATGCTGCACTTCCCACAACCCTTCTGTAGTTGTGATTGCTATTTAAGGGCTTCTTCATATCCAATGTTTCTAGCAAGTGCTGTTGCCTGTAATGTCTGACATCTGAGTTGTATCTATTTATTTACAAAATGCAGATCCTCTTTTCATATGAGCTTTGGGATGGCCGAGCAGAGAACCAGCAAATAAATTCTAAATGATTCCTGGATGATAGCTGGGCAGTACCATGAGAGAATGAACTGTGGTCTTTGAGGTGTGTGTGTGTGTGTGTGTTGGGGGTGTGTGTGTGCTAGTTTATTTCTCTCTAGGGTCCTTTTTGCATGAGCCAATTAAATTGGTATAAACCTGGTAAAAAAAAACCCAGTTGGGGGGGAACTTCACACGGATCCTGATCCTAATGTGGATTTGCTCTGCATTCCCCCCCCCCCCGGTTTTTTTGAGAATCGTGTTATGTGCAATTCTTTTGTTTTAACACAGCTCACAGCTGTGGCTGAGCAACTGTGAGCCGCATTAAAACAAGCGAATCGCACTTAACATGATTCTCAAAAAACCCTTCCCTGGCTGCTATCTGTAGAGCCACGTAGGGGAAATGGGCTGCATCTTGGCCCGGGGGTGGGGGTGGGGTCCTTCGCAGGCAGGCAGGGGGAAAAAAGGTAGGCAGGGAAGTTTTTTAAAAGCACCTTTGTGCAAAGGTACGCACTCCGCCCAACACACTGGCTGTCCATGGGACAACCAGCTGTGCGAAGGGACTGGGCAAGGGTGGGTTCATGTAACCTGCCTTTCCCTTGCTTTTATTGGTTTTCTCAGCCTATTACCCAGCCATCTGCAATAGAAGGTTAATAATACTGACCTACAATAATACTGACCTGCAAGACAAAGGCTCCTTCCGCACACGCAGAATAATGCATTTTCAAACCACTTTCACAACTGTTTGCAAGTGGATTTTGCTATTCCGCACAGCTTCAAAGAGCACTGAAAGCAGTTTGAAAGTGCATTATTCTGCATGTGCGGAATGAGCCAAAGTTAAGGATTATACTCTCTGGCCCGATATGCATGGAGCACTTTCCTTGGGGCTCTTTGCTCCACAGTGGGGTCATAGTGGGGTCTTCTCACGTTTTTCTGTTTACGTATGTGGAGACACTTCCCTCCACTTCCAGGTTGCACCCGTCATCATGAGATTGCTGGCTTTGTTTTTAAAACCCTTAAAATTTTATAACATTATTTCTGTGTTATATTGATGCTTCTGATTAAATATTGATATTTCTGAGTTATATTGATATTTTTGTGCTTCTTGCAAAAGCTGGCCATAGATCCCCCATAAATGCCCATGAGGAGTGGGAAGAGGGGAGATACTGGAAGGAGTGGGAACCCTGAAGCGAGGTTCCCCTTTCTCACCAACTGCATAGCTTTCAGGATCTGCGGCGCCATAACACAGAGCGCACCTACAAGGAAATCTCTGTCCCGAAGGAAATGTTCCTTTGTTGCAGGGCAGAGCAGCAGTGAATAATCACCCCTCTCCACGCAAATAATAATGTGTACATGAAATGTTTTAAACACTTAGAAAGTAGTATATAAATGCAATCATAATGCAGGCTAAAGGAAAATTACAGAGAATTACAGGGCCAAATTGCAGAGCAAGCTAATCTCTTTTTTTGGGAGCAAGCTAATCTCTTATTAAACTGAGAGCATAATACTGAACGTTGGAATTAGAGGAATACTTTCTTGAAACAGACGTAGCACACCGGTATACTCAACAGTCAGCTAGAATTGATTGCTGCTCACTGTACCAAGTGAAGATTCTGCGACCAACATAAATCTGCCTACATCAAACCCAAACACTGTCTTTCATACTGTTTGGGCTTGGTAAGATTGCCGGATGCCAAATGTTGACAGACAGTTTGGTATTTTTGCTGATGATTGGTGTGTGTGTGAAAAAACACACCAGACATTTCAATGACTAGTATCCCCCCCCTCCCCCCAAATCAATGAAAATACCGCACTGTCAGGCATCTGGCAACCTTACATGATTCTTGTCACTCACCCAGAAAGACTGAAGTTGTCAGTCTGTGCCTAGAAATGAATGGACAGCCAGAGCAGATCTCTCAGTTCAGGGGTGATATGATTCCTATATGAAACTCCCAGCAATAGTCGGGTTGCTGGGTTTTTTTTCTGCATCAACTGAAGTTTCTGGACGGTTTTTCAAAGGCAGCTCCACTTTAAGTATATTGCAGTAATTTAACCTAAATGTGATCAAAACACAGATCACTTGCCAGATCATGTTATTTGAGGAATGGCTGTAGGTGGGGTTGCAAATGCGACTGATAAGTGATCTGTGACATAAGGCCCCTAGCTATAGCACAGGATCTAGGGATGCACACAAATTACAAACCCACTTCTTCGAGGGGAGTGTAACCCATTCCAGGATAGGCTGTGTCCTTAGTACTCAAAGACCTTTGTTATTGACCAACAGTACCTCAGTCTTGTCAGGATTGATAACCTGCAACAAAAGGGCATTATCATGTGTCTTCCAACTGTACACCTGGAATCCCAAACATTACAGGATGAAAGGACTGAAGTTCTTCCGATATTCAATCAAAGAATCTGGTTTCATTACACATTTTCAGAGCAATCATCTCTATCCACAACAGGTGAGTCCCCCTTAGAAACTGGTAACCCATTTTTTACCGCTGGTTTTTGTGTGTGTGCGTGTGTGTGTGCGTGTGTGAGTGAGTGTTTATAGGACAATGACCAGTACATGAAGACATGATCCTAATCCTAATGAAGGCATGACTGCGAAACAAACCCTCTTTTTTTCCAGCATGATGTTATGGCCCCTTCCGCACATGCAAAATGTTGCGTTTTCAAACCACTTTCACAACTGTTTGCAAGTGGATTTTGCCATTCTGCACAGCTTCAAAGAGCACTGAAAGCAGTTTGAAAGTGCATTATTCTGCATGTGCGGAATGAGCCTATGTCTCTGGTTTGTGCAACTGAAAGGCCCAGTTCTTCATCACAGACCTAAATATCTCTAAGATTAACAACAACCCATGTCCTGTTATCTCTGTTTAAATGGCAGAAGCCCAGTCTTGTGCCCTCAGCTTTTACGACTTTCTCTTTTGGGTTCTTGGCAGACATTATTAGAAAATTATTAGAAAGACAGGGTAGAGAATATAATAGTGAAAACAAGGCTTATTTTTATTCATGTTGACCTCATAGTTCACTGTATCTTCCCCACACACGCTTTTTAGAAAAGAAGACTCACTTGTTCTATACCAAATGCCCATTGGGGTCTGGGCCAACATAAATGCCTAGTATATTTTGAGAACGCAATGGCTTGTGTACTGTGATGTCCTCTATCAAGTTATCTCTCCAGGAATCTTGACCATGCCAACAATAATCTGAGATCTCCAAAGCTGTGTATGTGGCAGAGTGGGGGCAAGAGATGATGGGTGGGATGATGCAACTTGGAAGACTGGAGAGCTCTTCAGAGCACTATAAAAAGGCAACCTCAGAGCACCCAAGTCAACCTCCTCTCAGTATCTCACATTTTTATTTTGTGAAGCAGAAAGAGAAGCACCAAAGATGAAGCTGTGGTTGGTTGGATTGGGGCTTGCCCTTCTCTGCACCGTCAATGCTGAATCTGAATGTTCTCTAGATCACACCCAGGTAAGAACCTCTGAATGGCTAAGTAAGGTTCTGCTTCACCTAGTTTGGGTTTTACCAGAGTTCCTTGGATCCATCCATTCCATCTAGGTGTGCCTCTTGACTTCCATAATGTGGGATTTGAGATAAAGTTATCAGCTCTGTTCTTCCACAGTATATTTGGCTGGTTCTATCCAATATTTCAGAAGGCATTCTCACTGGAAAAATGCCACCTGCTCCATTTTTATAATATGGAGCTGTATGTATAAGGCAAAAGTTTTCAAATTGTGGTCACTTTGCACAAGATGAAAATATAAAACAGGATTGCTGGTTTCAGGTAGAAAGTTTATAATGAAACTGCCACATCACCCAACACCCACCCCAGTTATGGCAATCTTCAAGGGTCTGGTGCTCCACTTAAAAAAGGAATGCTTCCAATATTATGTTCCCAATTCTTTAATTTATATTGGGAGGTGTAACTGGAATGAGAAGTGACTGTTTCTGGATATATGTTCCTTTGAAGGCTGTAAAGAGATGGTAGAAAGAGCCTTCACTTTGCCTATAAGAATCCAAGGCCCCTTCCACACACGCAAAATAATGCTTTTTCAAACCACTTTCACAACTGTTTGCAAGTGTATTTTGCCATTCCGCACAGCTTCAAAGAGCACTGAAAGCAGTTTGAAAGTGCATTATTCTGCATGTGCGGAATGAGCCTGAGTGCCTCCCAACACCTCAGTTTCCCTGCTTCATTTCTTTGTTCTCTGTATGGTTGTCAACTCTAGCTTGGGAAATTCCTAGAGAGTTGTGGGCAATACCTGACAGAGCAGACTCTATGTTCAGGAAGGAGCTAAGTGATGAGGTGGTGCCATAGACTCCTTCTTCCCAAACTGCTGTTCCTGCAGGGGAACAAATCTCTTTGGTCTCGAGGTCAGATCAGTGGTAATTCCAGAAGAACTGCATGGCCCATCTAGAAGCTGGTAAACCTTGTTCCCAGTTCTTCTGCCAACATTTGTTACCTCTGCACCAGACCCTTGCTAGATTTCCCTGGCACCTCCTCCTCCTCAACTCAAGTCCCATTCTGGTGTGACTTACATTTCTAGCCATCCCACATTCATCACTGCCCGTACCTCAAGCACTGATAAAAAGACCAGGTGAAGTCCAAGGGCTAAACAGGAGTTTCTTCTTATTCCCAATGGATGTCCATGTTCAAGATTTTTTAACGTAGTTTTAACAGCTTTTGCTAGGCTTTCCGTAAAGACCAACTTTGGTTGCTGAAATCACTTTCTGTCTTCAGTTGGACGGGACATGGTTTATGAATCTCTTTGCAACTGACTGCGAGCACATGTTGAAGCACAAGGGCAGTGTGAAGATGTTGGTCAGTCATATCAGCAGCACAAATGACAAAGTAAAGATCAGCACGAAATTCCCTGGGTAAGTATCTTGCATGACCAATGCTTTTTTAACATATTAGCATTTGATATGAATGCCGAAGGTTTAGCACTCTTGGCAGGGGCCGCACTAATAGGTAATCTTGAAAATTTTTTTTATCTGTAATTCTGGATTTGAGATGTGACATTTCAAAACTGGAATTCTTCTTGTTTTGCTTTTGAAATGTAGATGGGGGGAAAAAGATGGAGGTGATGATGTGTGTAGCTTACGTGGTCTTAAAAGTGTTATTAAACATTTTAAAGTAACACTTTAGCAGTGATGGTGAACCTTTTAGAGACTGAGTGCCGGGGGCGGAGCACGGGGAAACTGCACCTGGAGCACATGTGCACCCTGTGCCCCTTCCACGCCCCCGCCCTGCCCTGGAATGCTCCCAGAATGTCCCGAAACACCCCCTCCCCACCCCCGGAACACCCTCGCCACACCTTTGCAACACCCCCACAGGGGCGTGCATCCAGTACATCACATACCCCTCGTCCCCTTGGCGCTATGCCACTGCCGAGTGCCCAAACTGGGACGACAGCTTGCGTGCCCACAAAGAGGGCTCTGAGTGCCACCTCTGGCACCCGTGCCATAGGTTCGCCACCACTGCCCTATAGTCTACTCCTTGCAACGTACTTAGTAAGCATTTAAAGCGAATAGGATGCATATTTGGTTAGGTTGCAAACATTTTAATTAGCAGAACTCAATTTGATATTTTTAAAAATATAATTTGATTCAGCATAATTTCAGTTCTTCAAATTAATATTAGCGGCCAACTGGCAAATTTCAGGGCTGAGATCACACAGCTTAGTTCACATGCTTGTACAAACAAGTCCAAATACACGTGGACCCTGAGTAGAAAACGGAACAGGGCTCTAGGGCCCCTCATTGCTCCTTGCCTTTCCCCACGAGATGCTGAAGAAATCTCTATGCACAGGTTGCCAAGCAATAATACTTCAATCTATAATAGTAATAATAGCTCACAGTAATAGTGTCATTTGATATTAGTGGAAAGACATTTAAAATGGTCTTGAGCACATGCAGAATCGCCTGCTTTCCATAGCCAGCCCTGATAGATACATTTATAGAATTTTTGATTACAGGTACAATTTTGAGGATTGCATTCTGGAAGTTTGGTCACGTCTGTGAAGACCCCCGATGAACACATCGTCTTACATCTAGATTACTAGATGACTTTGAAAATGTCTCCTCTTGACTTGACTTGTTTTTTACCTTTATCACATTTAGCAAGAAAAATGGATGCAAGAAGATCGAATTGGAGCTTCAGAAACTGGATGATGGAACCTTCTACCACTCCTCAGGTCTGTATGACTGAGGTTCCTCTTTTAACCATGTGACTTCTTTGGATCATAAAAACTGGATGTGGGCGCATGTGTATTAATTTATTACCATGTGATTACAATTTTTTTTAGAAATCAACTGGAGGAATTTCCTATTCTTTTTGGGAGAAGGGGGAATCCGGCAGAATCTAATCTGGACAACTGGGTTTGATTCCCCATTCCTCCACATGAAAGTCACTGGGTGACCTTGAGCCTCTCAGAACTCTCTCAACCCCACATGGGCAGGCAATGGCAAACCACCTCCAGATGTCTCTTGCCTTGAAAACCCTATGGGGTCTTAATGTCAGCTGTGACTTGGTGGCACTTCCCACCACGACAGTCCTAACCAAAAAGACAGAAATGTGTGTTTTCTTTGATTTAATGGATGACACTTTCTCTTGCTTGAGAATTTTAAATTTTAAATTCATTATTTCGATAGACCTAATGCCACAATACTGTACAAGTGCTTAAATATGCTTAAAGTTGGGGGGGAAAGTTAAAAGCCCTTCCAATCTTTGGTGAGGGTGGAAGTAGTGCGCGGGAGGTGGGGTGGAGCAAAAAAGAATAACACAGGCCCATTTCTTTCATCTCTCCCTGAAAAGCAAGGGAAAGGGGTGCTCTTTGCCTGCTGTTACAAACAGCAGAGATTATCAGATCTGCAACGCAGTGAATGTGTGTGTGTGTGTGTGTGTGGGAGGGGGGGAGCTGTCCATAACAGAAGTTCTGCCCTGAAGAGCACCAATGTGTAATCAGTCCTAGGCACCTATAATGTAATTCTGGGTTTAATGTGAACCTCTGAAATCTAATAAGCAAGTTGAATCTGAATCTTAGCATTTTCTCACTGAGTTCATTGCTCAGGTTGTATTTTGGGGGGCAAAACTGACACTTCTTTTGATGCATTTGGTAGATGTACTGGTTAAGACCCAGCGCGGTATAGTAGTTAAGAGCAGTAGATTCTGATCTGGGGAACTAGGTTGGTTTGGCCACTCCTTCCACATGAAGCCTGCTAGGTGACCTTGGGCTTGTCACAGTTCTCTCAGAACTCTCTCAGCCCCACCCACCTCACAAGGGAGCAGCGGTGGCGTAGTGGTTAAGAGCAGGTACACTCTAATCTGGAGTGCCGGATTTGATTCCCCACTCTGCCACTTGAACTTGAGCTGTGGAGGCTTAACTGGGGAATTAGATTAGGTTGTGCGCTCCAACACATGCCAGCTGGGTGACCTTGGGCTAGTCATAGCTCTTCAGAGCTCTCTCAACCCCACCCACCTCACAGGGTGTTTGCTGTGGGGGGGAGGAGATTGTAAGCCCCTTTGAGTCTCCTTACAGGAGAGAAAGGTGGGGGGTATAAATACAAACTTTTCTTCTTATGGAGAGGGGAAGGGAAAGTGACTGTAAGTTGCTTTATGACACCTTAAAAGTAGAGAAAAGTAGGGTATAAAACCAACTTCTCTTCTTTTCCTATGAACAAACTGATATTTTCTATAATTGATTTTTATTTGAGTTGATGCTCTAACATGGGCTAAAATGCCAGAACCTTTTGAGGTGGAGTAGGTAAATAATAATGATGATAAAAAATCTAGAAATAGAAACTATACAAATGTTGCTAAATTTTGCTTTCAGTACGAGCCTGCTTTTTAGGAACAGGATGTCTCTCGTTACATTTTGGTGACTCCTTTTTTCCTCCGTTCCAGAATGGGGTACCACAAAAAAGATGGAAGTTATGGCTACAGATTGTGAAACATATGTCCTGATCCGTGCAACAATGGAACACCGTGGGAAGATCTCAAATCATCTGGGGTTGTATAGTAGGTATTCAAGGGGTTGCTACTGTCTTCTCTTCATCTTGAGGTAAAAAGAAATATTGGTTCTCATTTCTAGGGCCTTCCTTTCAGGGCAAGTTGCAAGGAGGAATCACAATGGGCCTTTCCCCACTTACCTTAAGTCCCGCGCTACTCTCCTCAAGTAGCGCGGGGTCCCCAGGCACTCCCCACGACAGGGGTGGCGACAGTGCAGCCGCCCCGACGCTGCCGCTGTCGCGCCCCCTCAGGGCGCGACATCCCTGGCACTCTTCTGAATGGTGCCTTTTGATGACCCTGCGCAGAGCGCGGGGTCATGGGGACACCCGGGCGCACGGCATAGGGGGGATCGACGAGAGTGGGGAAACGCCCAATGTCAAGGGCTGGAAGGCAGCTATTGGAAGCTGTACTCATTTGACCCTGCACCATTAGCAACTACCCAAGTTATTTTTTTTGTTAATATTGGCCAAATTGCTTTCCTGCTATTCCCTTGACTAAGGATGCTAAATGACATTCTGAGCAGGCATAGTCAGCTGTCTAGACACCAAAAACAAAAGCTATTTTACTTTAAAAGTTTTGTTGTTCCCTGCAAACTGAAGTATTAAGATAGGCGCTTCGCAAGTGGATGCTCAGAATAACTTTGCAAGCGGCTCAGAATAATTTTCATGTGAACCCTTTAGCCGTGCTCTCGTTGCATGTTGTGAATTATATTACGAGGCCTCATGAACAAGCATTTTTAGTTAGCTGTGTATCTTCTTCATTTAAGGGTGCATCTAAATTTGGGGACCCTGCTGCTTTTGTTCAAACGCTGGGGGCTCATGCAGGTTCTTTTAACCTATAGGCTGAAATCACAGTAGACTTGCCGAAAAAACTGACATAGCTTCTCCTCAGCGCTGCTGGCGGGCCATCCTTTTGTTCTGTTATTGACTCAGAATGGCCTGCTTCGAGTGTTAATTGTTCGTAGATAATACCTGGGGAACTTTGGCCCCTTCCGCACATGCAGCATAGTGCAAATTCAACCCACCTTCACAATTGTTTGAAAGTGGATTTTGCTATTCCACACAGTAAAATCCAGCTTCAAAGTGCATTGGAAGTAGATTGAAAGTGCATTGAAAGTACCATTGTTATGGTAAACAGGAGTGTTTGAACTTACTGCTACAAAATAAGGAGAGTTGAGGATGTGTGTTGTGAAAGAGAGGCAGTCAGAGTGCTGGGATTGTCTGCTTGTACAGGAAACACAGAAAACAGGTAGGCACCTACAGGAAACTCACAGGGAATTTCTCCTGCTGTTCCTCGCTTGTTGCTCCAGCTCATTTTCCCCACCCTTACTTTTCTCTCCTTTCCCAACGATGCCCTCCCAGGGATGTACCTATGGAGAACAGCACCTCGGACAAGCACTGAAAACCCCTCTCTCTTCTTCCCTCCCTCTCTCCGTCCCTTGTGGCCGGCCCAAGCCCAGCATTCAGCTTTGGGCTCCACCTCTGAAATCCACATGGACTTTGAAGGTGTTGCTTCAGAAGCAGAGCCAGCAGTATAAAGCTGGACCTGGCCAGACTAAGCCAGCAATTCAGTGCTGGGCTCAGATCAGCTTGGCTCAGCCTGGCGGGGTCCAGCTTTAAATTGCAGACACTGCCTCTAAAGTCTGCCCTGGTTATGCCACCCTAGATACACCTCTGTGCCCGCCTCTTCTTAATTGGCACCTGCCCCTTTCTTCCTGGGACTTCTGCTGCCCCCTCCTCCCACCCATGTTCTTCTTCTTCTTTCGCCTGCTCCTTTCTCTTTCCTCCCTTCCTGCTGCCGCTTCATTTCTTCTACTTGCACTCCTGTCCCTCGTTCTCAGCTTCCCGCCTCCCTTCCTGCTGCTGTGGCCACCTCTGCCTCCTTCTTCCTTCTCCCAAACCTCTGTCCTTTTCAATGGCCATCCACCACACCTGCCTGCTTGCCCTTGCTAGGGTTGCCAACTCTTGCTTGGGAAATTCCTGCAGATTTAGAAGGAAAGCCTGGGGGGAGTTGGGGTTTGAGGTGGGGAGGAAACTCAGAGGGGATGTGATGTCATAAAATTCACCCTCTGGAGCTGCCATTTCTTTCAGTGGAATTGGCCTGTGCAACCTGAAGATGTTGGAACTGCAGGAGATATCCAGGTCACACATGGAAGGTGGCAACCCTACCACCCTGCTGAGCATTAAAAAATCTAAAAGCAATGGATGGCTTTAATGAAAAGTCCAGGCTAAGAGAACTGTTTTGGTCAGGTGCCTAAGGGAGAACAAGGAGGGTGCCAGGCTGAGGTAATCCTCAATGGGAAAGAAATTCCAGAGGCACCATGGGGGATTTGGGGTTTGCTATTTTTTATGTTTGCTTTTGACTGAAAAATGTTTTAACTGTTATGGTAAGCCTTGCATCACGAGGAAAGACACAATATAAATGTTTTTATAGAACTAAATAAAATAGCCGAGTCTCTGGACACTGCCCACATTGCCTCTGTAGGCAGGGACACAGAGAGCAGGGTTTGAGTAGAGGATCTTAACTTGTGGATTGGACAAACTTCCCAAAGCACTTTAGTTCATCCACATAACCTTCCACTGCTCATGATTTGAGGACTTGCTTTGCATTGCTCTTTGATGCAGACTGCGACACCTATTCTGGAAGACATGAAATTCTAGATGGATGAAATCTGATTTCTGCTTGTTTATTTATTCAGCCAAGGAACCTGAAGTAACTCCAGAGCTTAAGGAGAAGTTTTTGGAAAGTGCCAACAATTCAGGATTCACAGATGAGCAAATTTTCACTCCCCATGAAGGTAAGATCAAAGAGATGGAGACGTGGCTAGAATGTTGTAGTGAAAGAAATAGTGAAGGTTGAGTTCCGTTTCTTCTCTCACACACTCTGTAGTAACAGATAACAGATAACCTTTAATGGCATAGTACAAAGACCCCCAAACAACATATGAAATTTTTTAAAAAGACAACATATAAAGCAAAATTAAGATTGTTTGTTTATGACCATGCATAAAAACCTCGCCGTTTGCTCTAGGCATAGCTGGATTCATTGTTTAATAGATAAAATGTCTTCTGCTGGTCTGTCCAGCACTCTAAGCCCATCAATAAGGTCGAGAGGAACTTGGCTCTGAATTGGTTATGAAGGGGGAAATAATACAGAACATGGTGTACAGTTTCTGCAGTTTTCAGCATGCAGATGCAAAGACGCCCGCTACGGAGCACACACTCTGTAGTTGACCTTTAACTAGCTCACATTTTGGAATGCTTCCAGAGTTCCCATTATAATGCATTCCTTGACCTTTGGAGTCTGGCGTGCAAATGGAGGTGGTGTATTCGTAATTTCCTCTTTTGTGTGTTTTATTTCTGAATTTTGTCCACAGCAGTGGGAATATGTTTGCCGATTTCCTCTTCTGCGTTACCAACGTACATGTGTTCATTGCTATAACACTGTAAAAAAGAATAATCTATTGCCTTTTCCCACACAAGTTATTTACAATGTAACTTGCCACCAAATTCTACTTTTCTTTGAATTCCGCACATTTTTCCTCTTTCTAAAATGTTTTTCCTTCATTTTTCCTCTGCTTTTCTGATCATTTTAATTGTGATGTTTTTTCTATGTGTTTCTGAGCCAGCTTCCCTTGAGGGTGTGATGCTATTGAAAAGGTCTTTAGTCGTCCGCTTCACCAAACACAGGACCCTTATTTACATCCCATGTAGTTTCCCAACCTCCCCTTCAGCCATTTTCTTTTTACCCTCCTCCATTTTCAAAAGGAATTTAAATTTTTCTCTTTGTCATATTGAACTAGTGATGGAATGTTGAGGCAGAAATACAAAGAAGCCAGTTTGGTTGGATCATCTTTATCAATTTCATATCGGACTAGTGATGTAACGTTAGCGCAGAGAGTGGTTTTGAAGGGGGGAAGGATTGCATCCGTGATAGAAGAATGATAGAATACTTGGAGAATCAAAACCAAACATGGGATGGGCAGTTATTTCCTGTGGGCACTTCCTGCAACTCAAAACATCATGCTTCCTGGGGTCTTCTGAAACCCCACCTGCTCCAAGGTGGAGGAAAGACAGGATTCACCCTTTGATTTGAGAGAAACAACTAGGTACTGGAAAACATATCAGCTGGATTGCCAGGCCTCCTGCTCTGGTGGGATACCATCTGCCAGCACCCCACTCTTCCCACTGCTACTCCAAGTGGTGGGGAAAAAATAAACCAAAAAAAAATCGCTGTTGGGCTAATGGCAAGATGCCACTTCCATTCCCCATGTACTTGTGCCCCAACTTCTGCTGGTTTCTCCTGGCAAACCTACATATCAGTGATTGCCATGGCACCAAAGCAGCTCCATATACTGATTCAGGACTGAGATAGCTGCTCAGGATACATTATTTCATATATCGTTTATCTCTCGTGGGCTACAATAACTGTCATAACAAGTTACGCTAATCTGGCTCTAGAAAGCTTTTTGTGCTACTGGATGGTTCCTTGTCATTTTGCCAATACTGATTGCCTCTAGTATATACCGTTGTGGGGGGCTCAAATTAGGGGCTAGGATGTATAATGTTTATTGATATTGTTTGGGTCTCCTTCTGGATCACATGGATTAATGATAGAGGGTTTTGACTCTAAGCATGCACAGGTATGTGTCCCTCATTGCTTAGTAACTATACATAGATACAACCAGTTGAGCAGAAGTCCTGAAAGCTTGTCGACTCCATGTATATTTGAAATGATGAAATGCATGTTTGTCTTTGCGTTTGATAATAAATTGCACTTGATAATAATTTGAGAGATGCAATAATCATATACCCCCTTTCATTTTGTTTTCATAGTGGCCTGTCCAGATGAGGAATAGGGGGAGAAGGTGAGTTTTAAAATACCGATTCAGTGCCAGCAAAATACAGATGTAGCTTTTTAGGTCAGTGGTTACCAGGTTACCTGCTATGGCACCTGTCCCAGACTCCTGCTACTGCTTGATGGAGCAGTGGGAGCAAAGTGAGGGGAAAATTGGTGTTGAAACTATGCTGTGACATCACTTCCTGCTACAAAACTGGACATGACATTGCATCATTATATAGTGCTAATTTGTGGAATCTCTGTCCCCTTTGATTGCTAGCTCTACGTTGGAGTTGTCAACTATATATTTGGCTATTAGAGACCATCTAATCCATATCAGACCCTCACAACATTAACATTTATAGTAAAAACTTAAATCTATATAACCAACAAATATAGTATTTGGCTAACAACTGTTATATAAACTCAAAACTGATGCATCAAAAATCTAGCACGGTAAGTATAACCTGAAACATTTTCAAATTTCTTGTCTTGATCTTCAAACTATTCTCCAGTTTCATTAACATGTCCATAATTAATTATACATGACTGTATCAGTTCTCAGTATCTCCAGTGAACAATATCTGGTAGGAAATTTTAAGATAGACTTATCACTCCCTCAGTGCTGCTGCCAGTTAGAGTGAGGATACTGGGGTAGGTGGACTAACAGTATAAATTGCTGTAAACAGATACATTCAATCACCTCCTATCCTTCTTGTATTATAGGTGTCTGATGCCAGTGTACCAGAAGATGCCAGCATCAGCTCATAAGAAGTTATTTCCTGTGCCATGTGGTTTTGACCTTTGCCCAGTCTTGGGACAGAAGGCTCCTCATGCTATTAATAAATAGATTTAGAAATTGCATCCCAATACCTTGTTTTGTGTGTTTTTTTGAAGAGAGAGGAGGGAGCCACAAAACATTCCTTCCTTGAATGGAGTGTCAGCGCATTCCCACAGCTCACCAATCCAGGTCAGGCAAGACGACACAAGGAAGAGACAGAGACAGTTGTTTTCTTTCCAGCAGGAAGGATTTTTTATCTTGTTGCTTTAGAAAACAAACGCACACTGAACGAGCAGTTGCTTTCTCTCTCCGACCAACTACAGAACTCTTCACACAGCAATGCTATACCACCACACACCACACCACACTAACATTCCTTCTGCACCTGCACGTAATCCTGTCTTATCTTGGTTCACATCTCTGCAAGGACTCTGCAATGACTCATGAGTGCAGCAAATGTTTCACTTTACTTTCCATATTCTGACATGGAGATTCAGGAAACTTGTTCAAATCTGTTTCTTCTCCCTGTGGGTGCATCTGGAAAGGTTGTATTCCCCCCTTTTTGGGGAAGGTATATAAAGAAAGGCCCTCCTTTTCTCTTCAGGGAATGGATTTTAGACAGTAATGGTCATGCAGTAAAGATATAGGGCCTCAGGATATAAGAACACCTGTGCCTGGATCCTCCTTCTCTCTTTCAACACCTGAAGATCCAGTCTCTGATAGGTTAAATCAACAGGGGAACCACCTGATGGAGGGTTGCCAACTCCAGGTCTGAAATCTGAAGAACAATTGTAATTCTGGGAGATCTCCAGGTCATACTTGGAACTTGTCAGCCCTAACTCCATGTGGTGTTTTCACAGCTCTGTTCCTTTAATCCAGACCAGTGGTTTGGACTGCCATAGGTCGATTCCCCACTCATGCTCGTCATTCCAAATATCGAGATTTCCAGCAGAACTACCCACTGCAGCAGTGTTGAAAACGCTTTCACCCCTTTTCTGGCACTCCTGCCCCCTCAGCATGCATTTTTTTTAGAACCTGGAAGAAAGTGGACCTTTTTTTAAAAAGCGTGGTCAATCTGGAGCAGTGGGGACTCCTGCGTGGCTGCAGCGTTTCTGGGAACAAGAGGGCAGAAGCTGCAGTGGGGACCATGAAACCGTGCTCAAAAGGTCCCAAATCTAACCAAAATGGTTTGTATCTACTATCATTTTTGAAGAGGGGAATCGACCATAGTCCACTCCAGGACTTGTTGTGGTCAGGAACAGAGATAAAGGAAGTTGTCACTGCATCCCTAGACCAGGATGCAGGTGGGCCAGAGTAAGACCTTTCAAAATGAGTCACATGTTTCTTGTAAAGACCATTCAACCTCTAAACAAACTCTCATGCCCTATCTATCACGAACCATATCAAGTCACATATATAAATAACATAATGATTACAGTACAGAGGGGAAGTCGTGGCAGGAAGTGAAAGACAAAGGAAAGAAAATACAATGGATAACATTTTCATCAAGACTTAGAAGAAAATTGAAAACAACAGGAGGAGCATTAAGAGAAATGACAGAATTTAAAATAGAAATAGCGCAACAGAAACATCTGTTGGGAAGAATATACAAGATCTTACTTAAGCATGATATGCAATGGAACAAGCGAATGGATGTATGGTAAAATGAGTGAAAATTTTTCAAAAAGAAATATCTTGCAACACTGGGAATCCTTGTGGATGGAAAATATAAAATTTACAAGTTGTCAAACTCTTAGAGAAAACTGGTATAAAATGTTCTACAGATGGTATATTACCCCAAAAGATATTAGGAACATGAATAAAAAATATAAACGAACCTGTTGGAAAAGTCAAGAAGAAGTGGGGTCATTTTATCACATGTAGTGGTCATGTAAAAAAGTGAAAAAGTTCTGGAAGGAAATACATGCACAAGTGCAAAAAAAATTCTGAAAATAAAATTTCACATGGGCACAAAGTCTGCTATGAGGCACGGTTCCAAAGAATCTTCCAGAGAATCTACCAGGGAAATTATAAGAACTATGTTTGTACCTGTTAACTGCTACATGGTGACCTTCCAGTTAAGAGGACTGAAATAGTGTCTGCTTGGCTGCTGGTCAAATGCCCACTGGGGCCTTGGCCAACTTTATTGCCCCTCTGTTTGGCTAACTGCAATGATTCTTTGTATTCTGTGAGGTCATGCATCAAGTGACCTTTGCAGCAATCATGACCATGCCATTAATAACCTTTTATCTCTGAAGTGACTGAATGGGGGGGATGAAAGATGATGGGAATATGACGCAAGTCAGAAGGAGGAGGAAGATCTCAAGGGCTCCATTAAAAAGGAAACCTCAGAACACCCAAGTCAAACTCCTTTTAGTTTCTCAGATATCTATTTTACTGAAAAGTCCGGAAGGAAAAGCTGATGATGAAAGGTTGGGGCTTGTTTTGGTTGGGGCTTGCCCTGCTCTGCAGTGTTCATGCTGAACCCGAATGTACTGGAGACGACAGTCAGGTAAGTAAGCCAGAATGGAGCAGAGGAAGGGACTGCTTCATTTGGTGCATTTTCATTGAGGCGCCTTGGATCCACCAGTCCCATCTTGATAACCTTTGAGAAGAAGGTATGCTCCACTGCTTTAAAAAAAAATGTCCCTAATAATTTCCTTCTTAATATGTTCCTAATAATTTCCTTTCATTTGTACTGTTAGGAGTTACCAGAACTGAAACTATACACCTCTGGATTTGTATTCTTTTGTGGGGCTTCAGAGAGATGATGGAAAAAGCCTCTGCAGTTCTGTCTAGCATACTTCACTAACCCACACTGGCCACTGTTTCCTCGCTGATCTGCCTATATACACTTTCGGGTCATTTGTCAGGCCAACTGATTTTTTTGGGGGGGAGGCACTTTGTCTGGAAGATTCTCCAGCTGCTTTCCAACCCCTTCATTTCCCTGCCTTCAGCCATTCTGCCTGCCTCTTACTATACTTCCTTTGCACTTGACCTAAGCTGAAATCCAATTCTGTAGAGACTTGCATCTACAACCACCCTGCGGTCCTAGCTGCCCATGCCTCAGCACCTCTAGGAAGCCATCTTTAATAAGCCCGAGTGCTAAAGCATTCTTGTTTCAGCAGGTCATCTATGTTCAAGACTTTTCCCTTAGTTCACCAGCTTTTGCGAACTGTTCTGCAGTGGCCCTGTTCAGTCACACACTCTTATATCTTCAGATGGAAGGGACATGGCATGTGATTGGCGCAGGATCCAATGGCTTCCATATTTCCATCGTAAAGGATGTTACGAAGATGGTGACTGCCTCAATGAGCTTCCCAGAGGAAGGGAAATTGAAAGTCACCTCTAACTTTCCCTTGTAAGTGCCCTGACAATGCATCAAGTCTGTGTTCTCTGTGCAAGAGTTCAGGGTGAATATTGGATGAGACTGATTTCACTCTTCTTAGAGACAGAACTGGTATGAGATTGGTGGGAGGATGAACTGACCACACTTTTGGAAATAAAAGAATCACATTTAACATTCAGAATCCTTATAGTGAGAGGAGATGGTAGTGATGGAATGACCTATTGCTTGACAAACTTTTACCTCCCAAATGGGTAAACATTTAAAGATAATCATATAGTTAGCTTTCTACAGAGGCATAGCAAGGGGGGGGGAAGTGCCCGGTGCACTGATGTGTGCTTCACCCCACCCCGCCCCAGGATCCCCCACCACGCCCCCGGAACGCCCTTGCCACACCTTCACAGGGGCGTGCAGCCAGTGCATCGTGTACCCCCCGCCCCCTTGGAGCTTCTCTGGCTTTCTATGCAGCTATGTCCTGTTTGTTCTAAAATGGATAAATAGGGGGTCCACAGCAGGCTGCCTCTGGGTACCATGGTCCCTGCTGTCTCTTTTCTTGAGCTAACCAACTGCTGCTCCATAGTGGGCAGGGCCAGCTGAGGCTTTTTTTTTTTTTGCCTAGAATGCCTTCTGATTGGCTGTAGAGATTTTAAAAGCATCCTGTTAAACAGATCATTGCAGTATGTTTTCATTAGAACATAGATTTGAGTGTTGGCACTGAGATTTGAGTTTGCAGAACTTTCCTTTCCCAAATGAATTTTTCACCCCAGCTGGCATGTTTCAGCACTGACATCACACCCCCTGTCTTTATCTCATTTTGCAGGCAAAATGGATGCAAGATCATTGAAATGGAGTTTGAGAAAATGGATGATGGGATGTATTACCACTTCTCTGGTCTGTATGACTGTAGCTTTTCTCATTGAACCAACTGAATTCTCCTGAATTTATTGTTAAAGGTGTGCAGAGGCGTCTCTAGGCTAAATATTCTTGTAGCTGCCTGTCATTTTAGGGAGGTATCTTAAGGTCTCCGTAGAAGTATGTCACATTTTATTCAATAGCACTCACTCTCAGGAAAGTGATCTTAGAATTTTAGCCTTAAGTACTCTGCTACTTGGGCAAATGGATTTTGTCCTTTCTCTAATTCTCTGGTTTTATTGCGTTTTAATGTTGTCTGAATTGAATTTGAACATATTTCCAGTGGAAATTCATCTGAACCATAACATTTTATATTTGGGTTCATTGCAGATGTGTTGTATGTCTGAGGGAAATGTAACATTTGTTTTTATGTACTTTGTGAATATATTAATTAGTATGACATAGATGCACACACAAATGAACTCTAACATGATGTAAAATGCTACAGCTTTAACTTGCAATGAGAAGTTGGTCCAAACTGTGTCAAATTTTGCCTTCAGCCTTCTCTTCGGTTGCAGGGTGTTTATAATTAAGTTTTGGTGGCTTCTTCTGTTATTTCCTCCAGAAGTTGGTAAGAAAACCATAGAAATTGTGAGAACAGATTGTGAAGATTATGCCATTGTTATTGTGAAGATAGAAAAGGATGGCAAGGCCTCAACTATTCTGATACTTTTTTGTAAGTACTCACATGGTCTGCTATCCCCTATCTCCCCTGTCTGGAGGGAAAAAATTATCCTGGGCTGATTCCGCATGGGCCAAAAACAGCAGTGTGAAAATGGTGTGAAAATGGTGTAAACGGGTTTAAAACAGTGTAAAAGGGTTTATACTGTTTTCACACTGTTTTCACGCTGCTGTTCTTGGCCCGTGCGGAATCAGCCCTGGTTTCTTGGGGCTTTTCTTTCATGTTCATAAACATTAGGAAGAACTTCATGACCGTCAGGGTTGTTCAACAGTGGAATTCACTGCCTCAGCGAGTAGTGGAGTCTCCTTCTTTGGAGGTTTTTAAACAGAGGCTGGATGAGCATATGTCGGGAGTACTTTGATTGTGTGTTCCTGCATTGCAGGGGGTTGGACTTGATGGCCCATATGGTTTCTTCCAATTCTATGAGTCTATGATTCTATGTTCTGCTCAAATGAAGAATCACAGTGTCCCAAGGCTGGAAGGAAGACAAATATTTTTACATTAAAGGTTTTGATTTTATTTGAGACAACAATTTTTGAAATTGTACTCACAGAAACATACAATATCAGCTATAGACTAATTATCATCACTAATAGTAGTGTCTGCATGATGCTGGCAGGGGATGATGGGAACTGTAGTCCATAACATCTGGAGGGCCGCGAATTTGACACGTGTGCTGTAGAGTTTTCAAGGCAGGAGATATTCAGAGGTGGTTCAACTTTGCTTGCCTCTACATTGCACCCCAGGTATTCTGCTTGGAGGTCTCACATCCAAATGCTTACTGATGTTGAGGCTCAGAATGTGTGACTGGCCCAAGATCACCCAGCAAGTTTCCAAGGCAGAGTGGGGATTAGAACCTGGATTTCCCACATCCTAGCCTGACACTTTAACCACAACACCACACTGGCAGATGCCTAGTAGTGTTTCCAAATTCATAATTAAACACAATGTATTAATTTGGTTGGTCATAATGTTCAGGTCGGTTATGAATAGGGTTGCCAACCTCCATGTGGGGCCTGGAGCTCTCCTGCGATTACAATTGATTTCCAGTTATTTTTATTTTATTTATTAATTAGATTTTTATACTGCCCTATCCCCGAGGGGCTCCGGGGATAGTTGATAGAGATCAGTTTCCCTAGAGAAAATGTCTAGTTTGGAGAATAGGCTCTATGACATTGTACCCACTGAGGATCGGGCCTTTAAAAATGAAGCTTTCATTGTTTTGTCTGAAGTGAACTAAATTTTAATACAAGTGCTGTGCAAGTGTATGAGCAGAATTCCTTTTAGTGTATCCCTTTAATCACGACGAAATTTCTTTTGTGCATCCTTTTAATAATGACAAAAATCATAACCAAAATTAGGATTAGACCTACAACGTTCGACAACTTTCCTATTTGGAACACTCAGCAAAAAGGAATGAGTTCACCCAGATGCTCTTCCGGAGCTCCATGACCTGGATGTTGTGGGTGTGTTTTGATTCAGCAGACTACTTTTTAAAGGTGGGAAATATGAAATGCATGCAGGACTAAAGTCTGATTCTCCTTCTTAATTTGTTTCAGCCAAGAACCGTGAGGTGAGTCCAGAGATTAAGCAGCACTTTACAGCAGTTGGTGAGAGACAAGGCTTAATGAGTGATCAAATAGTTTTCTTCTCCCCGGAAGGTAAGAGTTAAGCGATGCTGCTCCAGTATGTAGGGTTGTCAGCTCCTAGTGGTGAAATACCTGGAGATTTTAGAGGTGGAGCCTGGAGAGCAGAGGTGGGATCCAACCAGTTCTCACCACTTCTCTAGAAGTGGTTACTAATTTTTTCTGAGTTCCAAGAAAGGGTTACTAAAGCAACCTCCCTGCCCAATAGGAACTGGAGGTGCGTGTGTGCAGCGGCGCCACTGTTTGAATCCCACCACCATCGGAACCTGTTATTAAAATTTTTGGATCCCATCACTGCTGGAGAGGCATGGTTTGGGAGCGGAGGGACCTTAGTAGGATATGATGTCATAGTTTCCACCCCTTGCTTGGCCTCTCTGGAGCGAGGGGAGGCAGCAGAGAGTGGCAATGATTCTGGGGGCCAATCTTGGACTTTTGTCTAAAGTTTCACAGACACTAACACAGCCCTTAGGCAGAGAGATAATTTTGACTTCCTACTGAAAGTTTGAAGGGATGGCAGTGTAGATTTCAAAGGCTTTTGACCTTGATTGCACGCAGAAGAGAGTGTAGAAGTTTGCTGCTCAAAAGTACTCTGCATGTTTTGGCATGCTCACCCCCATTTCCACAGGGTGACAGACAACTAGAGGCGTAGCAAGGGGGGAAGCGCCCGTGCACTGGTACGTCCTCCGCCCCCATCACACCATGGAACACTCCTGTCCTGCCCCTGGAACACCCTTGCCACACCCCTACAGGGGCACGTGCCTGGTGTGTCGTGCCCCCCCCGGCCCCCTTGGAGCCTCTGCAGACAACTTGCCAATTATAAGTAGATCTACTTCCGTTAGAATATCGACTTCCTCTACTTGAATAACCTACCTCTTGTCTGGATTCAGTTTCAGTATATTCATCCTGATCCACTTGATTAATGTGATTTGTACACCACCCTTTTCCTTCTGGGCTCAGGGCAGTTCCTAACCTTCGCAATATACAATAATAAAATAAATACAAAATAAAAATTCAGTTTTAAAATTTGAAATTTAGCAGTTGTTTTTTATTTGTTCTAGATAAAAACGCCCGTCTTCCTAAAAACATACACCATTTTATCTCGATGATGGGAGTTAACAAGAAATTAATCAGGAGCAGATTATGGGAAAGGAGGGGAGGTAAAAGAAAATAGGGAAGGAAAGAGAGGGGAATGGGAAAGGACAAGGGGAAAAGGGGAAGCAGGGAGGTTATAACAATCTGGCTTGGATTTTGTATGTACAGATTTCATGAAGCAAGAACTCTGTACTACTGGGTGCTTCCTACTGGTTTTGCTACGTGCTGATTGTATACACTATGGTCCCTCCCCCATGGCCAATGAATCAAGGCTGGGGACGGGAAGAAACCGGTTCGGGGGGGGGGGGGACTTCGCATAACTCCTGCCCCTGAAGCAAGGCTGCCCCATGTTATCTCCTCTGGAACGTTTTTTTTTAGAATGGCGCTATCCGCGATTCTTTAGTTTTAGCACAGGTTGAAGCTGCAAGCAAGCGAACGGCTGCTTGGGAAGCACTTTAATCGGCAGTGCTTCCCTTTGTTGGTAAGGGTTCCACCTCTCAGCTGTGTAGCCACACAGGGTCACAGGGACGACAGCATGGCTGTCCATGCTTGCCTGCCTGCGTGGCTACACAACTGAGGGAGGTAAGTACCAAAAAACCCTGCGCCTCCATGTGAAAGTGCGAAAGTAACCCCCATTGGTTCTGCGGGCTCTGTTCACTGCCTGCACAGAGGCATATGAATGCAAAAACAGGAGGGCGGGGTACTTTATCCCGATTGCAACCTGCTCTGCCTGTGCTGTGCAGAAGGGGCCTATGTACCACTGCGGAGATCAGAAGTGGGAGCTGGGTAATTTATTGATGCTGTTTCAGTCTCATTCTAGATCCTGTTTTCATGACCCAGCCCTGAGATTCCAGGATTAGTGCCTTTGTGCCTGCATAAGTATTATTTGTTCATTCATCAGTAACCACAGCTAGATACACTCACTGGGCTGAGTGCAGCTTTTCCAGGACAGAGCGTGTTGGAAACCTTGGCCACTCCACACATGTTAGAAATGAAACAATGAGTGCTTGCCTATTTCTTTTCTTTGCATTTGATAATAACTTGACAGTTGCAGTAATCATACACCCCTTGATATTTTGTTTTCACAGTGGCCTGTCAAAATGAGGCATAGGAAGAGGAGGAGGTGAGTCACGAATTCCTTGTCAGATAAACACATGTGGCATTTTTAGGGCAGTAGGCTGGGTTGGAAATGTACCCCTACAACAATGGTGTAGCACCTACGGGAAGGGGGGCATAATGCCCCAGGCGGAGCAGTGGAGGAGGCATGGCCGGGCCGTCGAGGGGGCATGGCGGGGGTGGGGGCCGCTGCAGCAGTGGTGCCTCTGCCCTACAATGATAAATTTGAATCAGAGAAAAAAAAGTTGTGGAAGGAGACACCAAGTTGCTTCCCCCAACTAAATCCCCAGGGTTATTTTGCAATTTTTTAAAAAATACGTTCATTTTTAATATTTCACTCCTATGATGTCAGAAGTGAGCCAGGAAAAATTTCAGAAACCAGACTGACTCTGTACCTACTGGACAAACAAAAACAGCTTAGATTTCCCTTACTTCTGTTTTCTCCTAGTTAGCTGCCAGGTTTTTCATCGTAATCACTGGGTGGTTGTGTTTTTTAGGCATATCCAGAAGCTGACTGGGAAAGTAAATATTGTTTCACTGAATATGTTAATTTTGTTATCATGATTTTTTGTCACTGTGGATTGACATTTTTGCTTGATGGAATTTGACCCCTTCCTGTATCTAGAACCAGAATTAGAACCAGAATGTATAGTCATGACAATTTTACTTATGCTTAAACAGTGTTGACTTTATTTTCTTGCCACCAAATTAATAATTCAGTAAAGAAGTAGCACATAATTTGTGAGAGTCTAGACTCTATGATGTGCATTGTCTTCTACTTGAGACAATACATAGGGCAGCCATTCTCAACCAGGGTTCCGTGGTACCCTGGAGTGCCGTGATCATGTCCCAGGGGTACCGCAGCAACACTACCGCCCCCCCCTCATTTTTGTGGTGTCTCCCACTGGCGCCAGCAAGGACATGGAGCTGGCCCATGGGGCAGGGCCTGCCACAAGGTCAGCAGCCACCCCCCCCCCCAGTGCTTCCCTTCACCCTGGGAGGGGAAGGTGGGGTGTGTGGCAAGCAGGGGCAATGGGAGGGGAAGGTGGCAGCAGGGGTACCGTGAGATATGAAGAGTGAGGTCAAGGGTACCCTGAGCTCAAAAAGGTTGGAAAACACTGACATAGGGCATTAATGGCAAACCTCTTTTGCACGTGGAATACACCAGGCTCGATACCTTTCAACATCTCCAGTTCAAGATCTCAAGTGGAAAGAATTGGGAAACATCTTTCTTTCCATTAGACTGTTGCTAGTGAGGAGACAGTACTGGAACAGATGGACATGTGATTTAACCTGATATGAGTAAGATTCATGTGCTCACCTCTCATTCTCCTTGCCTTTTAGGTGTCTTGGGCTGATTCCCTAGAAGATTCCAGCAGTAGTTTTAGAAAATTACTTTCCTGTGCCATGTGGTTTTGACCTTTGCCCAGTCTTGGGACAGAAGGGTCCTCATATGATTAATAAAAAGATTAGGAAATTTCATACCAGAAGCTTTGTGTTATATGTGTACTTTGGAGAAAATGAGAAGGAACTTCAAGACATTCCTACTCAAAATGAAGGCTCAACGTTTTGGCCAAATCTGTTTCATCTCTCTGATGGTATATGTGCAAACCTCCCTCCCTGCCCCTGCCCGCATTCAATTAAAAAAAAAAAGATTGGGAAGTTATGTAAAATGAAAACCCCTGGTTCTCCCTACTGTGAAAGAATATCCAAAGTAATGGTGAGAAAAAGTAATGAAAAAGAAAAAGCTGTAATGCTGCCTCCTTGTGAACTTGCACAGTTGCTGCTAGTCAGAGTAGGTAGGATGGGATTTGGTTTATGCATGTGTAACCCCCATGCTCAGAATGGGTTGAGGCAGAAAGGGGTGGAGACTCAAAGCAGCAGAAGGCTGCAGAGCTCATGTAGTTTAGAGGAGACAAGGCTACCAGACTCGGACCTTGATTTCTATAAGCCCTTAACACCTTGTTAAGGTAACTGCAATGTTGTTGGGAACTAGTGGGAAGGTAGTTGTTTATTTTTGCTATGTTGTAAATGTTGGAGTTTATTGTTTCAGGGTTTTTTATGTTTGTAATGGGTGAGAGTTCTCCTGGAAACCTTCATCATGTTGAATCCTGTTCACCAAGCTCTTGGAGTCTTCAGGAGCCAACCCACTTGCAAAGAAGAATTGGACTTAGCAATATCAGCAGACTGTAACTAGAAGGACTTGAAATGAAACCTGAACAGGACCTTGAAGTGTGATGTTAAATGTTGATGTTTGATGTTTGATGTTATATGTTAAGAAAGTAAACCATTTTGTTTTTTAAAATTTGTTGTTGCAAAATCATTCCAAGTTCTGCCCCACAGAACCCACAGTTAGAGGTTACACATGCACAAACCGTGGCCCCCCCAGCTGAACCTGCCCCCCCAAGCACTTTTAATTTATATTAAAATGTTGAATCAGAGATGCAGTACAGTACAGCATCCTTTATTAGGCATCAAAAATACACCAGATAAAATTTGACTAAATGAGAGAACTGGGAGGGATGTCGAAAGTGTACAAGCGTAATATATACAGAGAGGAAAGCCCAGAGGATTATTTCAGAGTGTTAATCAAGAAATTGGCCGCCATTTCCAACAGCATGGGATCCTGATTATTCAGGAGATCATTCAGTTTGGAGTTAGGAGGGCAAGGGCCTGCCAAAATTGGAGCCTTAAGAAAAAACTGGGTCTAAATTCCACAAATTTTGAGATGCATATATAGGTCTAGGACAGGGGTAGGGAACCTGCGGCTCTCCAGATGTTCAGGAACTACAATTCCCATCAGCCCCTACCAGCATGGCCAATTGGCCATGCTGACAGAGGCTGATGGGAATTGTAGTTCCTGAACATCTGGAGAGCCGCAGGTTCCCTACCCCTGGTCTAGGAGCAGAAGGAGGTTTTGAATCCCAGTATGAACTAACAACAAAGATGACAGTCCAGTTTGTTCCTTTCAATACCTATATACATAACTCTGAATTAAGGCTCAGAGGAGGATGTAAAGTTTATGTAGTAGGAACTGCCCTTGGAAACCTTCCCTCCCCCCTTCAAAAATGTAGATCCAGTTCCACTCTCACACGTTGTTCAATATTCCTCCATACTTTACAGGGGATTTTGACCTGACCAGGGAAAAGCCCCTAAACTCGGGACCAATTGTTCTCGAAAGTCCTACATGCTCCAAGCCCACATGTTTTTTGTTTGTAAAGCAGTATCGGGAAATCTGATGGGATAGGATTGTACATTATGACAAGCATCAGACCAAATCAAGTGGGTGGACATAGCTGATAGAAATCAGTCACAATGTTGGCAAATAAGGCGGAGGACAGCGAAGGAAAAGAAAGTAGGGAAAAACAGCAGCAACAACACACAGTGTTCGGGGCGGGGGGGACAAAAACAATGCTCAGTTGCAACAGCTGAGGATGATTGCCTTTTGGGGATATTTTTCTCTGCTTATGCAGAATGTTGTATTTTGGTATCACTGTCCTTCTGACTACTCTTAGGTGGCGAGATCTTGGTTGACCCAAATCTTTGATTGAACAGAGTGATCTGTGTATATGCACTCTCATTCCACCATTAAAAGGGCTCTCTGTGGATTTTGATCACTGGCTCAATATCCAGTAGCACTACAGCCCATCGTGAACCTTCACCCACATCTTTGAAGGCAGGTGTGCAAAAACATTACCTCCTTCATTCTGCAGAGTAGGCTGCAATGCACCAAGTGTTCCAGAAAGCTGAGAATATACAGAAACAATTATTTCTTCCAGTAATCCTTATTATCTCAAATGTTATCAGTTTGCATAACTGGTTCCTGGAGATGGGGTGTATTTGATGAGGTGAACTTAGAGAAAAATTTAAGGAGGCGTATAAAAGCAAGCAAAATTAAAAACGGTGATGCCCCTGGCCTTTGAAAGCATTCCTTCCACTGGTGTGAACAAAGGACCCTTTCAAGGATGAGAGGTGCACTGTTGGTCATTATGTTGTCCTCTGTCTGCATGTTTCAGGCTGGATCTGACATTCCCATACAGCCAGACTTTGATGTCCAACAGGTAACAACAAAACGGACTCCAAATAGGGCTTAAAATTTAGGATGTTCACTGAAGTACTCTTGAAAGAGGAGGCTTCAGCTTATCTAGCTATCTTCCTGACCAGTTCTAGAAAGCAGAGTCTTGTGCCATCTTATAATAGATTGCAGCAGAACCCACAGACAGTACAAACAAAAAGAAAGGCAGGGATGGGCTTGGGGAGGGGCAGGGAAGATGTGATAAAGTGGAGCCAGAATGTCAGTGTGTGGATGGCTCCATCAGTAGCCACCTAGTGCTGCCTAGATACATTAGACTTTTATTAATTAATTAATTAATTGATTGATTGATTGATTGATTGATTGATTGATTGATTGATTGATTGATTGATTGATTAATTAATTAATTGAACTTTTATACCGACCAATCCCCGAGGGGCTCTGGGCGGTGTACAATATAAAACATAAAAATAAATAAATTATTAAAACCTTTAAAACAGCGATAACAATGGCAGTAATAATAATAGTAGTAATATGTGTTTCTTGGTTACTTATAGTGAATTTCTCTTTTTAGATTTCTGGAAAGTGGTATCCCATTGCGCTGGTAATGGATCAACACTCACTGAAAGCAATTGATATCGTTGACAACATAATACAGCTTTCAGATAATGGAGACTTACATATCACAGTCCATTCTTATCTGTAAGTTTACTAGAATTGCTGCGCTTATAGTCTTCCTTTGTGAAGAGATCCAATCCTGTAGATTTTGCTTTGTGCGCTAAGCATTAATATTCCACAACCAGGAAAACTTTAGCCTGCAACTTTGTTTGAGCAAGAAACTAAACAAGCTAAAAAAACAAACAAAGAAGCCACTCTGGATTGATTTTAGGACAAAAAAAATGTCTCCCCTGTAAATTTTGATAGTGAATCTATTTGGCCTGCCTTTTCTTCAGCTAATATTTCATTAGAATGGTTCACATTAGAGTGATTGGGAACTCAAAGACTTTGTGAGAACCATCAATACCAGCAGATCATTTGCATTATAACCGAATATATTTTATATAAGAACATAAGAACTAGCCTGCTGGATCAGACCAGAGTCCATCTAGTCCAGCACTCTGCTACTTGCAGTGGCCCACAAGATGCCTTTGGGAGCTCACATGCAGGAGGTGAAAGCAATGGCCTTCTGCTGCTGCTGCTGCTCCCGAGCATCTAAGGCATTTGCAATCTGAGATCAAGGAGGATCAAGATTGGTAGCCATAGATCGACTTCTCCTCCATAAATCTGTCCAAGCCCTTTATCCATTTAAGAAATTAAAATAGGTGCCTTTCATATCTTGATCCTAAATTTAGGTTGTGGAGTCAATACTTCACACAATCTGCCAAGTGATTTGGCATTGTAATTTGATATAATTTATATTTCTTCAAAAAAAATCAAAGCAGGTTATTTTTTAATTAATGATTTCAAATTTCAGTTTCTGAAAATAAATGATCGCATGTTGATATCAACACTTGAATGCTGAAATTCAGACATTTGCAGATTACGAAACATTGCACTATTTCTGCTTTCAGCGCACATTGCGGAAAGAAAGCAAAACTGTGCGAGTGACCTTGGATGAAAGAAAAAACTCCTTCATTATATAGAAACACTTTCCTCTAGTCCATATGTGGTGTGCCTTTTTGTTTGTATATGTGTGGAGCATAAACTGCAAAATATAACATTTCAGGGGAGGAAAATAAATGAATTAGCTGGGTTGTGAATTAATGGAAGGGAGCAGAACAGATAACCAGGGAAGCTGGAGCCTTCCATGAGTACTAGGAGGTTGCTGTGGAATTATTCAGATCTGGTTCTCTCATGCAAAGGAACAAGGTGAAGGAAAAGGAGTATTTCAGCTCCTGAATGTAAATAGAAAACCAGTATATTGAGCAATGGCTTGGCGAAGAATTTTGTTTTCTTCTTTTCCACATGGAAGCACATTTAAAAGTGGTTCCCTCCTGCTTGCAATGTGAAGTGATACATTCCCTTCTACTCTTTTATTCTTGACGTGTGCAGTAGATCTACTAATTAATTTTGATTCCCCAGTGCCTCCTAGGGATTCCTATATGGTTCTTCCAATAACTCCGTGACATATATTGGGCAGAAAGAGAGACCAAGAAACAGGCTCCGTGTTGCCCATTAAGCTTCATGTTATCCTACAGATTTGAACCTAAGTCCAGCACTCTAAACAAGAGAATAAAAATTGCAGTTGGGAAAAAAGAAAGACATAGTTCCGCCTTTTCACCTAATGTTGTCCCAAGCATAGTGGGTGGGGAAGGGGAATTTTGTTCTGTTTTGGTGGTAATGACTTTTCCTTCCTTTCTAGAAATGGAGTTTGTGAGTCTAATGAAGTTCAATTGTTGCGGACAGATGAACCTGGTAAATTCACAGCTCCTGGTAAGTGAGGGTGAAGAGAGAGGAGATGTTTCCAGAGAGCTGGGGATGGTTTGACAAAAGGGTTTCATGCCAGTGCTGTATTCTCACCTAGCTTAGAATGTTTTTGTGTTACATGATCATACACCTAATTGATTAGAGGGGACAGTGGAACGAAAGAAATATGTATGTGTAAACAACATGAAGAACAAACCAAATTACTTTCCTCCATCATTGCCTGTCTCAGACCTTTTCTGCATGGGCCAGTAAACACCGGTGAAAGGCAGGTTACACGAACCTGTCCTCACCTCGGCCCATAGCCAGCCAGCCATGTGAACGGGAGATGCACCTTCGCACAGAGGCGCTTTTTGGGGGGAGGGGTCCCTCCCTCTGAAGCACAGCTTCAGAGCACAGGCATGACTGACCCCCAGGACCATGAAACACCCCTTTGTCCCTGTGTGGCTCCTCAGAAGGGAGCCGGGGACTACAATTCTCTTGTGGGATCACAGCCACCTAATGTACCTCACAGCCATGGTCGTTCGCTTGGCTGTGGCTGTGAGGCACGTTAAAACAAGAGAATCGCACGTAACGTGACTCCTGAAAAACCTGGGTTGGGGGGGGAAACGCAGAACAGATTCACTTTAGGAATGGGATACATGCAAAGTTCCCCTCAATCTGGGTTATATCCCACCCTTAACCCGTGTTTGTTTGCCCATGCGGAAAGAGCCTTAGGGCTTCTGTTGTATAAAAGCAGTAGTTTCCAATGTTTTGCTGCCTTGGGAGCAGTTTACTTTTTGGATTAGTCTTACCTGTTTGGAGGAAAAAGTACTAGATATCTATGATTTTTTTTGCAGTATTTACTTCATTTACAAATTTATAAGTAGAGCACAAGTAGAGGCACAGAAGCACTCCTATTTGGTAGCCGACCACTATCCCACACTACCTTCTATATTAGGGAGGCCCATACAGAAAATAATCCTTTTAAACTTGTACACAGCCTTTCCCAGTCACTCAACCAGTAAACATTTGAACAAGGCTCCCTTGTTGATGACTGCCTGCTCAAGTCACTTTGACAGCATGCATGCAAGGGATCACTCAGCCCGGTATATGATTAGTCACTTAGGCTCATTCCGCACATGCAGAATAATGCACTTTCAAACTGCTTCCAGTGCTCTTTGAACTGGTGTGGAATAGCAAAATCCACTTGCAAACAGTTGTGAAAGTGGTTTGAAAACGCATTATTTTGCGTGTGTGGAAGGGGCTTTAGCATTTGTGCTGGTGACCTGTGCAGTGCACACCTGACTCATTTGCATCCCATTCAACATCCAGCTGGGTGTTGGTTAGCAAAGCTTGTTCTGAAACTGCATGGGGAGATCTGTATGTGTAATAGGTGTTTTGTTGTTCTTTTTTTCAAATGTAGGAGGTTTGAGCACCATGCGCGTCGTGGAGATAGATTATGGCAGTTACTGCATTTTTCATGTCACAGCAGAAAGTCGCAGCATTCTGCATCTATACAGTAAGTTCTGTGGATGACTTCGTGGGCCTCCGGGATTAGATAGGCATGCTCCTTCTCCCCAAAGTCAGAAATGGGGGTAGCATTATTGAAACTTCTAGTTTTTCCTCAGAATTCTATGGATCTGTCATCTTATGCAACTCAAAAAAACAGGACAAAACAAAAAGAAACAAACAAAAAGCATTTGGGTGCTGTGTGGTTTCTGGGCTGTATGGCTGTGTTCTAGCAGCATTCTCTCCTGACGTTTCGCCTGCATCTGTGGCTGGCATCTTCAGAGGATCAGTCACAGATGCAGGCGAAACGTCAGGAGAGAATGCTGCTAGAACACGGCCATACAGCCCGGAAACCACACAGCACCCAAGTGATTCCGGCCGTGAAAGCCTTCGACAATACATTAAACAAAAAGCAGCTTAGAGGTGCACAGAACAGGCTCTCTTCCCCCTCAAATGAGAGTTTTTAAACTTTTGCCAAACAGTTGACTTTCCTCAAAATCCCTCTGATGCTTGCATTAAACTAAACTCCCCAAAGGTTTTAGCAACTCCATTTTGCTTCTCATAATAACCTTGTGAGTCAGGGTAACTGAAGGGCATAACTATATGTATAGTGCCAATGGGGCGGGGGGCGCAACACCTGTGCAGGGGAGTGGCTGGGGTGTTCTGGGGTGTTCTGAGGCGGGTGGGGGTGTGGCAGGGGCGCAGGGGACATGCATGTCCTGGGCGTAGTTCCCCCTCGCTCCACCCCTGTGTGCCTGCAAAGGAATATATCACACCACAAGTCTGCCTCCGCTTCTTTTCAGGAAATATAATTTTGGGAGGGTGATTTGTAGTGAAAGGAGGAGCGAATCGTTCATCCTCTTGTAGTGTTGTGCCCTCCAGGTGGTGGCGGCTGAAGATCTCCTGGGATTACAACTGATCTCCAGGCAAAAGAGATCAGTTCACCTGGAAAAAATGACTGCTTTGGAAGGAGGACTCTATGGCCGTGGTGGTGAACCTTTGGCACTCCAGATGTTATGGACTACAATTCCCATCAGCCCCTGCCAGCATGGTCAATTGGCCATGCTGGCAGGGGCTGATGGGAATTGTAATCCATGAACATCTGGAGTACCAAAGGTTCGCCACCACTGCTCTATGGCATTATACTCCATTGAAGTCCCTCCCCTCTCCAAACCCCACCTTCCTTGGGCTCCGTCCACAACATCTCCATGTATTTCCCAACCCGGCATTGCAACCCTACTCTCTTTCCATCTGCTGCGTCTCCACTCTACAAAGTGCCTTCTTTCAATGCTATTTTTCTTTTGCAAATATATAACATCTATAGGGGCATTACGGTCTCAAGGACTGATTATTCCTAGGCCACTGAATATGTTCCATAAGTGGGAATAGATTGGAACTTGGGGTTCCCTGGATTAGCACTACCATCTCACACAGCTCACAGTGTTGTGGCATTCTCCAATGGACTGTCCTTGAGAATAAATCTCTCCAGTCCTCACTGAGCTTAGGAGCACAGCCCACTAGTCACCACGACTGTGTAGCAAATTTAGTAGAGCAAATGGCAGATGGTATCATTACTTATCAAGTCACTACTACCTTGGTGCGGCTAGTCTCCACTTCACACTAACAAGATTGTATATATGGGGCCCAAAGTTGCCAATCTGAGCAAACTCAAAGGCTTTACTCAAAATGAACCTTAATCATCATTATTTATTTTAATTTGGAGGCAGGAAACCTAAAGTGTCAGATGCTGTGAGAAAAAAATACATTGATCGTGTCACATCCATGGGATTCCTTGCAGACAACATTCACTATGAAAAGAGAGTTGGTAAGAGTAATTTCTCTATATCAAGGATCTGCAACCCGTGGCTCTGGAGCCGCATGCGGCTCTTTCTGCCTTATACTGTGGCTCCGCATGGCCTGGAGGTCGGAGGGTAGCGCGGGCATGTCCCTCCAGCTCTCCAGAGCAGCGCTGGAAGGAAAGGGGAGTGGAGGGGCCGAACCAGAGCCGGCTCCGTGCAGAGCTGCCTCTTCGGCTTGGTAGATCTTTGGGGCCATGGAAAACGAGTCCAAATGGCTCTTTGGGTGGTGAAGGTTGCTGACCCCTACTCTATAAGGAAAGGCTGTAGAGCTTGGCCTCTGTCAAAGGAATGCCCTTTCAGCTTTTACCAGAAACCTTAAACATCGCTCATTGGCTCAGTGTTGCAAGGGAGTGCTGTGAGGGAGAGGAAGGAGATTCTGGCTTTCCTCCCACTCTGCTTTGCCTGTGGAAATGGTGGCAGCAAATCTTTTCACCCATTTCTTTGGCTCCACGGGTCCTGAGCCAGCCAAAAGGGAACGAAAAGGCCTCCCAGCTGCATTGTGCACTGGCAAAAGCAGGGTGGAAGGGAAACCAGAAGCAGCTCCTTCCCCATGCAGTGCTGTTTGAGCGAGTGCTGTTTAAGATGAATCCCTCTGATATATTCCACGTTAGGTTGAGCACATGTGACCGGAACACCTTGGACATATTGTGCATTTGTACTCTTACTCCTGCCCATCACGGCAGCTGTTCTGTCGCAGAAGCCAAAAGCAGGGTAGAGCTTCCAGTAGTTAATACTTTTTGAAGCTAATATCTGGCACCACCAGTTCATCCCAGCATTAAGTTCAAGTTGATTACTTTATTACACCATTGCCTACTGTTACAAGAGTGGCCGTGAATCATCACGGCTGCAGTTGCTGCCTGGGAAGGGCAGGAGGAGGCCCTGGGCATCCGCCCTCCTAAGGGCAGATGGGGGGGCCTCTCAGCCATGCCCCTTGAGGGCAGGGCAACATCACCAGGGGGAGGCCGGCCAGAGCCTACATAAGACCAGGCTGGCCTTTGTTCAGACTATGTGCCCTGGCCAGACAGGTACTTTATTACACCATTGCCTACTATTACCTGGATGCACATGCTTGCTAGGGGTGGTTACTTTTCCTCCCAGTATTTTTCAGGTTTAATACACCCAGAAGTTTTTGAACCAAATCCATCTCCCCCAAGCTACATATTGGCTTCTCAGTTTTTTTCCGACAATTTTCAAGTGATTAAACCTGAACCCCAAAAATATACCCACCTCCAAACTCCAGCTGGGTCTCGGAGGCAGCCACAGAACTGAACTCTGGGCATGGCCAGGCTAAGTCCAGTGGGCTCAGCCTGGCCGGGCCCATCTTCAAACTGTGGGCTCTGCCCCTGAAGTCCAGCTGTAAGAGCAAGAAGACATGTGTCCTGTTGTTTTTATTAGAAGACAGCCTGCTGGTAGGATCCGCTAATAACCCTCTTCATGCAATTTCCCTGGTGCTTCTTTTGCATGCTTCGCAAAGGATGTTGGGTAAGCAAAACAAAGGTTGCCAATAGACAAAACAGAAGCAACCTGTCCAGCTCCTGTGTTTTTAATTCCAAGCTGATCTGCAGAAATTAGCAGATGACAGACAGGGGACTCAGGCTGAGAAAAAGATGGATGCCCCTGAAGCAAGAGTTCAGATCACAGCATTGAAATAAACTATGATAATCGTATCTCTTTTCTTCCTCAGGTCACTGCCCCTGAGTGAACTCAGGTGGGTACAATCCAAGAAATTAGAAGTTGTGGGATCTGTAATGTTAGGTTATCTGACAGACAGACAGACAGACAGACAGACAGACAGACAGACAGACAGACAGACAGACAGACAGGAAGGAAGGAAGGAAGGAAGGAAGGAAGGAAGGAAGGAAGGAAGGAAGGAAGGAAGGAAGGAAGGAAGGAAGGAAGGAAGGAAGGAAGGAAGGAAGGAAGACAGAAAGAAAGAAAGAAAGAAAGAAAGAAAGAAAGAAAGAAAGAAAGAAAGAAAGAAAGAAAGAAAGAAAAATCTGGTAATTCAGCAAAGTGTTCAAAGGCTCTTGTAGCTCAGAAAAGCCCATCTAGCCTCTGCATGTGCCATGAAGAAAGGGGGTAGCCCCTATCCCCCATTGTTCCCATGGGAGCTAAGGAGATGGGGGCTGCACATTTGAGGGTCCATAGCTTTGGCCCTCCTGAACCAAATTTCACCAAACTTGGGGGGTGTAATCAGGACAGTCTCCTGATGATACCCTGTAATTTTGGTGCCGATACCTCTAAAAATGCAGTCCAAAACATGAAAAAACACCAAAAAATAAAAACACAGGAGCATGTCACTAGTTTAACAATTGCACCCCTGACAGGGGGCCTTTCCCCACTTTCCCCTCGGCTGTCGTCGCTGCATGCAATTCCCAGTGCACAGCATCCCTGGTGCATGCCTAAGTGTCCCCTCTGCGCGGGGTCATCAAAAGGCGCCCTTTGCAAGAGCGCCAGGGATGCCTCACGCTGAGGGGGCGCGACAGCAGCAGCGTCGGGGCAGCTGCGCTGTCGCCGCCCCTCTCTTGGGGAGTGCTGGGGGACCCCGCGCTACTCTCCTCAAGTAGCGCGGGGCTTAAGGTAAGTGGGAAAAGGCCCAGGCACTCCCAGAAATTTGGTCAAGTATCTTACTTCTGCATTGATTTTTTTCCATTGATGTCAATGGGGAATTTCTGGTGCAGCCTGTGGGATGCATATTTATGAAGGCACAGTCACAAAACTTTCAGGGTATCTTCAGGAGACTGTCCTAATGACACCCCCCAAGTTTGGTGCTGTTTGGTTCAGAGGGGCTAATGTTATGGACCCTCAAAGGTGCAGCCCCCATTTCCTTAGCTCCCATTGGAAACAATGGGGGATAGGGGCTACCCCTTTGGGGGTCCCTAACTTTGCACCCCTGAACCAAACTGCACCAAACTTGGGGGCATCATCAGGACAGTATCCTGAAGATACCCTAACATTTTGGTGCTGATACCTCTAAAAACAGGTTTTGCCCAGGGCTCCAGTTTGCCTCGTTACGCCCCTGGCATTCGAGTGGAGGTGTAAAAAGAGGAAGGAAGTATCATGAAAACAGCAACATCAAAGTGTTAGAACAGTATGGAAAGGATGCCCAGTGCCTTGACCCCTCTGTCTAGCTGACTTTCTTGTCAAGTACCCCTCTGAAATCTGAGGTTAAGAGGCAGCACAAAGTCCTTCATTTCCAGGAAGTAAGTGCTACATTATTGAGCATTGCCACCTTTTGGGGAATGCAGGAGGGTGATGGGTTTATTTCAAGAAGGTATAAAGAAATATAAAAAGGGAGATCACGCTGAGGTAGACTTTTTTCTCTAAAGGCTTTGCTTTTGTGACCCAAGAGGCCATGATCTCACAGAACCATCTTTCCTTCCACAGGGAAATCACAACCTTTCCAGAGCATCGTTCTACACCTCAGACCATCCACGCTGCAAATTTCCAGTTGTCGTCCAATTATTTCCTGCTACGGGGGCCTGAGTTTTGTTCTCCTTGCTTAATAAAAAGAGAACTACACGTTATCTTTGTTGTATTTTTGTGAATTTGAAGAATGGTGCGAGATGCTAATATGACATTTTCTTAACTGCTTTCAAACTTTCTTTTCAAAAGGGTGGTAACAGGAGTTGATGCTTTCTACCTTTTGCACTTGATTCACTGCATACAACTGGGCCTATTACCTACTAGTGCTCTGGCACTCAGTGGAACTGGAAGCACGTCGGGGCAAGAAAGGTGCCCCATGCTCACCTGCATGCCTGCCTTCCTGCTCAGCAGGCTGGGCTGGCAGGCAGGCAAGGAGGGAGTGGAAGGGCCCTGGGTGGAAGACCTCCACCCCCAGAAGTACAGTGTGGGTTCTTGGGGCAGGCCTGTACTCAGCTTGGGCTGGCCGCTTGCAAAGGGGCAGCCACCCACTCACCCAGGGGCACTCCACTGCTTCTAGCATTGAGTGAGCTGCAGCCAGGCAGTGGCAGCTGTCCCATCTCCTCACTGGGAAGAAGGGGTGGGCTGAATAGTCCCCTCACGTGACCTGTGCTAGTGGTGCCTGGGGAGCTTGCCCCCTCTTGTCTCCTAGTTCTGCATCTACCATCACTATGAATGCTGAATATTGTCATTGAGACATTATGAATTCACACCAAACAATTCTCAAGGTTTTAGATTTTATTCAGACAGGGAAACTCATCTGCACAATCATCACTTGAAGAACCCTTGAATGATTCAGGTAATTTTTTTCATCTTGAAGGGTGCACATTGCATTCTGGCATGGCACCAGCCAGAGTTCCCGAGCAACAACCTATAACATACACAATGGTTCTCTATAGCAAGGCACTGGAAAGGAAGATCAGTTACATCAACCAAGCAGTCGTTCTGGGGTGCCCCACTGCCATTACTAATTGATTGATTGATCATTGACATTTCTAATCTTCTCATCTCTTTCCATCACCTACCTGATTACCCATTTTAACATGGTTGGATGTTCTGGAACTGGGGTCTCCCTTGTTCCTCATGGCATCTGCCAGCTCTGTCCTCTGATAAGTGTGTTTAAAAAGTGGATGGGGCTGTTGCCTGTTCTGATTGGTCACTGGAGATCTGATCCTCTCTGCAGATTGAAATAATGTTTTAGCAGTAGCTGTGTTGATTTTATCCCCTCTCATTCCTTTTTCTTAGCATATAATTAAAAATTACCCATCATATTCCCTGCATTTAGGCCTCCTTGTGTGTGTGTATGTGTGTATGAGTGTGCGCTTGCAGAACCAGCTCACCCGTTCTGTTTCTTGCATGAGCTGAAATCCATTCATGGAAGAGAAAGAAAGGAGTGATTTTGCCCTGTTCCTCCTGACCACTGAAGTCTCCTGACCTGCACTGCTATTTAGCACATGCAAGTCCCTCTGCCCAGCATTAAACTTTTCCAGGGTCAGAAAAGACTCCAGGGTTGCCAAGAAGATGAAACCGATCCCTGCAATGCCAGATCCAATGCTATACTTTTATACAACAACAACTTTTATTATAGTCCAAAGTCTAATTCACAAAAGAGTTAAATAAAAATAAAATTGATTAACAAAGACTAAAAATTGTTTCCATACAGTATAAAATTGAAGTGAGCCATTTAAAACATTACATCAATAAGCTTGCTGACCCTCAAACTCCTGTAAACATGGAAGGTGTCATTTAGTTGTTTCTTGAACTTCCAGCAATCATTTTTAAACCATTTGGGGGCCGACCCATGCTTTCTTCCCTATATTAACTTATCTTTGGGCAAAAATGTTGACTCCATTTGTAGCTGATCTATTAGTTCTTCATGGACTTTCAAGGTTTGGTCTGGGACAGTAGCGCTCAAAATATCATACTTATATTGGGTTATTTGGTCTGTGCTGAGGCTCACTTAGATTTTTGAGACCGTTTAACTGGAACCCTCAGCACAAAAGGTAATTTGTTTAATGAAGTTCTAGTATGGAGTGATGTGCCATGAGGAGCAATTTTTAATATAAGTGGAAGGTTCTAGGGTTAACCTGAACGATTGGCAGTATTTACTTGAATAAAATCCATTATTGTTTACTGTTTAGCAAGGGGCTGAGAGTTTTCTTCCAACTCCCTTGGGCGTTTTTTTACGGCACATAATTAAAAGTTACAACCCAAGGACACCTCAGTACTGCCAGATAGGTCACTTATAAACTTGGGAACATAAACAATGACATAAAGAATGAAATTAACAAAACCTTAACAGAGCTCTTTTTGCCGGCTGCTGCCTCATCTTTCAACTAAAACAACTCCTGTTGTTTTGGAGTACAACAAGGAACGTTCACTATACTTTTATATTTATTAAATATATTGCTATATAGTTTTTTTCCATGAAAGAAGGGCTTCGGGTTTTTTAGGTGGGCAGGGAGACTTGGAGTTTGTACAGAATGTACTGTGCTTGTGACCACTCTTCCCACCTCTGTGAGGAATGGATGTTGATCATTGTCTAACTACCTAATGACACTGAGGTCCATTGTGAACCATCACCCACACCGCTGGGGGCCGATCTGATGACAACTGCAGAATGGGCTGTTCTGTCTGGACTGTTCTAGGTATCTCAGGAGAGGCCCACATTACTTCTGAAAAGAACCCAATGAGTTCTCTCTCACATTCGCACTCACAGCGTAAACTATTCCTGTAGGGAAAGCGATAGATATAATTGCATGACATTTTGGGACTGTAAGGAGAGCAGTTTAAAATAAAGCATTGGAAGAACTGAGAGTAAAACACTGAAGAGTGGGATCTTCTATTGCAGGAAGTCCTTCAATAGTTCACTGCAGGAATGAAAAGTGGCCTTTTGATTGGTTTGTTGGCCCTGGCATGCTAAATTCTTGCTCAAGTCAACATTCCGACAGTGCAAGATTTTGATGCACCGATGGTAATCATACACAAAAGACCTCTGTGTAATGGGAAGGAGTTTGTAGACAATGGGAAGGAGAACTGTATACAACATGGTGCTTCTGAAGTGAATATGAAAAGAGGAAAACCTTTCATACTGCCTTAGTGTGAAAGTTCAACAGCCCACTAGTGCTTGGGGTATTGCATTTGGGCAGAGGGACCAGGAAGGGATGAAGACTTTGAGAGTGCAGAATACCCTATACATTCCATGATGCTAAGACCCATCATGAACCATCTTACATTTTGGGCATATCTGGTCACAGGTTACCCCACTGTTGCTGCAAAACACAATGTGATGGGCACAGTGTCCTTTATCTTTCAGAATTTGCAGGAAAGGTTATTTAAAAAAAGAAAGTCTGCTATCGCAAATCTCTTTCTGTTTTTTTTATTTTTGCATAATGACTTCAAGGAGGTGGATTTGCTTGGATGAACTTTGGGGACTCAAATGGAGGCATATAAAATGAGGCATCACTGAAGAGCTAAGATCTCTTTGGCCCTTGCAACCGTTTCCTATCTGGTGTGAAAGGTATCTTTGCAAGGATGGGAAGTACACTGATGGTTGGTTTGGTCTTTGCCTTCTTTGCCTGCTTGCATGCATGGAAAGAACCCATTGATATCCGAGAGGTAACATTGATACTATCTTCAAGTAGTACTTTTAGCTCAGAAGGCTGCTGTGAATGTCTGTGAAGGAGGTGTCATTTTCTCTGACTCCTTCCCTTATGGATGGCAAAGGGACAGCCATGTTGGTCTGTGGAAAGCACACATTTAAAGCACAAAAAAACCTTTAACTTTCTAAACCTGCTTTATTAGGTTGGTGATTGTATGTTCTGCTTTGATTGTTTGGTTTTTAACTGTGTGTGATCTTCCTTGAGTGTCAATGGGAAAGCGAGATTATCAATTAAATAAATAAATAAGATGCTTTCCTTAGCAGGTGGAAACAGATACATAGATATTCAAAGAAGAAAGGGAGGGGGGAGAGGATGAGTTGTTATAATGTGAGGCCAGATGTAGTCGACCCACGTGGTCAGCGTAAGAACGAGACGAGACGCGGAGATAACATCTGGTGGAGATCGCCAGCAGCGGGAGCCCGGAGGTCCGTGTTCCTAGCGAGTCTCCCGCGTGCTGGTTCCTGGCACCTTTTATTGTTATTCTATCGGGGGCGTGTAGGAGGGAGGACCGGGGGGAGTTCCGGGAGAGCGGGAGGCGGGAGGTCGGGAGATCATCATGTGATGCATGATCTCACCTGGCTACGTGCGGAGAGGAGCGTAAGCGTCTGAGCCTAATCCTCACCTGGGGGCAAGACCATTGTCCCTGCTACCGTGATTGAGCCAGATAGTTCATGACCCGTGACTCAGGATGAGGAGGGTGCAGGCGCATCAGAAGCGTCGTAGGTCCATGTCCCAACGTTCTACCACGGTGCTGCTGGGTCAGCAGTGCATTACTACAGCCAGAGTCTTAGCAGTCAAAAACATAAGTACAAGAAATGGACAAATAAGGATTCATCTTGCCTGCCTGCTCACTTTCAAATTCACTTTCAGTGCTTAAGCGAAGCTGCCATGGCCATTTTAGATCACCCAATCTACAATGGGTAATGGACCATGTTAGATTACCCATTTTAGATCACTCAGTGCTGAAATCTGTTTTTCCCCATGAAAAAAGTTTTAAAAGGCAGGCAATCTTTCATCATGCACAGGCAAGAAAAATAAGGCTGGAAGGGAAAATGGTGGATTGGGCATCCTTGGAGACAGTATAACCTGAGAGGGTGGGGGAAGACTGTACACACAGGAAGACCTCACAGTACCGGTAAGTGGATTGACTGCTTATCTGCTGTGCGACAGTATGTAGCTGTAATAATCTCTGCTTCTTTGTTTGCCAAAACTGAAAGACCATCCCAAGATCATGTGAAGCCAGGGCACATTCTGTGTTAAGCAAAGGTAACACTAGTCAGTCATGTCATGTAAATAAAAGAGGACCAAATTGTACAGCTTGTAAGCAGGCTACCTCTCCTTCATTGCATTCTTTACATAGTTAGCTCCTTCCTTGTTCTTCCTCATGCTGAAATCAGACTGCAAAGGCAATTGTTTCTGATGTCCATGGACTTTACAGCACAAGACATACATGGATAAAAACACCCACTTATAAGTCTGTGCATCCTTTCTTTGTATTCTCCAGTAGGCTGGGTTATCTGAACTGGTAAGATCTAGTCATTTCACTGCCAGTATTATATTGGAAAATGGACTCCTTGAGTAGCATGTTTACTGCAAAGTTCCCTCTTCTCTGTAGTTTGCAGGGATATGGTACCATGCCGGTGAAGTTGTGAATGGAAGTCTGCCGAATGAGCTTGATTCTGTTGAAATAAAAGCAGAGATTTCAGATCAAGGAGGAATAGTAGTCAGACTCCACCAGATTAAGTAAGTTCCCTTGATTTTCTCTGACTATTAGCTTGTTTTCAATGTGAAATCCATTTTGTGAATCTTGGAGTGGAGGACACAGTCTGCAAAAGCAAAAGCAAGAAATCCACCAGATTAGCTTGTTCAACACATGCCAGCTCTTCAGCGCTCTCTCAACCCCACCCACTTCTCAGGGTGTTTGTTGTGAGGGGGCGTGGAGGGAGAAGGAAATTGTAAGCCCCTTTGAGTCTCCTTACAGGAGAGAAAAGGGGGATATAAATCCAAACTCCTCCTCTTCAAATTCAAATTAAACGTTAGAAATAGAAGTTACATCAGTTTGGCGCAGTTTTCTGCTCTGCATTCAGATAGTGAATATTCTTTCTTGGTTTGCAGATAGTCACCAAATATTGGGTGTTCAGTAGAGCTATCCAGCATTTTATGAGAGCCTGTCACGGAAAGCAGGGGCCATGTGTGGATTTGCCAAGTATGGGGTTTCCCCTCCAAGGAGCCCTCCATCTTCCACATAGATTCTTGAAGCAGAACTACCACTCAGTCGCCACCACTCTTGTCTAGGGGAATCCCAGCTAGGATGGGCCTAGATCACCCTGTCCCCTCATCCTTCTGAGGCGGCAGCACCCTTCTACCAGCCAGGCGTTGCCAGACAGAAGGCCAAGCTCAAAGCATAAAGACTCAAGTAAAATAACAACATTAGTTTATTAAATAAAATGAGGCAATAATGAAAGAAATGGAAAAAAGCAATGGTAAACGGGAGAGTTCAACACTGGGTATGTTCCCTATGAGCAGAGCAAACTGACAGTCAAAGGTGCTGGCAAGAAAATAATATTTCCCTAATGCAGTTACCTCAGTGGTTCCTAAATTCATCTCAGGACCTGACTCTCCCAAGGCAGACTCATCCTCCTTGGTAGCATCCCTTGGATAGTAACCCCTCTGCTAGTTAGGACTTGGGAAAAGAATGATTTCCCCAACCTTTGGTAAAGCCTTGTATCTTTTGAATACTTTATTTAGGCAATTTCTAGTCTGCTTCATGAGAAACCTGTTTGAGGTGGTTTACAATGAAAGTAATGAGTAAATATAAAAGCAACATAATTAAAACAACCTGTGGACATTAACAGTGCCCTTAAAGGGTGGGCGGTATAATAATAATAATAATAATAATAATAATAATAATAATAATAATAATAATAATAATAATAATAATAATAATAATAATAATAATAATAATATAATAATAGTAATCCTGTGGGACTTTTGAATCCAAACGGACAAAGTGTTGAAACACAATACACCAGACATCACAGTGATCAAGGACAAGAAAGTGAGCATCATCGACATAGCAGTCCCAGGTGACAGCAGGGTCATTGAAAAAGAACACGAGAAGGTCACTAGATACCACTAGATACACGAGAAGGTCACTAGATACCACGATTTGAAAATCGAGCTTCACTGTCTATGGCACAAACCAGCTGAGGTCGTCCCAGTGGTAATTGGCACAAGGGCAGCACTTGAAACATCTTCAAATTGACAAAATTAACATTGGTCATATTCAAAAGGCAGCCCTGCAGGGGTTCTGCATGAATACTACGCCGATACATTATCTATCTATCTATCTATCTATCTATCTATCTATCTATCTATCTATCTATCTATCTATCTATCTATCTATCTATCTATCTATCTATCTATCTATCTATCTATCTATCTATCTATCTATCTATCTATCTATCTATCTATCTAGCTAGCTAGCTAGCTAGCTAGCTAGCTAGCTATTTATTTATATTTATATTTATATTTATATTTATATTTATATTTATATACTGCCCTCCCCCTGAGGGCTCAGGGCGGTGAACAACAAGATAAACAAGATACACAGGTAGAGCACAAATAAAAACAATAAATATCAAAATTAATTAATAATAATCATAGCTCTATATTCATTAAAACCAACCCCATTAAAATGCAGCTTCTAAATACCAAGTGCTTCTAAATACCAAGCGGCCTCTGGGTGAGGCTCGAATTGTAATGAAGGCCAACAACCAGCTAAAGATCTGGCAGCTGTGAAATCTACAACAACAACAATTAATAATAATAAAACACAATAAAACTATCCATAAAAACAAAGCCGATAATTTAAAAAGATGGAAGCCTCGGAACGCCCCCGCCATGCCCCTACCCTGTGCTGCACTTGTGGCGTCGCCCCCCCCCCCAACGTAGGTGCTATGCCACTGCATCCCACTCTTTGCTGTCCTGTGGGTGAGCGAGAGGGTGAGTGGTAGGAGACACAGCCTTTTGCTCCCCTTTTGGGATAAGCTAAGTAGCCTGTAATGGAAGCTTTTGTTCCCTTCTAGAAATGGAAAGTGTTACAGGGATATAATATATTTGGCACCCACTGAGTCATCTCGTGAATTCGAAACTATCAGTAAGTATGAGAAAGGAAATCCTTCCCCCTCTGATCCCCAATTCCCATCATTTTGCTCCATTAAACATCCAATCTAGATCTGCCTCCACCTTCTCACTCCTTCTCTCCCTCTGCTGAACATCTTTTAGTTTCATAACATGGCAAATGATCACTAAAAACTCACAAGATTACCTCATAAGATCCTGCCATCTATTTCAGGTTGTTGTTTTTAGGTAATTACACACAGCATCACTAATGTCCTCAGATACATTTCAATGCCTGGCAATTATATCCGGCTCCATCGTGTGAATCTTTTGCACTGCATGCTCAGAGCCAGGTTTGGGATTAAATGTAGGGTGAGAAACCCATTCTTTTCCAGTCTGGAGACAGATAGGAGATTTTGCAATGAGACAAAAGCAGCTGGATAAATAGAAGGATCACTAATTGTGGTCTTTTGCTTTGCTTTGATTGTATTGGGCATAGTTGGGAAATTTGAGTGCATGCAGTGTGAGAAGTAAAACCTGTTGTGCTTCATGTTTCTCTGTGTGCACATATGCATCTTCTCACACCCAAGCTAGTTGGACTAGAGATACCCTTTATTCATCCCTGCCACTTCCTATAGAATTTTAGTTTCTCAGATGGGCTACTCTTAACCAGCTAGTAAGTCCCCTTTGTAACAGAAGTTTGCATGCACATGTAAATCAGTAGGTTTACCAGCTTAGGACTGGCAACCAGCAAAAATATTCTGGGAGAAGGAACTTGAACCTAATTGTGCACAATGCCATGATGTTACTTCTGGTTGAATACTGGGAAGTAACATCAAGATGCTCTAGGAATTTCTCAATCTGTAAGATAAAACAATACAGTATAACCATCAAGCTGTGGGGAATTCTTAAGGGATTGCAACATCACTTCCAGGTACAACCAGAAGTGATGTTGTGATATCATGTGACATTGTTCCCTGGCCCTGTCTTTGCTGGGAACCCTGGGAAGGGGGATTGCATGCATCCCTGGGCACACTAAAAAAAATCTCCAAAAGCCAAAGTACAAACTGTAAGAAAAGTTTTATTCTACACATACACAAATAAGCTAATTAGGAAATGTAGAATCTAATTACAAAATCTAAAAAGTGAAACAATAGAGTATAGAAAACAAAAGAATAACATGGTTCTGAAAAAATAAAAAGGAGTTCACTAAGGCTAACGAAATTTATTCCAGCATAAACTTCCATGAATTAGAGGCCATTTCCGCACAGCACAATTATACAGGGTTTGAACCCTTATATACCGCCTAATTTGTCCGTTTCTTCTTCCGTATGGCTCCCTGCTTCTTCCCAGGAGCAGAGTTAGGACCAGGAGGAAATGATCCTGTTTGCTCCGCACGACCCTGGGATTCCTGTATTTACTTCGGATGCATATCAGAGCATGCCCTGTGTCCTGCATTCTGATTGACTGTTGCTTTTGAGTGGCAGCTGCAAGCACCTCTGAGCATGCCCAGTGTCCCGCATTCTGATTGGCTGTTGTCTCTGAGCGGCAGCTTGAATGAATGTCAGGTGGGGATATCAGATGACTGGGTGGGAAAAATAAACCGATCCTGCTCCCAACTGGTTTTTGCAAGGTAGCAGGCACAAGCAGGGTCACACCGGGATTTTAAAAAAGAACCTCCAAACTGGCAATTTTTGAAAATCCTGGGCTAAGGTAAATATCATGGGGCAACACCAGGGCAGGCCCGCTTTAGCACCGGAAACCGTGTGGAGTTCTTGGTTGCACAGGGATATTTTTCTTGCTCACCCCCAGATATTTTGGCCGTGCAGAAATGGCCAGAGTTCACTTTATCAGATGCAGGAAACATTCTTCCATTAGTCAGAGACATTTATTCTAAAAGTAAAACAGCAAAAAAGTGGTGCTGGGATAGAAAAAGATACTCCAAAATGGCACCAGTTTAAAATGGGATCTGCTTATGTTACACCCTGCATACTCTTAGATTAGATTTGATATGTGTGGACTTTTGGGAAATATGCAAAGGGGGGGGGGGGTAATATGCATACTGGGGTCCAAGTTCAGAATTTAATTCAGATTTTTTGTTAGTCCTGCTTTGCCTATCTATTGACAGTTGGGAATAATCCAGCCTGGTAGATGGTCCTCTTCAAGCATGAGAACCAGTGTGGTGTAGTGGTGAAGGACCTTTCCACACAGCAAATTTAGACCAGGTTGCAGTCGGGATAAACAAGCCCAGGCCATTTGCATGACTGGCTGTCCTGTGGACAGCCAGTGAATTGGCCAGGGTGCATGCCTTTGCATGGAGGTGCTTAAAAAAAACTTTAAAAAACTTACCCCCCTTTAAAGCGCAGCTATGCAGGCAGGCAGACAGACAGGCTCTCCCAGAGCCTGGCTGGAGCCAGCAGGGCCTGCATGGATCTGCAGATGGGCGCCAGGAGGGGGGGGGGGAGAGCAGCCGCATAACGTGTCTTGCAGCCGCTAGCTCGACTGCAGCTGCGAAGGTGCATTAAAACAGAAGAATCGCAGAAATCGCAATTCTTGAATAACCTGGGTTGGAAGGGAATGCAGAGTGGATCTGCATTAGGAGCGGGATCCATGCGAAGTCCCCCCCCCCACCCCCAACCTGGGTTTTTTACTGTTGTTATCCCAGTTTAATTGACCCATGCGGAAATGGCCTAAGAGCAGTGGACTCTAATCTGGAGAACTGGGTTTGAATCCCCATTCCTCTAATTGAGAGGTGGACTGTTATCTGATGAACTGGATTGGTTTCCCCACCCTTTTCACATGAAGCCTGCTGGGTGACCTTGGGCTATTCACAGTTCTCTCAGAACTCTCTCAGCTCGGCCTACCTTACAAGGTGTCTGTTGTGGACAGAGGGAGGGAAAAGTGGTTTAGAAGCCGCTTTGAGACTCTTTAAAGTAGAGAAAAGCGGGGTATAAATCCAAGCTCTTCTACTCTCTTTCATTCAGTGTGGGTGGATTGATTACCCCTTTTAATTGGAACGTGTTTCAAAACAATCTTTCTCCCCACTTACTTCTGTGGTTTGTAGCTTTTCACGTGGAAGTATCCGCCTAACGTGAGTACATTTTGTGCATTGAAAGAACAGCTCCAATTCGTGAATGCTTAAGATAAAGTAAGTGTTTACGGCTCTAGTGGACTCCCATTTTATTTTGCTTCTCAGACTAACATTGTAGACCCGTGGTGGCGAACCTATGGCGCTCCAGATGTTCATGGACTACAATTCCCATCAGCCCCTGCCAGCATGGCCAATTGTAGTCCATGAACTGATGGGAATTGTAGTCCATGAACATCTGGAGTGCCATAGGTTCGCCACCACTGTTGTAGATGATTCCTCAATGGCCGGTAATTGCCAGGTGAGAACCACCAGATGGCAAAGGACACAGATAAGTTTGCAGAAGACACTACCCCTCCTGTTTAGGTAAATGTAAAGTATGCTTCTATCTGTATGAGAAGTCAATAATTTGAATGGGGAAGATCAGCTGGCTGAAGGTCGATTTCTCTTTCTTTCAATGTGTGTGCTTGTGTACCTCTTTACCTTAGAGTTACCAACTTCCAGATAGGGTCTGGAGTTCTTGCAGAATTACAACTGATCTCCCAAATGCAGACACCAGTTACCCTGGAGAAAATGGTAGCTTTGGAAGGAGGACTATGTGGAATCATCCCCACTAATTCCTTCCTCCTATGCCACCCACAAATTTCCAGGAGTTTCCCAAGCCAGATTTGGCAACTCTGCACAAGTAAAGCAAGAACCTACAAGCGTCCAGTGCTCTACTTTAAAGGAAACTAAATGCACATATTATTTCTCCTAGAACACTTTACCACATGTTTAATATAATCTTGATAGGTAACATGCATTTTCTTTACAGCCAGACAGTCTGTTAATTTTACCTTCTGACCTCGGGTTAGGATCTGCTTTCCTGGCAAGAACAATGCGTGATTCCACACAGGCCAAATATAATGGGTTCAGGCCTTTTTAAAAACTGTTGTGGGTGAGAGGTTCCTACAGAACTCAACCCTAAATGCTTCTAACCTGTTAAATTTGGCTGAACTCGGGTTAAATTAAAGTCGCTAAATTAGCGACTGTTTTTCTTCAACCCGGGTTTTAGTCACTTCCTGCTTGCCTGTGAGAATTACAGCAAGCAGGAATTGTTCTATTCCCTCCCCCTTCTGTCCATCATTATGGAGGATCCCCCAGGTGGCCACCATTAGAGTGGATTCTCTAGGTGGCTGCCATGGTGGGTGGGTGGGGATTCTCCAATGGGGTGGGGATTCTCGAGTGTGCGGTTTGCAGCGAAACACAGTGTTTCCCAGTGTTGCCTCCTGCTGCTGACATCCCAGCAATCCCGGCTAGCCTCTGCACCCGCTGTGCATACGGTGGCACAAGCAACATGGGTTCCTTTAACCAGTTAGTGTTGCCTGAGCAGAATCAGCCAAATGCTTCCAGAATCCCCATCAGCTCCCTGCCTCCCTTGAAGTGAAGTCCTTCTCATACGCTTGCAGAAGGTGGGGGAGGTTTGGGCAAGTTTCCCCCCTTGAAGGAGTATTGAGTGAGGGGTGCATCCAACACAATGGGGTGATTTCTGCAATAAAGCTTAGAAGCTGTAGCAAGATAATGATTTCTGCACCAAAAAGGTGTTTCCCCCCACTTCCTGGTGTTTTTTTCATTGAAGGGATCAGCATGCTTCGAATTCTGGAGGTTGACTTTAAGCATTACTGCATTATTCATGTTGCAGCTCAGAATTTAAGGTCCACATTTCTGCATCTATTCAGTAAGTATCATGGGGTCATTCTCCTGCAATCTGATGGTATGTTTATTTATAACGTTGATATGCTGTTAGCCAAATAATTGATTTCAAAGTAAATACCCTAAATACCATAAAACCATCCAAATAAATACATTGCAGTAGCAAACAGATCACTGAATGTCTAAAACAGAGGTTTCATGAAAATAGATGATGAGGTATGCAGATCTAAAAACGATCCATAATCCATATTAAATTATCATCAACAGGAAGTTGCAGTGGATAAGTGGATAACTTGGGAATTCATTATCACAATGTGGTAGAATTATCTGAAGAGGGAATGAACAGGGTCTTCCCTGACCTTGGCCATTTGTAACCAGATTTGAAGGGTGGTTCCTAGGAGGATGGAGTTTGTAGGAGGATGGAGTTTGGGAAAGGGGCTCAGTGGGGGTGGGATGCCCCAGAGTCTGTCTTCCAAAGAGGCCATTTTCTCCCTTGGAACTGATCCAAGGGAGTCTGACAATCAGATCTGACAATCTGATCTCTGTAGTATGACAATCCCACAACAATACCAGACCTCCTCTTGAGGTGATAGCCTTACAAGCCAGCTGCTGAATCCTCACTGGTTCTATTGACAACAGGCAGCAGAAGTGCTGAGCAGATTCCCACCCCAGATGGATAAGAACCAGTAGCATGTTACCACCACTAGAGAAGATCTGATGATGGAACTTTTCCCTCATATGTTAGTGGTCTTCCTCTTTAAATGTTGCATGCATGTGTGTGAGAGAGGATATTAAACTCACGCCTTTCTGCCTTCTGCCCAGTTGGGATGGAGCTGTGAGTGACTTCCGAGTGGTTTATGAGTTTATATGGGAAGGGGTCGTTTCACTTTCCCAAATAATTAAGCAGGGAGCAAAGATAGTTAGGAAGTATTTTATAGCAAAGGGAAAAAAATATAACAGGATTGGCTAGAAAAACAAAGCACTCCTAGCTAGAGTTAACTTGGTTTTGTCTCCCTCTTTGAGGGATGAGTCAGACACCATCTCTTTCTGGATAAGCCTTCTGAGGTTCATCTCCTCAAGAGTTGCAGAATGGGACAAAGGTGTTCATGGCTGTCCATCTGTATTTCTGGGATTATGGTGGAGAGCTTCCTCCTCCCCGCCCCCAGTTTGGACTACCAAACCCTGGTCACTGAAAATATTCCCACTCAGGAAAGAGAGGCTTGCTGGTTGTACCTTTCAATTTAGTGATGAGGTGAATTGACTCTTGGTGCCTTAGAAAGAAACCTGCTCTGGGCATTTCCAAAGTCATCTCCCACACTAAAAGTCATGTTCTGAGCCCCCCGATCCCATTCCAGCTGATCAACTAGTATTATGGTAGCATCAGAGTGACCTCTATTAACCACAACTCCTTTGGTTCTCAAGCCAGGAAACCAAAACCATCAGAAGATGAGAAGATAAACTTCGAATTTGCTATCGCATTTATGAGATTTGATTTCAAGGACCTTGTCTACCACAGCAGACCTGGTAAGAGCAGCTTGGATCATAGGGTTTATTTGTTTCTTACCTGCAGTAAATAAAGTTCAGCAAAAGAGCTCTTATCTCTGTAAACTGGTGACAAGAGAGGGAGCTGGTTCTTCTAAATCAGCTTTCCCTTTTAAAAAAATGGCAACTCTGAAGACCAACGGATTTTTCCTATTAGGAAAAGTTGAAGAGTATAGCAGAATTCGCTTTTACTTTGGTAGCAAGCTTGTGAGCTGAATGAAAAACCATGAATATTAGAGCTGGGATGGAGCTTAGAAACTGACCCCAGAGAAGTATTCATTGAGGCCTCAGAGTCTTTCTTGGGTTCAAGATGAAGATAAGGCAGCATAAACCCTCTTGATTGGCTTAGTAAGGTGTCAATTAAAGACTGGTGCCACTTTAGATTCCAAATCTCTTAGTAGTTGTGGAGTAAGACCTTGAATAGAGGAGAAACATAGAAGAGTAAAAAAATTGTCATTTTCACAGAGAAGTAAATATAAGGAGGTTCAACTATTTGCACAGAGCACTGCTAGGAATTTTTACATCAATAATCAGAAGTCAGGCAAAAGAGAGAAGAAACAAAGTATACAGATGACAAGAAATTATTCAAGATGGACGGAAAATTGCAAGATGACTATGAATACAAAACATTTCCAAACTTCTATTATCCCAGAACAATATTAATATTAATTCTTCTGTCAAAATTCCATGTATAAATCTGACTTGTTCAGCTGCTGTGGTTTAGGTCTGTAGTTAAAAAAACAAACTATGAAAACCAGTGAGTTTAACTAAAAAATGTCATAAAATCCTCCTACGTTCATTGACCTGGGATAGCGGAGATTCCTCAGTTTGATATTGTGATGTCCTGTTCTGGTGACTTTTTGTGTAGTTTCAGTTACAATATTTTGTAGATCTTTCCTACAACCTCCTTTCCATGCCTGCTAAAACATTTTTGTAGCCAGTGTGGTTTGAGGGGTTTAAGAATACAAGAACACAAGCCTGCTGGATCAGACCAGAGTCCATCTAGTCCAGCACTCTGCTACTAGCAGTGGCCCACCAGGTGCCTTTGGGAGCTCATGTGCAGGATGTTAAAGCAATGGCCTGCTGCTGCTGCTGCTGCTCCTGAGCAGCCTGCTGCTGCTGCTGCTGCTTCTGGTCTGCTAAGGCATTTGCAACCTCAGATCAAGGAGGATCAAGTTTCCAGCAGACCAGAAGAAAAATGATTTTGTCCCTTTCTTGTGCCTTTAGCTATGAATTCATCTTCAAAAGCTATTCACAGGGTAGAGGTAAAGGTGACTCCCCATATCTATTTAGCAAAAAGTCAGGAAAAGAGCCAATGACACTGTGGGCAGTCTTGTGGGGATTTTCTCTTTGGGCCTTCTCTCTGAAGCCAGCATGCTGTAGGGGGTAAGAGCAGGGAGACTCTAATCTGGAGAACCAGTCCTTCACATGAGCAGTGGACTTTTATCTGATGAACTAGATTTGTTTCCCCACATTCCTCCACATTAAGCCAGCTGAGCCTTGGGCTACTCAAAGTTCTCTCTGAACTCCTTCAGCCTCACCTACCTCACAAAGTGTCTGTTGTGCAGAGAGGAAGGGAAGCTGATTTGAGACTCCATATGGTTGAGAAAAGTAGGACATAAATCCAAAATTCTCATCCTCCTATTCCTCATCCAGTTATAAGTGACGATCATATCTCTTTTCTTCCACAGATATGTGCTCTTGGTGACATGCAGGTAGGTAAAATCCAGGACACTGGAAGTGTTATAATTATCCAGCTAAACCTAAAGTCCATAATCTACATTTTAAAAAGCTGATCATAACAAATGGTAACCATCTCAGGGAAAACAACATCATCGAGATGAAATGCTCTGTTGCGGGGCAGCAAAAGGCTTCAGAACTTCCTGTGACTTTGGGACATGTTCGGAATGTTAACTAGAAATGTTATGTGTACTCCAAGGATCTGAACACTATAAATATTGGTAGAAATATTGTGTTTTAAAATGTTTATGTGGAGATTTATTTGGTCAGTGAAGTTGGGTTAAGGGTTGCAGCTGTTCCCAAGAAACAATAACTCCACATCTGCCCAGGTGCTTTTCTGTACCTAAATAAAATAGGTTTATTTAGGCAACACAGATAGTATTCCATTGCAGCTGAGAAGTACCAACCCAAAATAGAAGCCCAAACGACAACTGGTGCTGAAGGAATAGAAACATTTAGCCCCTACCCTCAAAGAATGACATTTTCTAGCCAAATTTGATCTGCAATAACACACAATTGTTACTGCAGCAGTCCCCAATTACATGCAGTGGATACTCCTACTACTCCTATGAATTGCCCCCCAGCTTCAAAATCACTCTCTACTTAATATTACATTTGTAGTGCTATATGAAATTGACAAAGCTGATCCAATCAGCCATGGTACTTTGTAGAAAACAAAGAACTATGGCTTCATGGTTCTCAGCTCTAATGGGTCCGCGACCCCTTTGGGATCGAGCAAACCCTTTCTGGGGTCCCTAAGACTCTCTGCATCAGTGTTCTCCATCTGTAAAATGGATAAATGTTAGGGTTGGGGGTCACCACAACCTGAGGAACTGTATTAAAGGGTCGCGGCATTAGGAAAGTTGAGAACCACTGGACTACGGGCAGAAGAAAACACTTGAAGGGGATGGATAAGGTGTTTAGTTGAGCAGAGAAATAGAGACAATTTTTCTATGATTACATGCTCAGGGAAAGCTGGCTTGCAAGCAGCTCAAAAACCCCATCATGGTAAAAGTGTATGGGAAAACAACAGAGGAAAAATGAAGGGTAAACATTCCCACAACCAAATGGAGGGGGAAGAGTCCAGAATGACTCTTCAGGGATAGGGCGGTATACTAAATTTAAATAATAATAATAATAATAATAATAATAATAATAATAATAATAATAATAATAATAATAATAATAATAATAATAATAATAATGAATCTGTGTTAAATTATCTTCCATGTGTACCAGTAAGACAGGGATATTTGAAACATTTTCTGTGCACGTCTCAATTAAACCTCTGCTGAATCCTGTTTGTCTTTCACAGGGAAATCAAAGCACACCCTACATATCATGGCTGTCTAAGGAACCCTTAACTGCATCTCTTCTGCTCATCTTCCAGTTGGGTTTCCTACACTGATGGTCTGATCTTTGCTGAAATGAGATACAAATTGTGCTCTGCATTATAAGCTGTTAAAAACTATTAAAGTTCTGTCTTGAACATCTTCAGACCCTGACCAACAACACCTCAGTCTTGTTTGGATCATGTTTCAACTTATTAGCCTTCACATAGGAAGAGGAAGGATGGTGGCTGGCACTAGAGGTTTCCCTGGTGCTTGACCCCTGCTGCATCCTGCCTTTGCCTTGGCTGAGATGCCACCTGCCACCAGGGTGCTCCTGGTGCTCACCTGCATGCCTGCCTTCCTGCTCAGCAGGTTGGATGGGTAGGCAGGCAGGGAATGGTGCCTAGGGCCCTGGGTGGAAGGCCTCCTCCCCTCTGAAAGTACAGTGTGGGCAGACCTGTGCTGAGCTTTTTATCATCATCATCATCATTATTTGTTTATTTGTTTATTTATTGGGCTTATAGACTGCCCTTCCTCAATGGGCTCAGTTTGGGCTGGTGCTTGCAAAGGGGCAGCCACCCACTCACCCAAGAGCACTCCACTGCTTCTAGCATTGAGCAAGTTGTTGCCAGGTAGTGACAGCTGTCCCAACTCCTCACTGGGAAGACGGGGTGGGCTGAATGCTCCCCTCATGTGACCTGTGCTAGTGGGGCCCGGGGAGCTTTCCCCTTCTTGCTGCCTAGTTTTGCATCTACCTCCTAAGCTCCTAAATACTACATCATCTTTCTCTATGAATCCCGAATGTTCTCATTAAGAAATTATAAACTCACTATATGCGAACCTAGTTTTTAGATTTTATTCACACAGAGAACCTCATCTGCACAATCATCAGTTGAAGAACCCTTGAATGATTCAGATAATGTTTTCATCTTGAAGGGTGCACATTGCATTCTAGCATGGCACCAGCCAGGTTTCCAGGTATTCGTATTTCCCGACATACTTTTAAAACAGCAACAGCCTATAATCTGCACTATGGTTCCCTATAGCTAGGCATGGGAAAGGAAGATCAGTTACGTCAACCAAGCAGTCGTTTTGGGGTGCTCCACTGCCATTACTAATTGATTGATTGATCATTATCATTGCTAATCTTCTCATCTCTTTCCATCACCTACCTGATGACCCATTTTGACATGGTTGGATGTTCTGGAACTGGGGTCCCACATGGCATCTGCCAACTCCTTTCCTGTCTTCTCATAAGCATGTTTAAAAGTGGATGGGCTGTTGCCCTGCAGGGCTTCTGACTGGCCACTGGAGATCTGATAATCTCTGCAGATTAAAATAATGTTTTAGTAGTAGCTGTGTTGATTTTATCCCCCTCTCATTCCTTTTTCTTAGCATATAATAAAAATACCCATCATATTCCCTGCATTTGGGCTTCCTTGTGTGTATGTGTGTATGAGTGTGATCTTGCAGAACCAGCTCATCCGTTCTGTTTCTTGCATGAGCTGAGATCCATTCACGTAAGAGAAAGAAAGGGGTGATTTTGCCCTGTTCCTCTTAGCCACTGAAGTTTCCCACGACCTGCAGCTATTGCTTTTCACTCGCAAGTCCTTCTGCCCAGCATTAAACTTTTCCAGGGTCAGAAAAGACTCCAGGGTTGCCAAGAAGATGAAACCGATCCATGCAACCTTGCAATGCGAGATCCAATGCTATACTTTTATACAACAACAACTTCTATTACAGTCCAAAGTCTCATTCACAAAAGAGTTAAATAAAAATAACATTGATTAACAAAGACTAAAAATTGTCTCCATACAGTTATAAAAGGTGGAAATTGAGCCATTTAAAACATTACATTAATAAACTTTACTGACCCTCAAACTCCTGTAAACATGGAAGATATCATTTAAAGTTGTTTCTTTAACTTCCAGCAATCATTTTAAACCATTTGGGGGGGCCGACCATACTTTCTTCCTATATTAACTTATCTTTGGGCAAAAATATTGATCCCATCTGTAACTGATCTATTAGTTCTTCATGGACTTTCAAGGTTTGGTCTGGGACAGTAGCGCTCAAAATATCATACTTATATTGGGTTATTTGGTCTGTGCTGAGGCTCACTTAGATTTTTGAGACCATTTAATAGGAACCCTCAGCACAAAAGGTAATTTGTTTAATGAAGTTCTTGTATGGAGTGATGTGCCATGAGGAGCAATATTTAATATGAGCAGCAGTGGCGTAGGAGGTTAAGAGCTTGTATAATTTGGAGGAACTGGGTTTGATTCCCCGCTCTGCCACCTGAACTGTGGAGGCTTATCTGGGGAATTCAGATTAGCCTGTACACTCCCACACATGCCAGCTGGGTGACCTTGGGCTAGTCACAGCTTCTCAGAGCTCTCTCAGCCCCACCTACCTCACAGGGTGTTTGTTGTGAGGGGGGAAGGGCAAGGAGATTGTAAGCCCCTTTGAGTCTCCTGCAGGAGAGAATCCAAACTCTTCTTCTTCAAGATGATCACTCTCAATTCTAGGTTTAACCAGAATGATTGGCAGAACCATTGGCAGTATTTACTTGAATAAAATCCAGTGGTGGGATTCAGCAGGTTCGCACCACTTCAGCAGAACTGGTTGTTAAAATGGTGCTTGTAAACAACCAATTGTTAAATTATTTGAATCCCACCACCAAACCGATTGTTAAATTATTTGAATCCCACCACTGATAAAATCCATTATTGGTTACTGTTTAGCAAGGGGCGGAGAGTTTTCTTCCAACTCCCTGGGGCGTTTTTTACAGCACATAGTTAAAAGTTACAACCCAAGGACACCTCAGTACTGCCAGATAGGTCACTTATAAACTTGGGAACATAAACGATGACATAAAGAATGAAATTAATAAAGCAGGCTGCTGCCTCATCTTTCAACTAAAACAACTCCTGTAGTTTTGGTGTAAAACAAAGAACGTTCACTATACTTTTATATTTATTAAATATATTGCTATAGAGTTTTTTTCCATGAAAGAAGGGTTTTGGGTTTTTTTAGGTGGGCAGGGAGACTTGGAGTTTGTACAGAATGTCCTGTGCTTGTGCACCACTCTTCCCACCTCTGGAAGGAATGGATGTTGATCATTGTCTAACTACCTAATGACACTGAGGTCCATTGTGAACCATCACCCACACCGCTGGGGGCCGATCAGATGACAACTGCAGAATGGGCTGCTCTGTCTGGACTGTTCTAGATATCTCAGGAGAGGCCCACATTACTTCTGAAAAGAACCCAATGAGTTCTCTCTCACATTCGCACTCACAGCATAAACTATTCCTGTAGGGAAAGCAATAGTTATAATTGCATGACTTTTGGGAACTGTAAGGAGAGCCATTTAAAATAAAACGTTGGAAGAACTGAGAGTAAAACACTGAAGACTGGGATCTTCTATTGTAACAGGATTTAGTGCTCAGACTCCCTTTCTGGAGACTCCCTTTCTGGAGTCTCCCTCACTCCAACTCTCCCCAGAGAAAAAAAGAACCTCTGACAAAAATGGAAGGAAACTCTGGCCCCTTCCGCACGGGCGGAATACAGCGGCCTGGGGACAGCAAAAACGCCATCCCCAGGGAGCCGTTCGCACAGGGGGCACAGTTGCTTTGCAGCCAGCTGCCCTTCTGCCAGCGGTGGCACGAAGCCGCCGTTTTCCAACCTCGCTTGCCCAGCGAGGTTTTTGGGAAACGGCGGCTTGGAGCCCTACTACAGCATAGCGGCAGCGGCTCCACGGCGCCCTTCCTCCCCTGTCGGGCAACCTACCTGTCCCTGCGGCCCTCCAGTGGTCGCCGGGCCTGGGGACACGCCCCCTCTGCCCTGCGACTCCGGGCTGGCCGGCGCAGGAGCAGGGGCGCCATGTCCCCAGCCTCGCAACATGCCAGAGGGCCACAGGACAGGTAGGTCGCCCTGACGACGGGCGCCCAGCTCTGCGTAGTCCCGAGTGATTCTGGGACCGCGTTATCCTACATGCGACCCTGACCCCTTCCGCCGCCGTGCGGAAACGGCCTCTGTAAGAGAGAGTTTTGGCTTATATGCAGACAGACACCACCCTTTGTAGGCACACAGAAAAGTTAGACTGGAACTTATGGTAACGTGAAACAGAATTTGTAAAGTTTATTTGAACAGTAATGAAGGCTTCTCAGTTGTTTTGAGAGGTTTAAACGCTTGTTGGTTACAGAGAAAGTAAAAGAGCTTCTACTTGAGAGGTTACTCAGTCAGTTACACTAAAGTTTTCCGTTTGGTCACACGCAAGTGGCCACTATACTCATTCTATTAAAGAGGTTCTGGTTCTTAAGCTTTCTCATAAACGCAGGTTCTAATTTACTTCAGCTTTCTCTCACAGAGGTTCCAGCTTTTAGTTGTTACACACACAGACACTAGATATTCTCTCTGATCCACACACCCTTCTAGTTCGTACAACCACCCAAGTGTAAGACTGGAAGGACTCTGGCCCACACTAGCCACCTTCCCTTTCAGTCCCCTGTTAAGGCTTAATTGCCCCTTATGGACTCAACTTCTCCTGACTGGGTTTTGAACTGGGGTTGGACACCCACTAGGTCTGGGCAGCAAGGCTGCCAAGCACCTGACTGGCGAAGTCACCTTCCACCAAGCCCAGGGCTTTCCCTCACACTCTATCAAGCCTCCTCAGCCTGAATAGCACAAACTGACTTCTTGTCAGAACACACAAGCAGCGACAGATCTCTCTTCCTGATCTGCTCTCTCTGCTTTGGATTAGTCCAAGAATGAACCAAGAGAAAAAAGACCCCTCAGCACTCCAGCTGCCTCCTTTTCTTCTCCCTGGCAATTTCCTCCAGCCAATCAGGACTGGGCAGGACTTAACTATTTCAGGGCAGTCTCTCACTGGAAACCACTTCAAAAATATGGGCATTTGTCACACAGGAAGTCCTTCAATTGTTCATGGCAGGAATGAAAAGTGGTCTTTTGATTGGTTTGTCGGCCCTGGCATGCCAAATTCTTGCTCAAGTCAACATTCTGAAGTGCAATATTTTAATACACAATCATACACAAAAGACCTCCAAATTAGTCATTCACATGTCATGGGAAGGAGCTTGTAGATAATAGGAAGGAGAACTGTGTACAACATGGCGCTTCTGAAGTGAATGTGAAAAGAGGAAAATCTTTCATACTGCATTAGTGTGAAAGTTCAACAGCCCACTACCTCCGGGAGTGGCCAACGCCTTTTTAAGGCTAGAAGCCGGATTAATAAGGATAGAAGACAGAATCTTCCTGCAAACAGCCTATCTATGGTTGAAGGCACATAGTAATCGAAAAGGATTATGGCCACTTATTGTCGGAGACTCTTTTCAACCCAGATGGATTCGGGAAGTCAATGAGAAGGATGGGTTTATCACTTCCTGATTTAAAATCTCAACCCATATTTACAGCAAAAAGCACTCTCAAGCAAAGGGTACAAGATATTGCTAGACAACAAGATCTGAACAAGTATCTGGATTTTACACTAGAGGCATCTCGTAGATACATACAGTCACCAGCCCCATATGTATCTAACATTGAAATACATACACTCAGAAGGGCGTTTACCCTGGTGAGATGTGCATCACTCCCGTCTGCGATCCTAGAAGGGAGATATAAGAAGATACCGAAAGAAAGGAGGATCTGTTCCTGTAATTTAGAAAAAATGGACACTACAGGCCACATCCTCCTCCACTGCCCTCACTTTAGAGAAATAAGAGCCAAAATACTAGACCCAATATTAAATAACTTCAGGGACTATCCAGAAAATGTATGTATAAGGAAGCTCCTGGAAGACAAAAATCCAAACTGGTCTAGATTGGTTGCCAAATTTTGTACATTTGTTATAAAGAAACGCAGACCAGTGAGTAGGCAACTGATATTGTATTAGAGATACAGATCTATCTATCTATCTATCTATCTATCTATCTCTATATCTATATCTATCTATATCTATCTATCTATCTATATCTATATCTATATCTATCTATCTATCTATCTATCTCTATCTATCTCTATCTCTATCTCTATCTCTATCTCTATCTCTATCTCTATCTCTATCTCTATCTCTATCTCTATCTCTATCTCTATCTCTATCTCTATCTCTCTCTCTCTCTCTCTCTCTCTCTCTCTCTCTCTCTATCTATCTATCTATCTATCTATCTATCTATCGATATCGATATCGATATCAATATAGATATAGATATAGATATAGATATAGATATAGATATATATAGATATATATAACATATAGATATATATAGATCTATATAGATATAGATATAGATATGTATAGATATATATAGATATATATAGATATATATAGATATATCGATATATATATAGATATATAGATATATATAGATATATCGAGATATATATATATATATATATATATATATATATATATATATAGATAGATAGATAGATAGATAGATAGATAGATATAGATATAGATATAGATATAGATATAGATATAGATATAGATAGATAGATAGATAGATAGATAGATAGATAGATAGATAGATAGATAGATATAGATATAGATATAGATATAGATATAGATATGGCTCATAATCATTATTAATTATTAATAATATTATTACTATTTTAATCTAGGATTGAGTAAATGGGAGTGCAAACAGGCTGAAAGACAATAAGTAGGCAAGCCTATATGAATAATTTTAACTTAAGTGACTCATTTTAATGCTAAGTTATGGAATGAATTCATTTTAACGCTAAGTTATAGATTGAATATATTTTAATGCTAAGCTATGGATTGGACTTATTTTTAACGTTAAGATGGATTGGATTTATTTTTAATGCCGTTATAGATTGGATTCATTTTAACGCTAAGTTATGGACTGAATGTATTTTAACGCTAAGTTACTGTATGTATGGGACAAGTGAAACAAATTAGGCCTCAGTGTTGATTTTAGGGTATTTATATATTACAATTACACGGGGAATTAAGGTTGAGAGTCTGTATAGAATTTGTTGACCCTCGACTGCAATTTGCTGTATAGAATTTGTCGGTCCCGGACTGTAATTTGCTGGTCTTTGACTGTAATAAAGTGAAATTGAACAGCCCACTACTGCTTGGGGTATTGCATTTGGGCAGAGGGACCAGGAAGGGATGAAGACTTTGATCATACAGAATACCGTATACATTCCATCCTGCTAAGACCCATCATGAACCATGATGGGCATATCTGGTCACAGGTTACCTCCCTGCAAAACACAGTGTGATGGACAGAGTGTATCTTTCAGAATTTGCTGGAAATATTATTTTAAAAAGAAAGTCTGCTATCGCAAATATCTCTCTCTCTCTCTCTCTCTCTCTCTCTCTTTGCATAATGACTTCCTGGAGGAGGATTTGCTTGGATGAACTTAGGGGACTCAAATGGAGGCATATAAAATGAGGCATCATTGAAGAGCTAAGTTCTGTTTGGCCTTTGCAACCGTTTCCTAACTGGTGTGAAAGGTATTTTTGCAAGGATGGGAGGTGCACTGATGATTGGGTTGGTCTTTGCCTGCTTGCTTCATGCTGGATGTAATGGACGCATTGATATCCAAAAGGTAACACCAATCTATCGTCAAGTAGTACTTTTAGCTCAGAAGGCTGCCGTGAATGTCTGTGATGGAAGTGTCATTTTCTCTGGCTCCTTCCCTTATGGATTGCAAAGGGACAGCCATGTTGGTCTATGGAAAGCACACATTTAAAGCACAAAAAACCTTTAACTTTCTAAACCTGCTTTATTATGTTGGTGATTGTTCTGCTCTGATGGTTTGGTTTTTCACTGTGTGTGATCTTCCTTGAGTCTCAATGGGAAAGCGAGAATATAAATTAAATTTAAAAAATAAGGTGCTTCCCTTAGCTGGTAGAAACAGATAAATAGATGCTGTACTCAAAGAAGAAAAGGAGGAGGGAGAGGATGAGTTGTTATAATGTGAGCCCAGAATCTTAGCAGTCAAAAAGATACGTACAAGAAGGGGACCAGCAAGGACTCTTGTTATCATGACTTCCCTCAGTCCCCTTTCTTCTCCTTTTGCTTATTTTTTTTCATTCCTGCCACCCACCCTGTCTTCCTTCTTGCCTCATCTTGACGGCCTGCTCACTTTCAAATTCACCTTCAGTGTTTAAGCAAAGCTGCAGTGGCCATTTTAGATTACCAGTTTTGCCTAGGCAATCCAAAGTGGCTACTGAGATCACACGAGGCAATTCTATGAGATCTTGGCATTTTAAATCTGTTTTATCCTCCCCTTTTTTATTTTACAATTTAAGAGTATTTTTCAAACCTGGTGGTTCTTCTGAATTTGTCGAAAAATCCTCCTTCTCTGTGCATGGCCTTAATCTGTGGATTTAATAATCTACATGTAGGGCCATGTTCAAATTTAGATGTATGGCATTATAAAACCAGAGACAATTATTTTCTGTAGTAACCTAGCCAGCCACCCCAACCACTCAGTTTTTGCAGAACTATGGTAAACAGGAATTTGAAATGTCTGAACTGTGTCTATTTTCTTGTGTAAAGCTAATATGGCTTTTTAATGTAAATGGCAGGAAAGGACTGGTGGCATCATAAAAACAGGGTGAACACATCCTGGATGTTCTTGGGTTCAGTGGTATTTTTGGTTAACTTGATAAGGCAACAAAATTCTCAGTGGGGTTTTTTTGGAGGGACTAACCCTAGATCTGTATCTTGATTAGGTAGTCCACTGCTGCTGGTAAATACAGGGGTGTGCAGGGAAGTTGAAAATGGCCCAGGAGCAAGCCAATCTGTGATAGAAGTCAACCCTGCAACAGCCACTCAGGTCAGACCTGATCAGCCACACCAATGATGGGCTACTTCTCCCACCTGGGGATGGTGTTGGAGGAAGTAGCTGCTGAGCTGACAGATCATGCTTGCTGCTGAAGGATCTGAACCAAGCAGCCCCTTGCGGTGCTAAGAGAATAACTGGGTTCAGCCGCACTTGTTCCTGGATTCCAGTGGCCCTAGAGAACAGGGACCAACATGAACTTTCCCCGGATATAAAATGACCAGTCTGACTCTGGGTGAGAAGTTGCTTTGAGGTTGGATGTGGGTGCTGTCAATGGGCGTTTATGCACTTGAGGTCTGCTTAGCATTGTAGCTATAATAATCTCTGCTTCTCTGTTTGCCAAGACTGAAAGACCATCCCAAGATCGTGTGAAGCCAAGGCACATTCTGTGTTAAGCAAAGGTAACACTAGTCAGTCATGTGGTGTAAATAAAAGAGGACCAAATTGTACAGTTTGTAAGCAGGCTACCTCTCCTTCATTGCATTCTTTACACAGTTAGCTCCTTCCTTGTTCTTCCTCATGCTGAAATCAGACTGCAAAGGCAATTGTTTCTCATGTCCATGGACTTTATAACAGAAAAAATACATGGATAAAAACACCCTATTGTAAGCCTGTGCAGCCTTTCTTTGTATTCTCCAGTAGGCTGGGTTACCTGAACTGGTAAGGGCTAGTCATTTCACTGCCAGCATTATATTGGAAAATTGCCTCCCTGAGTAGCATATGTACTGCAAAGTTCCCTCTTTGTAGTTTACAGGGATATGGTACCATACCGGTGAAGCTGTGAAATTTGTGTATGGAAATCTGCAGAATGAGCTTGATTCTGTTAATATAAAAGCAGAGATTACAGATAATGGAGGCATATTACTCAAAATCCGCCGTGTTCAGTAAGTTCCCTTGATTTTCTCTGACTATTAGCTTGTTTTCAATGTGAAATCCATTTGTGAATCCTGGAGTGGGGGATGCAGTCACCAACCATCTTATTGTTTGCAAAAGCCAAAAATTAAAGGTTGAAAATAGAAGTTAAATCAGTTTGTTGCAGTTTTCTGCTCTGCATTCAGATAGTGAATATTCTTTCTTGGTTTGCAGATAGTCACCAAATATTGGGTGTTCAGTAGAGCTATCCAGCATTTTATGAGAGCCTGTCACGGAAAGCAGGGGCCATGTGTGGATTTGCCAAGTATGGGGTTTCCCCTCCAAGGAGCCCTCCATCTTCCACATAGATTCTTGAAGCAGAACTACCACTCAGTCGCCACCACTCTTGTCTAGGGGAATCCCAGCTAGGATGGGCCTAGATCACCCTGTCCCCTCATCCTTCTGAGGCGGCAGCACCCTTCTACCAGCCAGGCATTGCCAGACATAAGGCCAAGCTCAAAGCATAAAGACTCAAGTAAAATAACAACATTAGTTTATTAAATAAAATGAGGCAATAATGAAAGAAATGGAGAAAAGCAATGGTAAACGGGAGAGTTCAACACTGGGTATGTTCCCTATGAGCAGAGCAAACTGACAGTCAAAGGTGCTGGCAAGAAAATAATATTTCCCTAATGCAGTTACCTCAGTGGTTCCTAAATTCATCTCAGGACCTGACTCTCCCAAGGCAGACTCACCCTCCTTGGTAGCATCCCTTGGACAGTAACCCCCTCTGCCAGTTAGGACTTGGGAAAAGAATGATTTCCCCAGCCTTTGGCGAAGCTGTGTATGCATGCTTTATTTAGACAGTTTTCTAGTCTACTCCATGAGAAACCTGTTTGAGGTGGCTTACAATGAAAGCAATGAGTAAATATAAAAACAACATAATTAAAACATGCTGTCGGACATTAATATTATAAAACTATCCATAAAAACAAAGCTGATTATTTAAAAAACTGGAAGAGTAAAACTCACAGTTAAAAGCCTGGGTAAGATAGATAGATGGATAGATGGATAGATGGATAGATGGATAGATGGATAGATAGATAGATAGATAGATAGATAGATAGATAGATAGATAGATAGATAGAATGAATGAATGAATGAATGAATGAATGAATGAATGAATGAATGAATGAATGAATGAATGAATGTCAGGCAAACCTCAAGAGGGAGGGCATGCCAAAGGTGATGTGCTCCTAGGATTGCCACCTTACCAACATTGTAATTGATCTCCAAACAACCTTGATCAGTTTCCCTGGAGAAAATAGCTGCCTTGGAATACAGCTTCATATCCTGATGAGGCCCCTCTCTTCCTTAAACCCCACCCTTTGAGACTCTGCCCCCAAATACCCAGGTAGTTCCAAACTAATGGTTAGCAACCCAATTTGCCACCCCCAGCAACCCCTGTCTGTAGTCTGTAGCAACCCAATTTGCCACACACACACACCGCAACCCCTGTCTGTACCTTAGCTCTGAAGGCTAAAACCTAGAGAACAAGGCTTGAGAGGCAGACCTGTGCTGGTGGACTAGATAATTGGTAGAAAGCTGTCTGGGTGCCCTGTCCCCTTGCCAATTAGGTTCCTTAAAAGTAAGAACTAACACTGTGGATCATGCCCAGAAGCAGATGGGTCATCAGTACAGAGTTGACAGAGCCTGGAAACTGGCAGAAGGACTTGCATGTGGTGGAGGTCATTGGGGGTGACAAAATTGTATCAATGGAGATACAATGACATCACTTCCTGTGCACCCATAATTGAGGTCAGCATGTTGTTGGGAAATGATGCTGTAGCATTTGGGCAAAAGCGATGGCTTAACCCTAGAATTTTGCCCAAATGCCAGAATGTTCCTAAGTTATCTGACTAAACACTGATGTCTCTTCTGGGGGTGCAGGGAGTGATGTCAGCACGCTGCTGATACCTGTATAAGTATCAGAACTGCTTAGCAACTCCAGGCGGGGAAACAGGGAATCGCCAGTAGGTGACAGGTAAAGGAAAAAGAAATTTTAGTCAAACCGACAGAGTGATGGTCAGCAATGGAGAGGGATTACAAATTCTTAACCCTTATGCAGGAAAAACCATGGGAAAGGAATGTTCTAATAAAACAATAATGAAACAAAAGGACAAACAAAAAACCCATAATAAAACAATAAAAGGGTTTGCAAAGGCTGGCACATTCCATTAACACTTCAAAATTAAACATCCTCTTGTTATCTGTTAGGGAATACCTGTTGTTCTGGTCCCAGAATCCTAAATAACAATTTTAGTTGCGCATTGACTGATCTATCTGCACCAGATGTCTGGATAACAAATGGGCTATATCGGCTGACCTCCTTTATTGAAGGCCCTCATTGCTTTATCCGTGATACAAAATAACCCAGCTCTTAGAATAACTAAATTCAGCTGGACTGTTATCAGATCTGTGTTCCGATTTCAAGGCTCCTTTTAAAGAACAGGAAAATTTATATTTAACATTTGTTCACTGTTGTTCTTTAAGCAAAGGCTCGCTTCCTTTCCACAAGGAGATAACCTAGAGAGAACTGTCAGGATATTGAAAATTGCAAGGTGGTCATATGCTGGTCTAGAATGACTGGAATGTAACAGTCAGCAGAATTGTAAAGGTCGGAGCCTCTCTGTCTGGGTCTGCAGTGATTGGCATGTAACAGTCAGCAGAAGTGAAAAGGTCACAGGCCAGGATGATTAGATCATCTAGCTAATGATTTGCTGGACAAAACTATATAAGAAGACTGCATACCCAATTCAGTACCTCTCCTTCACCTTCAGGTTCGGGCTCAGATTGTTGTCAGAGTGGATAGTTATTGTTATTTTTGTTCCTTTGAGAAACAAGAGATAAAGTATTCCTGTTGGAACTAAATCTACTGTCTGAGTGTTTCTTTTTCTTATACTGCAAGCAGTTACCTCCTGTTCTAGAAAGGGTGAGTTGGCACCTAGTCCTTCCGCTGTGCACTAGGCCAACAATTTGGTTATGGGCCCAGTATCCTAACCACTGAAGCTAGAGAGTGTCGAGGCAGTGTGACACGATGACATCCACCATGTGCAGTTTGCCTTTTGAACGGCTGACTGCAGGGAACTACTCAGCATGGAGTGTGAAAATGCAGAGCTTTCTCATACGTGAAGATTTATGGGCTGTAGTCGAGACCCCACCAACCCAGGCACAGCAGCAGAGCAGAGGGCAGATGCCAGAGCCAAGGCATCCATAATGTTGGCTGTGGAAAACTCCCAGCTCATCTATCTACGGGCTGCTGAGAAGGCTTCTGACTGCTGGAAGGTGTTGAAGGACCTGTACCAGACGCAGACTGCTGGTTCCAAGGTAATCTTGACCAGACGTTTATACAATTTGAAGCTGAAAGGAGGTGAAAATGCTTGGCCAACCATGTCCAACAGCTCGTACACTATTAGATGAGCTGGAAGACAGAGGCATGACTTTCACTGAACAGCATAGGGCCTATATTGTACTATCTTCCCTAGATGACAGCTGGGACAATTTTGTCTGTAGTATGCAGAGCATAAAGGAAGATGATTTGACTCTAGACTATGTGACTGCACGGCTTCTGGAGCTCCAGAAACAAAGAGAGTTTTGCCTTGAAGCCACAGCCAGAGAGAAGCCTGCTGTTTCCAGAGGCAAAAGTGAAACCCAGCTTCCCTGAACTGTCCAAGGTCATATGCAGTTCGGCGTTGTTTCCGTTGTGGCTCTACTAATCATCTTCTCCGAGAGTGCCCACAGAAGGGGGGAGAAGAAGGGGCCAGCTAAAGGACAACGGGAAGAGGAAAGAAGGAGCACTACTTGACGGCATTGCTGAGAACCGATGTCCAGAGAAACCAACCCATCTGGCTCTTGGACTCTGCCTGCTCAGAGCATGTCGTAAATGCTCATCACCTATTGACTGAGGAGTCCAAGGCAAGTGTGAAGCATGTCAGCTTGGCCGATGGATCACCAGCTGCTGTTACGCTGCAAGGAACTGCCTACATACCATGCCTAGGTAAAAAGTTGCAAAATGTGTTATTGTGTTTCCTGGACTGGATTTTTTGTTTTGTTGAAATTTAAGTTTAGCTGAACAAGGGTACAAAACTATATTTGATAGACAGGGTTGTACAGTATGGCAGGAATGACATAGAAATTATTGCAAAAGGTACACTCTGGCGACAAAATGTATGTTATGACTGATAAAGGGCAAAATGAAAATGTAATGAATGTTTCAAGTCTAGCTAATAAGCCTATGCATGATTATTGTGTGCACTATCTTCACAGAGTCCTAGGACATGCAAGTTTGCCACCATCAAGCAGTTGGCAAAAGTATGTGATTTGAGTGTAAAGCCTTGCAAAGCATTCCTAGACTGTTCAGTCTGTAGTGGGGTTAAGGTGAAATCCTATCCAATCCCCAAAAGAGCTACAGACAAATGGAAGAGACCATTTGAACTAGTCCATGCAGACTTTAGCTGGTCCTTTCCAATCAAGCGAAGGGTGCCGCGATATATATTTCTGCTGATTGATGATTATAGCAGATATTCTTACTGCTTGCTGTTGAAATCTAAGGATGAAGCCTTTACAAGGTTTAAGGAATGGGTCTCAATGATTGAACGGAGGTTCCCTCACAAGGTGGCTTGCCTGCAATCTGACAGAGGCGGTGAGTTCATAGGGAACAAATTCCAAACATGGCTGACACAGAAAGGTATTAGCCACAGGAGAACAAATCCGTTCAGCCCGGCTGAAAATGGCGTGGCTGAGAGGAGACTAGGCATTCTTCAAACAATGCGGGATTGCATGATAAATGATGCCAAGGTTCCATTCCATTTCTGGGGAGAGGCTGTCTTAGCTGCCACACATGTAATAAACAGGTTGTGGAGTTCAAGTATCAATGAAACACCATTTTCAGAATGTTTGGCAAAAGGCCTTCCCTGAAACACCTTAGAATATTTGGGAGTTTGCTAACGTCCTCATTCCCCAGACAGCAACGGAAAAAAAGGACAAAAGAAATGGCAGAGACTGCGTTTTGCTTGGGATATCGCATATGAGAATACCAAAAGGCTATAGATTTTCATTGGGTCATGGAAGAATTGCTATCTCACGCGAAGTGCCAACTTTGAAAAGCATACAGGTTGGGGAACATGTGCATCAAAACTCTGAAGTAAGTTCTTACCACCAGTAAGCCATGACACAGTACCTAGTGACAGCACACAACCCCCACTCCTGTTCAAGGTCACACATCTGCTCCGAGCCTTAAAAGCAACAACAGAACAGTGATAGTGATCAGGAAGGGAAGCCAGGAGAGGAGGGGCTGAGCAAACTGGAGAAATAGCTATACCACCACGCAGATCAGAAAGAGCAAATAAAGGCATACCACCAAAAGGTTTATGGTACAAGAAGTGAGAGGTGTGCCAGTGGGGACAGAACCACAAGGTTTCCATGATATGTTGAAATGTCCACCTGAGGAACAGGAAAAATGGAATCAGGCTATGGACAATGAGTTTGAATCCTTGGTGAACTTAAAAGTGTTTAACATTGTTGATAAACCTACTGATAAGCCGATCATAGGTGCAAGATGGGTATACAAAGTAAACCTATACCCGATGGGACTTGCAAATATAAAGCAAGATTAGTCGCTGGGCTTCTCTCAAACAAGGTTTGACAGTTATGATGAGACTTATGCACCCGCTGCAAAGGCAGAATCCAGGAGATTAGTGATTACTCTGGCTGAGCAAAGAGAGTTTAAAATGAGGCACGGTGATTTTGAAACAGCATATTTAAATACAGATTTACAAAAGACCATATACATGAAGCAAGCACCAGGTTATGAGTATGAACAAGTTGATAAAGTTTTATAAGCTCAATAAAGAAGCTTTGTCACGGGCTGAAACAGTCCAGCCAGATGTTGGAACAGGTGCATACACAAAGCATTATGTGAAATGAAATTTGACAAAGTGTGGCCGATGCCTGTATATATACCAGAGGTACTGGTGATGAATGTATCATTTTGATGATTTATGTTGATGATCTCTGTGTGGTTGCAAAAACAGACAACCAAATCAAACAACTTTACACTGAGTTGGGTAAACACTTTAAGCTGAAAGACTTGGGGTATCTAAAGCAATACCTGGGTATTCAAGTCAGTAGAGTGAAGGGGATGTGTTTCTGACACAAAACAAAAGATAGAGGTCTGTCATACAAAAGCTGGTCTGCAAGATGCCAAAGTGGCACAAACCCCAATGGTGGCTGATTTTTGTAAGCAAGATAACAGCAAAGCATGTGAAAGGCAAGACATATATCGTTCCTTAATTGGCAGCCTGCTGCACATTGCTAACTGGACAAGACCAGACACAGCTTTTGCTGTAGGTTTATTAAGTAGAACAGTTGCAAAACCTACTGAGAAAGACTGGCAGGGGCTAAAAAGAGTAATTACGTTACTTGAAGGGAACTACTAACTATGGTTTACACTTTTCTAACCAAAACAACAAAGGACTTGAGTGGTGTATCACGGACAGCTCATTTGCAGAGGGACTCAGGATGTAAGTCCGGTGAGTGGTTATTATATGCAATATGGCAGCCATCCGATTTGTTGGAGATCTTGGGAAACAAAACAACGGTTGCCACTTCAACTGCTGAGGCAGAGTATGCGGCTCTTAATGAGGCATGCAATGAACTACAATGGGTTATGCAGTTGCTAAAGACCTGGGTGAGAAATGTGAACAACCTATAACAGTTTTGAAGACTCACAGACATGTATATAGCCATGGCAGAGAACGAAAACCTTAAAAGTCATTACCAAACATGTAGCTGTGAAATTCCAAAATGTAAAACAACTGATACAGTCAAATATGATTAAGTTGCAGTACTGTGAATCATCTGCAAACATAGCCGACATCTTACCACAGCCATTACACCAATACAAAACATAATGACTTGGTGTTTTGGTTGGGTTTTATGAGATGTACAATTTGGTAAGGACTCTGTACAAAGTGGGTAGAAATAAGTAACTCTGTGTACTGACTATGTACTAACTATGTAATGAGTGTAAATAATGTGAATGACTTTTGTTTGTAATTATTTTGTTTGTAAATATTATGTAATGAGGCAACATTCCAACCAGATATGAGAAGGGGTGTCAGGATATTGAAAATTGCAAGGTGGTCATATGCTGGTCTAGAATGACTGGAATGTAACAGTCAGCAGAATTGTAAAGGTCGGAGCCTCTCTGTCTGGGTCTGCAGTGATTGGCATGTAACAGTCAGCAGAATTGTAAAGGTCGGAGCCTCTCTGTCTGGGTCTGCAGTGATGGGCATGTAACAGTCAGCAGAAGTGAAAAGGTCACAGGCCAGGATGATTAGATCATCTAGCTAATGATTTGCTGGACAAAACTATATAAGAAGACTGCATACCCAATTCAGTACCTCTCCTTCACCTTCAGGTTCGGGCTCAGATTGTTGTCAGAGTGGATAGTTATTGTTATTTTTGTTCCTTTGAGAAACAAGAGATAAAGTATTCCTGTTGGAACTAAATCTACTGTCTGAGTGTTTCTTTTTCTTATACTGCAAGCAGTTACCTCCTGTTCTAGCAAGGGTGAGTTGGCACCTAGTCCTTCCGCTGTGCACTAGGCCAACAAGAACTTCATTTAGATGTGCTAATGTAGCCCTTTTGATGTTTTGGTCTTCTCTTGCAGCAAAGGGTGTGAAGGCAGGGGTGTAGTTTAAGCAACATATGCCTGCCTGGAATCTTCCAACCAGAGAGATCATTAAGGGAAACCACAACTTTAATAGTTTTATTCACAGCATATGAAGATAACTAAAAACTGACCTTATATATATATATATATTGAATAAACCTAAAACTATTTTCTACTATTTTTGACTAGTGGCTACGCTGACATTTCCCCTGGATGCTGCTGATGTTTCCCATTTCCCATCATTCTTTGCCATGCCACAACCCAACCCAACATTTGAACTATGACATGAAGTAGAAGGCAGTCTTTCACGCTGTTTGACAGACGTCAGCATAACTGGGCAAATCTTTATGTAAATTCCCTACAAGAAATCAAAATGACTTTTGAACGCCAGATTCAAATTTCAATTTTGAAACATGAGATTCATATTTGGATGTTGATTTGGAAGCTCAGATATGGGCACACATTTTTATAGCTCTGATGGGAGAAAGTGAACTCTCAACAACCCTATAGGTTGGGTTAAGAGAAAATAATTGGCACAAGGTCAACTTGCTTCCTGGATATTAACTCAGGCCGTTTCCGCACGGCCCATTAGCAGCGGCCTGGGAAGTGACAAAACGCTGAGCCTTCCGTTCGCGCAGAAACGCTGCTGCAACGCAGCAGCGGCGACATCCTTCGCCTTCCCCAGTGGCGTCAGGCCACCTAAAACAACAACCCTTTAAAGGGTTGTTGTTGGGAAAGCGTCTTCAACGGCGGTGCAAACCCAGCGCCGCCCGGAAAGACTCTGTCTCCCGTCCCGCCCACTCACGGTGTCCAAATTAAGGTAAGCCTGCGCAGGCCATGGCCCACTGTCGCCGTTCGACCTCCAGGGGTCGGAGGGCAGCATGAAGCGGGCTGCGGCACTTCCAGCACAAGCGGCGACTGGCATTACAAATGGTAAAGAAGAACGAAAAAGCGACTCCGATCTTGAGCCGCCTGCCGTCTACCGACCTCAACATGCCGTTCATCGCGAGCGGGCTTGCTTCGCCGCCAGAACTCTTGGCCGGCATTGAGCGCAGCATCCTAACCCTTGAAGCGGCCTCGAGTGAAAATGGACAGTAGTTGTGAAAAGAGGGGCTGAAATGCGGGAGACTGCTACACGATTGCTCTCACATAACACTCCTTGCTGCCCTGAAGGTGAGGGAGAGGGGTCAGAGCATTTTGCTCCCCTTTTGGGATAAGCTAAGTAGCCTGTAATGGAAGCTTTTTTTTCCTTCTAGAGGTGACAAGTGTACTGGGGATGAAATATTTTTGGAACCCACTAAGAATACTCGTGAATTTGAAAACATTGGTAAGTACAAGAAAGTGAACTGTGAGACTTGGGGGTGGGGGGATCCTTCCCTCTATGATCCTCTATTCCCATCCTCTATTCCCATCCTTTTGCTCCATTAAACATCCAACGTAGATCTGCCAGCACCTTACCTGAAATTTAAGCTCACTGCTTCTCTACCTCTGAAATTCTCTACCTTCTGAAATTTAAGCTCACTCCTTGTCTACCTCTGCTGACCACAAGATTACCTCAAAGATCTTGCCAGCTATTTTAGGTTGTTAAGGTAATTACAAACAGCATCACTAATGTCCTCAGACACATTTCATTGCCTGGCAAATACGAAAAAACACCACAAAATACAACAAAATCAGATGGACCCAAATATATTTGGATGTATCAGAATATATTCAGCTATACCAAATATGGTATTCATCTTATTCGGGCATACAGATAATTTGTTTGTTTTTTTCTGTTTTTTCTGTTGCTTCTATTGCTGTTTGATTTTATTGTATTATGGTTATGGTTGTTTTAGTATTCTGTTGTTTGCCGCCCTGAGCCCTATGGGGGACGGCAGGATATAAATTGAAAGATAAATAACTAACTAACTAGAGTAGAGCAAGTATCACCAAGAACCTACAAGCTTCCAGCGCTATACTCTAAAGGAAGCTAAATGTACATATAATTGTTCCTAGAGCTCTTTATCACATTTTAAAATATAATCTAGATAGATAACATGCATCTTCTTTACAACCTGATGATCTGTTAATTTTGCCTTCTGACCTTGTTCAAGGCTCAGGGTTGGGGTCTGCTTTCCTGGCAAGAACAATGGGTGATTCCGCACGGGCCAAATATAACAGGTTCAGGTCCTTTTTAAGAGTATTATCTGTGAGCAGTTCCCACAGAACTCAACCCCCAATGGTGCTATCCTGTTATATTTGGCTGAACCTGGATTAAAGTTGATAAATTAGCGACTGTTTTTCTTCAAGCCGGGTTTCAGTTGCTTCCTGCTTGCCTGTGAGAACAACAGCAAGCAGGAATTGTTCTATTCCCTCCCCCTTCTGTCCACCATTATGGAGGATTCCCCAGGTGGCCGCCATTAGAATGGATTCTCTAGGTGGCTGCTGTGGTGTGCTGGTTAGTGGGTGGGTGGGGATTCTCAGATGGGGTGGGGATTCTTGGGTTTGTGGTTTGCAGAGAAACCAGGCCATTCGCACAGGGGGCGCAGCTGCTTTGAAGCCGGCGTTTCCCAACCTCACTTGGGAAGCGAGGTTTATGGGAAACGGTGGCTTGGAGCCCTCCCCCCCTTCTGCCCTCTACCTACGTGTCCCGTGTGGCGTCCGGTCATGAGCCTAGGGGACCGCCCTGCCCCTGCGCCCGGAGCACTTTCAGCTGAGGACAAGGTGTCCCCAGGCTTCGACAGCTGTACTGAACAATAGATTCTGACACGTAGGTAAAGCCCGAAGGAGGGGAGGGCTTTGGAGCCGCTGTTTCTGGGACTGTTCCCGGCTGTTTCTGGGACTGTTCGTGCGAATGGTCCCAGGGGGGTTGGGTCCACGTGGAATACGCCGACCCAACCTCCATTGTCGCCGTGCAGAAATGGCCACAGTGTTTCCCATGCAAACCGTGCTGCCTCCTGCTGCTGACATCCCAGCAATCCCAGCTGGCCTCTGCACCCGCTGTGCAAATGGTGGCACAGGCAACATGGCTTCCTTTAACCAGTTAGTGTTGCCTGTGCAGAATCAGCCAATGCTTCCAGAATCCCCCTGTCAGCTCCCTCCCTCCCTTGGAGAAGGAGGGGGAAGTTTGAGCAAGTCTTCCCCTTTGAAGGGGTATTGAGTGAGGGGGGGCATGATTTCTGCAATAAAGCCTAGAAGGTATAGCAGGAGAAGTGATTTCTCTGCCAAAAATGTATTTTCCCCCTCTACCTGTTTTTTTTTCCATTGAAGGGATCAGCACAGTTCGATTTCTGGAATGTAAATTTAGGCGTTACTGCATTATTGAAGTTACACCTCGGAGTTTTGAGTACAAATTTCTACATCTATTCAGTAAGTATCATGGGGTGATTTTCCTGTGATTTGATGGTATGTCTATTTATAATGCTGATATATCAACGTTAGCCAAATAATTGATCTTATGATAGATTTACATAAATACCATCAAATACTCTAGGTTGATTTCTATGATACCTAGCGAGCTGGACGAACTAAGCAGACTATTGTTTTTATTAAATAACTCTGATGCTACAAACTGTAAAATGGCTGCAAATTTTCTGCTGGAAGTATACCATAAGCAACAGTATGTATGAATCAACTCTATTTGCTATATGTTACAAGTTTGTATTTAGAATAGAATAGAATAGAATAGAATCTTTATTGGCCAAGTGTGATTGGACACACAAGGAATTTGTCTCCGGTGCATATGCTCTCAGTGTACATAAAAGAAAATACATTTGTCAAGAATCATTTTGATGTGATTTATATTGTTTATGCCAAATAAAGCTGAATGAATGAAATAAATACCATAAAACCATTCAAATACGTAAGTAGCAAGCAGATTACTGAATGTGTAAAACAGAGGTTTTATTAAAATAGATGATGAACTATGCAGTACTGAAATGATACTTAATTCATATTAAATTATTACCAACAGGAAGTTGCAGTGCATAAGTGGATAACTTGAAAAAATGGACTACAAGACAAGTTGGGAGTGTTAATGTTCATCACCACAGTGTGGTAGAATTATCTGAAGAGGGAATGAACAGAGTCTTCCCTGACCTTGGCCATTTGTAACCAGATTTGAAGGGTGGTTCCTAGGAGCATGGAGTTTGGGAAAAGGGCTCAGTGGGGATGGGATGCCCCAGAATCTGTCTTCCAAAGAGGCCATTTTCTCCCTTGGAACTAATCCTAGGGTGTCTGACAATCAGGTGTAATCCCACAACACTACCAGGTCTCCTCTTGAGATGATACCTTTACAAGCCAGCTGCTGAATCCTCACTGCTTCTATTGACAACAGACAGCAGAAGTGCTGAGCAGATTCCCATCCCAGACTGGATAAGAACCAGTAGCATGCTACCACCACTAGAGGAGACCTGATGATGGAACTTTTCCCTCATATATTAGTGGTCTTCCTCTTTAAATGTTGCATGCATGTGTGTGAGAGCGGGTATTAAACTCACGCCTTTCTGCCTTCTGCCCAATTGGGATGGAGCTGTGAGTGACTTCTGAGTGGCTTATGTGCTTATGTGGAAAGCTTTATGAGCTTATATTAACATAAACTTTCACATAATCACTTTCTCAAAAGTCTAATTAAGCAGGAAGCACAGGTAGCTTGGATGGATTTTATAGCAAAAGAAAAAATATATAACACAATTGGCTAGAAAAACAAAGCATGCCTAGGTACGGTTAACTTGGCTTTGTTTCCTTCTTTGAGGGATGAGTCAGACGTCATCCCTTTCTGGATAAGTCTTCTGTCCATCTGGATTTCTGGGACTACGGTGGAGAGCTTCCTCCTCCCCACCCCCAGTTTGGGCTACCACATCCTGGCCACTGAAAATATTCCCACTCAAGAAAGAGAGGCTTGCTGGTTGTAGCTTCCAATTTAGTGATGAGGTGAATTGACTCTTGGTGTCTTAGGCCGTTTCCGCACGGCAGCGGAAACGGCTGGGTCGGCGCTTCTCGCGCCGGCCGAAGGCAGGACGATCCTGCCGGGCGGTCCGGGGAAAGAAGCGGGCAGCCGGCGGCAGCGGGCGCCGGTGCTGCGCCGCGACCCGGCTTGTCCGGGCCTCGGCGTCGCCCGAGGCCTGGGGACTACGCCCCCCAGCCCCTGCGCAGCGCCTGCTCGGCTGGCGCGGGGAAATGTCCCCATGCGGCGGCGCGCGAGGCCCAGGGACAAAGGTGAGTGCCGGGTGGGGAGGCGCCCGTGAAGCCGCTGCCGTTAAGCTCGGCAGCTTTCACGCGGCGGCGTATTCAAAGAGCGCTTCCCTGGCGTTCTGGGAATCGCGGCTTCTGTAGCCAACCGAGGCGAGAAGTGGCCGGCACTGCAGCTGCGCCCCCTGTGCGAATGGCGGCCTGGAGACGGTGTTTTTACCGTCTCCAGGCCGTCATTTTCTGCCCGTGCGGAAACGGCCTTAGAAAGAAACCTGCTCTGGGCATTTCCAAAGTCATCTCCAACACTAAAAGTCACATTCTGAGGCCCCGATCCCGTTCCAGCTGATCAACTAGTATTATGGTAGCATCAGAGTGACCTCTATTAATCACAACTTCTTTGGTTCTCAAGCCAGGAAACCAAAACCATCAGAAGATGACAAGTTAAACTTTGAATTTGCTATCGCATATTTGAAATATAATTTCAAGAACCTTGTCTACCACAGCAGAACTGGTAAGAGCAGCTTGGATCATAGGGTTTATTTGTTTCTAACCTGAGGTAAATAAAGTTCAGCAAAAGAGCTCTCATCTCTGTAAACTGGTGACAAGAGAGGGAGCTGGTTCTTCTAAATCAGCTTTCCCTTTTAAAAAAATGGCAACTCTGAAGACCAACGCATTTTTCCTATTAGGAAAAGTTGAAGAGTGTAGCAGGATTCGCTTTTACTTTGGAAGCAAGCTTGTGAGCTGAATGAAAAACCATGAATATTAGAGCTGGGATGGAGCTCAGAAACTGACCCCAGAGAAGTATTCATTGAAGTCTCAGAGTCTTTCTTGATTGGCTTGGTAAGGTGTCAGTTAAAGACATGTGCCACTTTAGGTTCCAAATTCTCTCAGCAGTTGTGGAATAAGACCATGTATAGAGGAGAAATACAGAAGAGTAAAAAAAATTGTCATTTTCACAGAGAAGAAAATATAAGGGGGTACAACTATTTGTAAGAGCACTGATGGGAATTTTTACATCAATAATCAGAATCAGGCAAAAAAGAGAAGAAACAAAGTACACAGATTTATTTATTTATTTATTTGTTTGTTTGTTTATTTGACTTTTATACCTCCCACCCGCGGAGGGCTCTGGGCGGTGTACAACAACTCTGGGCGGTGACAAGATATTATTCAAGATGGACAGAGAATTGTAAGATGACTATTAAAACAAAACATTTCCAAACTTCTATTATCTCAGAACAATATTAATATTAATTCTTCTGTCAAAATTCCAAGTATAAATCAGACTTATTCAACAGCTATGGTTTAGGCCTGAAGTTTTTTTAAAACTTAAAAAAAAAACTATGAAAACCAGTGAGTTGAACTAAAAAATCTCATAAAATCCTCCTACGTTCACTGTCCTGGGATATCAGAGATTACTCAGTTTGATATTGGGATGTCCTGTTCTGGCGACTTTTCATCTGGTTTCAGTTACAAGATTTTGTAGATCTTCCCTACAACCTCCTTTCCATGCCTGCTAAAACATTTTTGTAGCCAGTGTGGTTTGAGGGGTTTCCAGCAGACCAGAAGCAAAACGATTCTGTCCCTTTCTTGTGCCTTTAGCTATGAATTCATCTCCGAAAGCTATTCACAGGATAGAGGTAAAGGTGACTCCCCATATCTATTTAGCAAAAAGTCAGGAAAAGAGCCAATGACACTGTGGGCAGTCTTGTGGGGATTTTCTCTTTGGGCCTTCTCTCTGAAGCCAGCATGCTGTAGGGGGTAAGAGCAGGGAGACTCTAATCTGGAGAACCAGTCCTTCACATGAGCAGTGGACTTTTCTCTGGTGAACTAGATTTGTTTCCCCACATTCCTCCACATGAAGCCAGCTGAGTCTTGGGCTACTCAGAGTTCTCTCTAAACTCCTTCAGCCTCACCTACCTCACAAAGTGTCTGTTGTGCAGAGAGGAAGGGAAGCTGCTTTGAGACTCCGTACGGTTGAGAAAAGTAGGACATAAATCCAAAATTCTCATCCTCCTATTCCTCATCCAGTTATAAGTGATGATCATATCTCTTTTCTTCCACAGATATGTGTCCTTGGTGACATGCAGGTAGGTAAAATCCAGGACACTGGAAGTGTTATAATTATCCAGCTAAACCTAAAGTCCATAATCTGCATTGTAAAGAGCTGATCATAACAAATGGTAACCATCTCAGGGAAAACAACATCATCGAGATGAAATGCTCTGTTGTGGTGCAGCAAAAGGCTTCACAACTTCCTGTGACTTTTGGACATGTTCGGAATGTTAACTAGAAATGTTATGTGTACTCCAAGGATCTGAACACTATAAATATTGGTAGTAATATTGTTTTTTAAAATGTTTATGTGGAGATTTATTTGGTCAGTGAAGTTGGGTTAAGGGTTGCATTTATTCCGCACATTACTGATGAAAACATATTCCTGATGGTAGTGGGATGTCATCCATGATGCAGAAGAACAGCCCTACACCCTTTTTTCTTTTGCAGAGCTGCTCTCGTGTTAATGTGCAACTAAAACTGGAGTTAAAATTCAAAAATATCTCAGCCTCCATTTCTACAACTGAGAAGTACCAACCCAAAATAGAAGACCAAACGACAACTGTTGCTGAAGGTGTAGAAGCATGTAGCCCCCACCCACAAAGAATGACATTTTCTAGCCAAATTTGTTCTGCAATAACACACAATTGTTACTGCAGCAGTCCCCAATAACATGCAGTGGTTACTCCTACTACTCCTATGAATTTCCCCCAGCTTCAAAATCACTCTCTACTCTAACATTACATTTGTAGTGCTATCTGAAATCGACAAAGCTGATCCGATCAACCATGGTAGTTTGTATCTCTGAACAATACAGTGCTAGTTCAATATGACAAAGAAATTTTAACACATGATTGTTACTGTGTCAGTCCCTAGTCTTCCTAGTCTATTCCCTCCTGCAAAAACAACTTCTCTTGTCAATTTCACCTGCAACTTATCCTTACATTCCTCAGCAAGATGAAATTGACAAAGCTGATAACACTCAACCTGGCTTGTGTCTATGCCCTAATCGTACATCACTAGTGCAATATGGCAAAGAGAGAAAAAAATAAAAATTCCTTTAGAAAACAAAGGACTACAGGCAGGAGAAAACAGTTGAAGGGGATGGATAAGGGCCAGGTGTTAAGTGGAGCAGAGAAATAGAGACCACTTTTCCATGATCACATGCTCAGGGAAAGCTGGCTTGCAAACAGATACAAAAAAACCCATCATGGTAAAAGTGCATGGGAAAACAACAGAGGAAAAATGAAGGGCTTGGACAGATTTATGGAGAAGTCAATCTATGGCTACCAATCTTGATCCTCCTTGATCTCAGATTGCAAATGCCTTAGCAGACCAGGTGCTCAGGAGCAGCAGCAGCAGCAGAAGGCCATTGCTTTCACATCCTGCATGTGAGCTTCCAAAGGCACCTGGTGGGCCACTGCGAGTAGCAGAGTGCTGGACTAGATGGACTCTGGTCTGATCCAGCAGGCTAGTTCTTATGTTCTTATGTTCTTAAGGGTAAACATTCCCAGAACCAAATGTAGGGGGAAGAGTCCAGAATGCAAAGACAAAAATATAGCATTTGTTGGCAAGATACACTGTAAACAACTCCTGTGGAAAAGACCATTAAAAGGTGTTTTAGAGAAGTAATGAATCTGTGTTAAATTATCTTCCATGTGTACCAGGAAGAAAGGGAGATTTGAAACATTTTCTGTGCACGTCTCAATTAAACCTCTGCTGAATCCTGTTTGTCTTTCACAGGGAAATCAAAGCACACCCTACAGATCATGGCTGTCTAAGGAACCCTTCACTGCATTTCTTCTGCTCATCTTCCAGTTGGGTTTCCTACACTGGTGGTCTGATCTTTGCTGAAATGAGATTCAAATTGTGCTCTGCATTATAAGCTGTTAAAAACTGTTAAAGTTCTGTCTTGAACATCTTCAGACCCTGACCAAGAACACCTCAGTCTTGTTTGGATCATGTTTCAACTTATTAGCCTTCACATCGGAAGAGGAAGGATGGTGGCTGGCACTAGAGGTTTCCCCGGTGCTTGACCCCTGCCGCTTCCTGCCTTTGCCTTGGCTGGGCTACCACCTGCCACCAGGGTGCTCCTGGTGCTCACCTACATGCCTGCCTTCTTGCTCAGCAGGCTGGATGGGTAAGCAGGCAGGGAGTGGTGCCCAGGACCCTGGGTGGAAGGCCTCCTCCCACCCAGAGTGGGCAGTGTGGGCAGACCTGTGCTGAGCTTTTTATCATCATCATCATCATCATCATCATCATCATCATCATCATCATTTGTTTATTTGTTTATTTATTGGGCTTTATAGACTGCCCTTCCCCAATGGGCTCAGTTTGGGCTGGCTGCTTGCAAAGGGGCAGCCACCCACTCACCCAAGGGCACTCCACTGCTTCTAGCATTGAGCAAGTTGTTGCCAGGTAGTGACAGCTGTCCCAACTCCTCACTGGGAAGACGGGGTGGGCTGAATGGTCCCCTCACGTGACATGTGCTAGTGGGGCCCGGGGAGCTTTCCTCTTCTTGCTGCCTAGTTCTGCATCTACCTCCTAAGCTCCTAAATACCAAATCATCTTTCTCTATGAATCCCGAATGTTCTCATTAAGAAATTATGAATTCACAATATGTGAAGCAAGTTTTTAGATTTTATTCAGAGAACCTCATCTGCACAATCATCAGTTGAAGAACCCTTGAATGATTCAGATAATTTTTTGCATCTTGAAGGGTGCACATTCCATTCTGGCATGGCACCAGCCAGGTTTCCAGGTATTAGTATTTCCCAACATACTTTAAAAACAGCAACAGCCTTTAATCTGCACTATGGTTCCCTATAGCTAGGCATGGGAAAGGAAGATCAGTTACGTCAACCAAGCAGTCGTTCTGGGGTGCTCCACTGCCATTACTAATTGATTGATTGATCATTATCATTGCTAATCTTCTCATCTCTTTCCATCACCTACCTGATTACCCATTTTGACTTGGTTGGATCTTCTGGAACTGGGGTCCCCCTTGTTCCTCATGGCATCTGCCACCTCTGTCTTCTGATAAGTGTGTTTAAAAAGTGGATGGGGCAGTTGACTAGCAGGACTTCAGGTTGGTCACTAGAGATCTGATCATCTCTGCAGATTAAAATAATGTTTTAGCAGTAGATGTGTTGATTTTATCCCCTCTCATTCCTTTTTCTTAGCATATAATAAAAAATACCCATCACACTCCCGGCATTTGGGCTTCCTTGTGTGATCTTGCAGAACCAGCTCATCCATTCTGTTTCTTGCATGAGCTGAAATCCATTCATGGAAGAGAAAGAAAGGAGTGATTTTGCCCTGTTCCTCCTAACCACTGAAGTTTCCTGACCTGCATGGCTATTTAGCAATAGCAAGTCCCTCTGCCCAGCAATAAACTTTTCCAGGGTCAGAAAAGACTCCAGATTTGCCAAGAAGATGAAACCGATCCCTGCAATGCGAGATCCAATGCTATACTTTTATACAACTTTTATTACAGTCCAAAGTCTCATTTACAAAAGAGTTAAATAAAAATAAAATTGATTAACAAAGACCAAAACATTGTTTCCATACAGTATAAAACTGAAGTGAGCAATATAGTTTTGGTGTAAAACATACAGCCTTCACTATACTTTTATATTTCTTAAATATATTGCTATATAGTTTTTTTTCCATGAAAGAAGGGTTTGGGTTTTTTTAGGTGGGCAGGGAGACTTGGAGTTTGTACAGAATGTCCTGTGCTTGTGCACCACTCTTCCCACCTCTGGAAGGAATGGATGTTGATCATTGCCTAACTACCTAATGACACTGAGGTCCATTGTGAACCATCACCCACACCGCTGGGGGCCGATCTGATGACAACTGCTGAATGGGCTGCTCTGTCTGGACTGTTCTAGGTATCTCAGGAGAGGCCCACATTACTTCTGAAAAGAACCCAATGAGTTCTCTCTCACATTCGCACTCACAGCATAAAGTATTCCTCTAGGGAAAGTGGTAGATATAATTGCATGAGTTTTTGGGACTGTAAGGAGAGCAGTTTAAAAGAACTGAGAGTAAAACACTGAAGAGTGGGATCTTCTATTGCAGGAAGTCCTTCAATTGTTGATGGCAGGAATGAAAAGTGGCCTTTTGATTGGTTTGTCGGCCCTGGCATGCCAAATTCTTGCTCAAGTCAACATTCCGACAGTGCAAGATTTTGATGCGCAATCATACACAAAAGACCTCCAAATTAGTCATTCACATGTAATGGGAAGGAGCTTGTAGACAATAGGAAGGAGAACTGTGTACAACATGGCGCTTCTGAAGTGAATATGAAAAGAGGAAAATCTTTCATAATGCCTTAGTGTGAAAGTTCAACAGCCCGCTACTGCTTGGGGTATTGCATTTGGGCAGAGGGACCAGGAAGGGATGAAGACTTTGATCATACAGAATACCGTATACATTCCATCCTGCTAAGACCCATCATGAACCATGATGGGCATATCTGGTCACAGGTTACCTCCCTGCAAAACACAGTGTGATGGACAGAGTGTATCTTTCAGAATTTGCTTGAAATATGATTTTTAAAAGAAAGTCTGCTATCGCAAATCTCTCTCTCTCTCTCTCTCTCTCTCTCTCTCTCTCTCTCTCTCTCTTTGCATAATGACTTCCTGGAGGAGGATTTGCTTGGATGAACTTTGGGGACTCAAATGGAGGGATATAAAATGAGGCATCATTGAAGAGCTAAGATCTCTTTGTCCCTTGCAACCGTTTCCTAACTGGTGTGAAAGGTATTTTTGCAAGGATGGGAAATTTTTACTGATGGTTAGGTTGAGTCTTTGCCCTGCTTGCTTCATGCTGGATATAATGGAGGCATTGAAATCCAAAAGGTAAGACCAATCTATCGTCAAGTAGTACTTTTAGCTCAGAAAGCTGCCATGAATGTCTGTGATGGAAGTGTCATTTTCTCTGGTTCCTTCCCTTATGGATGGCAAAGGGACAGCCATGTTGGTCTGTGGGAGGCACACATTTAAAGCACAAAAAACCTTTAACTTTCTAAACCTGCTTTATTATGTTGGCGATTGTTCTGCTCTGATGGTTTGGTTTTTCACTGTGTGTGATCTTCCTCGAGTCTCAATGGGGAAAGCGAGAATATAAATTAAATAAAAAAAATAAGGTTGCTTCCATAAGCTGGTAGAAACAGATAAATAGATGCTGTACTCAAAGAAGAAAAGGAGGGGGGAGAGGATGAGTTGTTATAATGTGAGCTCAGAATCTTAGCAGTCAAAAAGATGCATACAAGAAGGGAACCAGCAAGGACTCTTGTTTTCATGGCTCCCCTCAGTCCCCACTTCTTCTACTCCTTTTTTTGCTTATTTTTTTTCATTCCTGCCACCCACCCTGTCTTTCCTTCTTGCCTCATCTTGCCTTGCCTGCTCACTTTCAAATTCACCTTCTAGTGCTTAAGCAAAGCTGCAGTGAAGCCATTTTAAGATTACCAGTCTTTGCCTAGGCAATAAAAGTGGCTACTGAAGATCCTGCACGAGAGCAATTCTATAAGAGATCTTGGCATTTTAAAACTGAGCATCCCTCCCCTTTTTTTATTTTACAATTTTAACAGTATTTTTTTTCCAACCCTGGTGGATTCTATTCTGAGTTTGTAGAAAGATTGTCTGTGCATGGCCTTAATCTGCTGGATTTAATAATCACCATGTAGGCTACATGTTAAATTTAGATGTATATAGCATTATAAAACCAAGAGACAATTACTTTCTGTAGTAACTCTAGCTCCAGCCACCCTATCCGCTCAGTTTTTGCAGAACGATGGTAAACAGGAATTTGAAATGTCTGAACTGTGTCTATTTTCTTGTGTAAAGCTAATATGGTTTGTTTAATGTATGTGGCAGGAAAGGAACCACGAGGTGGCATTGTAATGAAACAGGGTGAGCGCGCCACCTGGATGTTTGGACAGTTCAATGGGTTCAGTGAGTATTTTTTAGTTAACTTGATAAGAGCAAACAAAATTCTCAATTGGAGGGTTTTGGGAGGGACCCAACCCTAGATCTGTATCTTGATTAGGTAGTCCACTGCCTTGCTATGGTAAATACAAGGGGTGTGCAGGAGAAAGTTAGAAAATATAGCCCAGGAGCAAGTAATCTGTGATAGAAGTCCAATGGCAGCTACAGCAACCACTCAGAGTCCAGACCTGATCAGCCATTCACACACGATGATGGGCTACTTCTCCCACCTGGGGATGGTGTTGGAGGGAAGTAGCTGCTGAGCTGGGACAGATCATGCTTGCTGCTGAAGGATCTGAACCAAAACAGCCCCTGCGGTGCTTAAAGAGAATAACTGGAGTTCAGCCAACACTTGTTCCTGGATTCCAGTGGCCCTAGAGAACAGGGACTCAACATGAACTTTCCCTGGATGTAAGAAATGACCAGTCCTGACTCCTGGGGTGAGAAGTTGCTTTTGAGGGTTGGATGTGGAGTGCTGCATCAGTAAGGCGTTGCTATGCACTTGGAGGTCTGCTTAGCATTGTAGCTTATAATAATCTCTGCTTCTCTTGTTTGCCAGAGACTGAAGAGACCATCTAAAGATCGTGTGAAGCCAAGCTAGGCACATTCTCTGTGTTAAGCAACGGTAACACTAGTCAGTCATGTGGTGTAGCCAAATAAAGAAGAGGACCAAATTGTGTACAGCTTGTAAGCAGGCTACCTCTCTCCTTCATTTGCGATCTCTTTACACAGTTAGCTCCTTCTTCCTTGTTCTTCCCTCATGCTGAAATCAGACTGCAAAGGCAATTGTTTCTCATGTCCATGGATTTTATAGCATGAAAATATACATGGAATAAAAAAACACCCTATTGTAAGCCTGTGCAGCCTTTCTTTGTATTCTCCAGTAGGCTGGAGTTACCTGAACTAAGAGTAAGATCTAGTCATTTTAACTGCACCAACATTATATTGGAAAATTGCCTCTCCTGAGTAGCATATTTACTGCAAAGTTCCCTCTTCTCTGTGAAGTTTTACAGGGATATGGTACCAATACCGGTGATTAGTTGTGAATGGAAGTCTACTTGGGAATGAGCTTGATTCTCTGTTTAATACTAAGAAGCAAGAGCTTACCCCTGAATATAGAAGCATATTAGTCAAAATCCACCGTATTCAGTAAGTTCCCTTGATTTTCTCTGACTATTAGCTTGTTTTCAATGGTAAATCCATTTGTGAATCTTGGGCTCATTCCGCACATGCAGAATAATGTACTTTCAAACTGCTTTCAGTGCTCTTTGAAGCTGTGTGGAATAGCAAAATTCACTTGCAAACAGTTGTGAAAGTGGTTTGAAAACACATTATTGTGCATGTGCAGAAGGGGCCTTGGAGTGGGGGATGCAGTCACCAACCATCTTCACATTTGCAAAAGCAAGAAATCCACCAAATTAGCTTGTGCAACAAATGCCAGCGGGTGACCTTGGGCTAGTCATGGTTCTTCGGTGCTCTCTCAGCCCCACCCACTTCCCAGGGTGCTTGTTGTGAGGGGGCGGGGAGGGAAAGGAAATTGTAAGCCCCTTTGAGTCTCCTTACAGGAAAGAAAAGGGGGATATAAATCCAAACTCTTTTTCTTCAAATCCTAATTAAACTTTGGAAATAGAAATTAAATTAATTTAGTTGCGTTTCTTAAGTTCTGTTTCATTTCCAGATAGTGGATATTTTTCTAATAGAAACAATAATAAAACAAAAAAAACCATAATAAAACAATAAAAGGGTTTTACCAAAACTGGCACATTCCATGAACACTGGAAATTCAAAGCATCCTCTCACGTTATCTCGTTAGGAATACCCTGTTGTTCTGGTCCCCAGAATCCTAAATTAAACAATTTTAGTTATGCATTGACTGATCCTATCTGCACCAGTTGTCCTGGAAAAAACAAATGAGCTATATCGACTTTGACCTCTCCTTTATTGAAGGTCCTCATTGGTTTATCCGTCCTCAGGATACAAAGGAAACTAACCTAGCTCTTAGAATAACACTTTAAATTCTAGCTGTAGATGTTTACATCAGGTCTGTGTTCCCAATCCTCTCAAGGCTCCTTTTAAAGAACAAGGAAAATTTATTTTTTAACTTTTGTTCACTGTTGTTCTTTAAGTAAAGGCTAAACTTCCAACTCTTCCACAAGGAGATAACCTAGAGGGAACTTCATACTTTAGATGTGCTAATGTAGCCCTTTTGATGTTTTGTGCTTCTCTTGCAGCAAAGGGTGTAGAAAGGCAGAGGTGTAGTTTAAGCAACATATGCCCTGCCTTGGAATCTTCCAAACCAGAGAGATCATTAAGGGAAACCACAATAGATAGATTTATTCACACATACACATGAAGATAACTAAAAACTGACCTTATATATATATTGAATGAACCTAAAACTATTTTCTACTATTTTTGACTAGTGGTTACGCTGACATTTCCCCTGGATGCTGCTGATGTTTCCCATTTCCCATCATTCTTTGCCATGCCACAACCCAACCCAACATTTGAACAATGACATGAAGTAGAAGGCAGTCTTTCACACTGTTTGACAGACGTCAGCATGACTGGGCAATTCTTTATGTAAATTTTCTACAAGAAATCAAAACGACTTTTGAACGCCAGTCTCAAATTTCAGTTTTGAAACATGAGATTCATATTTGGATGTTGATTTGGAAGCTCAGATATGGGCACACATTTTTATAACTCTGATGAAAGAAAGTGAACTCTCAACAACCCTATAGGTTGGGTTAAGAGAAAATAATTGGCACAAGGTCATGCAGTGTGTTACTTAGCCTGCTTCCTGGATGTTAACTCAGTGAAAATGGACAGCAGTTGTGAAAAGAGAGGCTAAATGAGGAAGACTGCTACACGATTGCTCTCACATAACACTCCTTGCTGCCCTGAAGGTCAGGGAGAGGGGTCAGAGGATTTTGTTCCCCTTTTGGGATAAGCTAAAGTAGCACTGTAATTGGAAGCTTTTTTCCCTTTAGAGGCCATGAAAAGTGTGTTGTGGGATATGAAAATATTTTTTGGAAACCCACTGATAAATCTGCATTAAATTCAAAAACTATCAGTGCAGAGGTACAAGAAGAGGGAACTGTGAGTCTGGGGGGGTGGAATCCTTCCCTCCTATGATCCCACTCTATTTATTCAGTGGTGGGCGAGGAACCTTTGGCACTCCAGATGTTATGGACTGTACATATTCCCATCAGCCCTTCCAGCATGGCCAATTAGCCCGGGCCTATGCTTGGCAGGAAGAACTTCTTGGAATCTTGTAGCAGTCTGTCATGTCTCTCAAGAAACAGAATTAGGAGGAACAAACACGGTATTTTTATTCCCATAGCTGCATACTCACACACATAGCTTTAAAAAATCACTCTGCAGCTGTGCTTGCTCAATACTAACACACTTACTAATTACCAATTACAGTTACAACAGCTGCAAGACTCTTTTAAAACCATACAATACATTACACCCCTTCCCCCTAACTCCTGTAATAATCTGGTGGGATTCTCTTCAGCTGCGATGCGCTACTCAGCTCCCCGCTCTGGCTCAGGAGTCTGTATGTTTGTTCCTGGTTCTGCAAAACAATTGGACCCTTTTCGCTGCTTCCTTATCCCACTGCTCATACTCCGTCTAGCCCTTCAGTAGGTTCCTCGGGAGACTAATTTTGGACTATTTACTGCTTCCCACTCATCCTGCAGCTCCATCTGCCCCCTATAGCGCCCTAGATTCCTCAAGGGACCTGGGGTTCCTTGATCTACTGTTGGACCTGGCACTCCTCTTCTCTTACTTGGTCCAACATGTCCTGCGGATCACCTGCCCTTCTTCAGTTTCCACCCTATAAGACGAAGGCCCTGTTGGCTGCCCTCACAACTGCTGGGACTAGCCTGGTTACCTGCTCCATAATTTCCAGGACATACACCCCGTGGTCATCCCTATCAAATGTCGAGGTGCTTTCAACACTTGGTTCTTCTTTTACGTGCGGGCCGATCATCCAACCTGAATCAGGTTGCATTAGGTCCACAACGTCATTAAGTTTGACCGATTCGTTGCCAACTCCGCGAGGACTCACTCCCGGTGGCTGTTTGCACGGGTTGTTACATGTGCTGCATGTTAACAAAAAAATTAGCCAACCGGCAGGTGCCAATCCCCTCTACTATTAAGCGCCCAATCGCATCGCTTTGTTATAACGCGCCATCCTTTCTGCCTGCCCATTAACGCTGAGTCGATGAAGGGGTCGAGGTCACCCTGGCGAATAGCTTACCATTAGCCAGGAATACTCTAAACTCCCTTAGATACAAGCGCTGTCCATTGCCGATACCACCATTATCCGGGGGGGGGGCCATGGAGTTGCAAATAACCACGCTGGTGCCCTAATTACTGTTTGGCGGTGTCATTGACATTACTGGCACTTTTCACTTCTAGCCATTTGGAATATGAATCCACTACAATGAGAAACACCTGGCCCTGGAAAGGCGCTGCAAAATCAATAGCTTGTACCCCTTGACCCGCGGTCTTTTGGCGGACTCCCATTGATAGGTAGGGGCCTGAGGTGGGGGCAGAACCAGCGTTATTCGACACTCCCTGCGCCTGGCCACTTGCATTCTTCTATTTAAAAGCTATCCATCTTTGGCCACCACACACATAACTTCACGAGGCCCGAAATGCCTTCATTCTCACTATTCCAGGGTGCCCTACATGCAAGGCCTCCAGCACCCTAATCCTTAAAGCTGCTGGGATCACTACTCTATTTCCCCACAGTAAGCACCCTTGTGGGTGGATATCTTTCGTGCTACTTACTCATTCCAAAATGGATTACAAATGGTCCTAAAACTTACCTAATTACCAATTTGCACGAGATTACCCGGCAGCTGCAGACTCTTAAACCCATACAATACATTACATAGTCCATAACATCTGGAGTGCCAAAGGTTCGCCACCACGGCTCTATTCCCATCCTTTTGCTCCATTAAACATCCAACATAGATCTGCCAGCACCTTACCTGAAATTTACATCTGATCACTGCTTCTCTTCCTCTGCTCTTTCAGTTTCATAACATGGCAAATAATCATCAAAATCTCACAAGATTACCTCATAAGATCTTGCCAGCTATTTTAGGTGTTTAAAGTAATTACAAACAACTTCACTATTGTCCTCAGACACATTTCATTGCCTGGCAAACACGAAAAAAAGCCACAAAATACAACAAAATCAGATGGACCCCAATATATTTGGGAGTATCGAAATATATTCAGGAACACCAAATATGGTATTCGTCTTATTCGGGCATACAGATAATTTTATGCCCGAATAAGTCCAAATCCGAATTTTACAATATTTTTGGCATTGCTCAGGCCTACCATCTTGGCCTCCTGTGGGTGCAGAAAGGGGGTGAGTTTTTTGCCATCTGTTGCTGCTATTGCTGTTTTATTTTATTATTGTTATGGTTGTTTTAGTATTCTGTTGCTTGCCACCCTGAGCCCTGGGGGGGACGGCAGGATATAAATTGAAAGATAAATAACTAACTAACTAGAGTAGAGCAAGTATCACCAAGAACCTACAAGCTTCCAGTGCTGTATTCTAAAGGAAGCTAAATGCACATATCATTGCTCCTAGAGCTCTTTATCACATGTTTTTACATAATCTAGATAGATAACATGCATCTTCTTTACATCCCGATGGTCTGTTAATTTTGCCTTCTGAGCTTGTTCAAGGCTCAGGGTTGGGATCTGCTTTCCTGGCAAGAACAATGGGTGATTCTGCACAGGACAAATATAACAGGTTCAGGTCCTTTTAAAAAGTGTTATGGGTGAGAAGTTCCCAAAGAACTCAACCCCCAAATGCTGCTATCCTGTTATATTTGGCTGAACCTGGATTAAAGTTGCTAAATTAAGCTGACTTGTTTTTTTTTCTTCAACCGGGTTTCCAGTCGCTTCCCTGCTTAGCACTGTAGGGGGGGGAGAACAGCAGCAGTAGAGCAGGGAATTGTTCCATTCCCTCCCCTTCACAGCCTGTCCCACCATTATAGAAGTATTCCCACAAGGTATGGCGACCATTCAGAGATGGATTGAACTGCTAGGCACGGCTGCTGTGGTGTGCTTTCAGTTGAGTGGGTGGCATGCAAGGGGGGGAGGGGTGGGGGGAGGGAAGGGGGGTGGCAGCCTGAGGGGAGGGGGAGGGAGGGGGGGGGGCCTAGCATCTGGACAGGCTTCTTGGAGGATGGAGGGACAGAGGAGGTAGGGGTGTACAGGAGGTTGGGTTCTGGGACTTCTTGCTGAGACTTTAGGCTTTCCTCTCTGTCTGGGTGGAGCCTGGGTCAGGACAGCCTCCTTGCTGTTCTGCATTGCCACTCCTCCTCCTCTCTCACCACCCTCCCTCCCTCCACTAGGTTAGCAATTTGGGTGGGGATTCTCAGATGGGGTGGGGATTCTTGGTTTTGTGGTTTGCAGAGAAACACAGTGTTTCCCATGCAAACCGTGCTGCCTCCTGCTGCTGACATCCCAGCAATCCCAGCTGGCCTCTGCACCCGCTGTGCAAATGGTGGCACAGGCAACATGGCTTCCTTTAACCAGTTAGTGTTACCTGTGCAGAATCAGCCAATGCTTCCAGAATCCCCCTGTCAGCTCCCTCCCTCCCTTGGAATGAGGTCCTTTTCATACACTTGCAGAAGGAGGGGAAAGTTTGGGCAAGTTTTCCCCTTCGAAGGGGTATTGAGTGAGGGCGGGTGTGATTTCTGCAATAAAGTCTAAGGTATAGCAGGAGAAGTGATTTCTCTGCCAAAAATGTGTTTTCCCCCTTTATCTGTTTTTTTTTTCATGGAAGAGATCAGCACAGTTAGATTTCTGGTATTGAAATCTATGCGTTACTGCATCATTCAAGTTACAGCTCAGAATTCTGAGTCCAGATTTCTACATCTATTCAGTAAGTATCACGGGGTGATTTCCCCATGATTTGATGGCATGATTATTTATAATGCTGCTATATCAATGTTAGCCAAATAACTGATTTCAAAATAGATTTACATAAATACCATCCAAATAAATACATTGCAGTAGCAAGCAGATTACCGAATGTGTAGTACAGAGGTTTTATTAAAATAGATGATGGACAATGCAGAACTAAAAATGATCCATAATTCATATTAAATTGTCCCCAACAGGAAGGTGCAGTCAAGGGTCAGTTTTGTTCCATGCCTGCTTTGTCATAAGAACATAAGAACATAAGAACATAAGAACAAGCCAGCTGGATCAGACCAAAGTCCATCTAGTCCAGCTCTCTGCTACTCGCAGTGGCCTACCAGGTGCCTTTGGGAGCTCACATGTAGGATGTGAACGCAATGGCCTTCTGCGGCTGTTGCTCCCGATCACCTGGTCTGCTAAGGCATTTGCAATCTCAGATCAAGGAGGATCAAGATTGGTAGCCATAAATCGACTTCTCCTCCATAAATCTGTCCAAGCCCCTTTTAAAGCTATCCAGGTTAGTGGCCATCACCACCTCCTGTGGTAGCATATTGTCAGCTGCTGAATCTTCACTGCTTCTATTGACAACAGACAGCAGAAGTGCTGAGCAGATTCCCATCCCAGGCCCCTTCCACACACGCAGAATAATGCACTTTCAATCCACTTTCACAACTGTTTGCAAGTGGATTGTGCTATTCTGCACAGTAAATTCCAGCTGCAAAGTGGATTGAAAGCGCATTATTCTGCAGGTGTGGAAGGGGCCTCAGACTAGATAAGAACCAGGAGCATGTAATCACCACTAGAGAAGATCTGATGATGGAACTTTACCCTCATATATTAGTGGTCTTCCTCTTTAAATGTTGCACGCATGTGTGTGAGAGCAGGTATTAAACTCACTCCTTCTGCCTTCTGCCCAATTGGGATGGAGCTGTGAGGGACTTCTGAGTGGCTTATGTGCTTATGTGGGAAGGTTTATGAGCTTATATTAACATAAGACTTTCACATAATCACTTTCCCAAAAGTCTAATTAAGCAGGAAGCACAGGTAGTTTGGATGTATTTTATAGCAAAAGAAAAAAAAAACACGATTGGCTAGAAAAACAAACCATGCCTCGCTACGGTTAACTTGGTTTTGTTTCCTTCTTTAGGGATGAGTCAGAGTCCATCCCTTTCTGGATAAGTCTTCTGAGGTTCATCTCCTCAAAGAGTTGCAGAATGGGACAAAGGTGTTCATGGCTGTGCGTCTGTATTTCTGGGACTACGGTGGAGAGCTTCCTCCTCCCCACCCCCAGTTTGGGCTACCACATCCTGGCCACTGAAAATATTCCCACTCAGGGAAGAGAGGCTTGCTGGTTGTACCTTTCAATTTAGCGATGAGGTGAATTGACTCTTGGTGCCTTAGAAAGAAACCTTCTCTGGGCATTTCCAAAGTCATCTCCCACACTAAAAGTCATGTTCTGAACCCCCGATCCCGTTCCAGCTGATCAACTAGTATCATGGTAGCATCAGAGTGACCTCTATTAATCACAACTCCTTTGGTACTCAAGCCAGGAAACCAAAACCATCAGAAAATGAGAGGTTAAACTTCGGATTCGCTATCGCATATATGAGATTTGATCTCAAGAACCTTGTCTACCACAGCAGAACTGGTAAGAGCAGCTTGGATCATAGGGTTCATAACCTGAAGGTAAATAAAGTTCAGCAAAAGAGCTCTCATCTCTGTAAACTGGTGACAAGAGAGGGAGCTGGTTCTTCTAAATCAGCTTTTCCTTTAAAAACAACGGCAACTCTGAAGACCAACGCATTTTTCCTATAAGAAAAGTTGAAGAGTGTAGCAGAATTCGCTTTGGTAGCAAATTGGTGGGCTGAAGGGAAAACCATGAATATTAGAGCTGGGATGGAGCTTAGAAACTGACCCCAGAGAAGTATTCATTGAGGTCTCAGAGTCTTTCTTGGGTTCAAGATGAAGAGAAGGCTTGGTAAGGTGTCAAGTAAAGACCGGTGCCACTTAAGGTTTCAAATTCTCTTAGCAGTTGTGGAGTAAGACCTTGTATAGAGGAGAAACACAGAAGAGTAAAAAATTTGTCATTTTCACAGAGAAGTAAATATAAGGAGGTTCAACTATTTGTACATAGAGCACTGCTAGGAATTTTTACACGAATAATCAGAAGTCAGGCAAAAGATAGAAGTAAAGGGTACAGATGACAACAGGCAGGTCAGGCAAAAGATAGAAGTAAAGGGTACAGATGACAACAAATTATTCAAGATTACTTTTAAAACAAAATATTTCCAAACTTTTATTATCCCAAAACAATACTAATATTAATTCTTCTGTCAAAATTCCATATATAAATCAGACTTGTTCAGCAGCTGTGGTTTAGGTCTGTAGTTAAAAAAAAATCTATAAAAACCAGTGAGTTGAACTAGAAATCCTCATAAAATCCTCCTACATTCATTGTCCTGGGATAGCAGAGATTCCTGAGTGTGATAACGTGATGTCCTGTTCTGGTGACTCTTTATCTGGTTCCAATTATAAGATTTTGTAGATCTTCCCTACAACCTCCTTTCCATGCCTGCTAAAACATTTTTGTAGCCAGTGTGGTTTGAGGGGTTTCCAGCAGACCAGAAGCAAAATGATTCTGTCCCTTTTCTTGTGCCTTTAGCTATGAATCCATCTCCAAAAGCTATTCACAGGATAGAGCAGTGATGGTGAACCTTTTCGAGACCGAGTGCCCAAATCGCAACCCAAAACCCACATATTCATCGCAAAGTGCCAACACGGCAATTTAATCTGAATATTGAGGTTTTAGTTTAGAAACGCGTTACTCGGGAGTAAGCTTGGTGAAGCAACCGTGCAACACGTCGAATGGGTGAATCACGACCCTAAGAGGGTTTACTCGGAAGCAAGTCCCATTGCCAGCAACCGAGCTTACTCCCAGGTAAACGATTGTGCCCAGACCAGCCTAGATGTGTGTGTGTGTGTGGGGGGGACTCTGTGCACGCGTGCCCACAGAAAGGGCTCTGAGTGCCACCTCTGGCACCCGTGCCATAGGTTCGCCACCACTGGGATAGAGGTAAAGGTGACTCCCCATATCTATTTAACAAGCTGCTTTTAAAAGTCAGGAAAAGAGTCAATAGTCAATTCCTCACTCCAAAAATGAAAGTAGATATAAGCCGGTTTGGTAAGATTCGGGACCTTTTGAACACGGTTTCATGGTCCTCACTGCAGCTTCTGCCCCCTTGTTCCCAGAAATGCAGCAGCCATGCAGGAGTCTCCACTGACGGTGAATCAAACGTGCGATCCACTCAGGAGCTATCCTGATTGGTTGCTGCGTCGTGCTGGGGTGGGATTTTTTTTCTTTCAAACTGATGGATTAACGTCTGCACTGAGATGAAGAAACAGGTGATTAAAGCAAAGCCATTTCCACGCACCACCATGTAGTTGGATCCACTTGGATACGATGTGTAGCACTGTTTTGTATTGCCTTCTACTGAGTCAATCAGTCCAAATTGGCCCCATGTTGCTTCGTATCCATGTGGATCTCTGGTCCACGAAAGAAAAGGGCGTTCTGAAGTGGGGAATTCTGCAGGAAACCTGGATATTTGGAGTGATGAGCACGCATCTAATCGTGAGTGAGGAATCGACCAATGACACTGTGGGCAGTCTTGTGGGGATTTTCTCTTTGGGCCTTCTCTCTGAAGCCAGCATGCTGTAGGAGGCAAGAGCAGGGAGACTCTAATCTGGAGAACCAGTCCTTCACATGAGCAGTGGACTTTTCTCTGGTGAACTAGATTTGTTTCCCCACATTCCTCCACATGAAGCCAGCTGAGTCTTGGGCTACTCAGAGTTCTCTCTGAACTCTTTCAGCCTCACCTACCTCACAAAGTGTCTGTTGTGCAGAGAGGAAGGGAAGCTGCTTTGAGACTCCGTATGGTTGAGAAAAGTAGGACATAAATCCAAAATTCTCATCCTCCTATTCCTCATCCAGTTATAAGTGACGATCATATCTCTTTTCTTCCACAGATATGTGTCCTTGGTGACATGCAGGTAGGTAAAATCCAGGACACTGGAAGTGTTATAATTATCCAGCTAAACCTAAAGTCCATCATCTGCATTGTAAAAAGCTGATCATAACAAATGGTAACCATCTCAGGGAAAACAACATCATCGAGATGAAATGCTCTGTTGTGGTGCAGCAAAAGGCTTCACAACTTCCTGTGACTTTGGGACATATTCAGAATGTTAACTAGAAATATTATGTATACTCCCAGGATCTGAACACTATAAATATTGGTTGAAATATTGTTTTTTTTAAATCCTTATGTGGAGATTTATTTGGTCAGTGAAGTTGGGTTAAGGGTTGCAGCTGTTCCCAAGAAACAATAACTCCACATTTGCCCAGGTGTTTTTCTGTAAAGCTAGTTTATTTAGGCAACACAGATAGTATTCCATTGCAGCTGAATATTTTAGAGGTTGATCATTTGTATGGGGGAAATTGTCTTCCAAGGAAGCTCATCAGCTCTTACTAATCTTCTCCTTGAGGAACCTAACCAATCACTGGCACCCTGGCACCCTGCAGGGGATTACAGGCGTCCAGCAGGAGATTGGGGGCCAGAGCCATCATGAGTTGGCTCTACCATCACACATGGGACGATGTAATTTCTGGGGGAAACCAGAAGTGGGGGAAACAACCCACCCTACTAGAGAAACTGCCATTACTTGAAAGAACAGTAACATGTTGCCCCTCCCACATGCCCAAAGAGCCACAGTTTTCAGTCAAATTACAGCTGCAGTAACACATTATTTTTACTGCCAGTCCCTAGTCAATTCCCTCCTGCAAAAGCAACTTCTCTTGTCAATTTCACTTGCACTTTATCCTTACATTCCTCAGCAAGATGAAATTGACAAAGCTGATAACACTCAACCTGGCTTGTGTCTATGCCCTAATAGGATATCACTAATGCAGCATGGCAAAGAGAGAAAAAATTAAAAATTCCTTTAGAAAACAAAGGAGAAAACAGTTGAAGGGGATGGATAAGGGCCAGGTGTTTAGTGGAGCAGAGAAATAAAGACCATTTTCCCATGATCACAGGCTCAAGGAAAGCTGGCTTGGAAACAGATAAAAAAAACCCCATCATGGTAAAAGTGCATGGAAAAACAACAGAGGAAAAATGAAGGGTAAACATCCCCAGAACCAAATGGAGGGGGAAGAGTCCAGAATGCAAAGACAAAAATATAGCATTTGTTGGCAAGATGCACTGTAAACAACTCCTGTGGAAAAGACCATTAAAAGGTGTTTTTAGAGTGGTAATGAATCTGTGTTAAATTATCTTCCATGTGCACCAGAAAAAAGGGAGATTTGAAACATTTTCTGTGCACGTCTCAATTAAACCTCTGCTGAATCCTGTTTGTCTTTCAAAGGGAAATCAAAGCACACCCTACATATCATGGCTGTCTAAAAAACCCTTAACTGCATTTCTTCTGCTCATCTTCCAGTTGGGTTTCCTACACTGATGGTCTGATCTTTGCTGAAATGAGATACAAATTGTGCTCTGCATTATAAGCTGCTAAAAACGATTAAAGCTCTGTCTTGAACATCTTCAGACCCTGACCAACAACACCTCAGTCTTGTTTGGATCATGTTTCAACTTATTAGCCTTCACATAGGAAGAGGAAGGATGGTGGCTGGCACTAGAGGTTTCCCCGGTGCTTGACCCCTGCCGCTTCCTGCCTTTGCCTTGGCTGGGCTGCCACCTGCCACCAGGGTGCTCCGTGCTCATCTGCATGCCTGCCTTCCTGCTCAGCAGGCTGGATGGGTAGGCAGGCAGACAGGGAGTGGTGCCCAGGGCCCTGGGTGGAAGGCCTCCTCCCACTCTGGAAGTATAGTGTGGGTTCTTGGGGCAGACCTGTACTGAGCTGCATTATTATTATTATTATTATTATTATTATTATTATTATTATTATTATTATTATTATTATTATTATTATTATTACGGTCGATTTCACAGCTGCCAGATCTTTAGCTGGTTGTTGACCTTCATTACAATTTGAGCCTCACCCAGAGGCCTAGGAAGTTGTAATGTATTCGGTGTAGTATTCGTGCGGATCCCAGCATAGGCTGCCTTCTGAATTTGACAGATGTTAATTTTGTCAATTCGAAGATGTTTCAAGTGCTGCCCTTGTGTTTTTGGGATGGCGCCCAGCGTGCCAATCACCACTGGGACGACCTCAGTTTGTGCCATAGACGCTGAAGCTCGATTTTCAAATCACAGTATCAAATCACACAGAACCCAAGAACACCTTCTCATGTTCTTTTTCAATGACCCTTTTTATTAAGACAGGGAACCTCATCTGCACAATCATCAGTTGAAGAACCCTTGAATGATTCAGATATTTTTTTCATCTTCAAGGGTGCACATTCCATTCTGGCATGGCACCAGCCAGGTTTCCAGGTATTAGTATTTCCCAACATACTTTTAAAAGAACAACAGCCTATAATCTGCACTATGGTTCCCTATAGCTAGGCATGGGAAAGGAAGATCAGTTACGTCAACCAAGCAGTCGTTCTGGGGTGCTCCACTGCCATTACTAATTGATTGATTGATCATTATCATTGCTAATCTTCTAATCTCTTTCCATCACCTGCCTGATGACCCATGTTGACATGGTTGGATCTTCTGGAACTGGGGTCCCCCTTGTTCCTCATGGCATCTGCCAGCTCCTTTCCTGTCTTCTGATAAGTGTGTTTAAAAAGTGGATGGGGCAGTTGCCTAGCAGGGCTTCTGACTGGCCACTGGAGATCTGATCAGCTCTGCAGATTAAAATAATGTTTTAGTAGTAGCTGTGTTGATTTTATCCCCGCTCATTCCTTTTTCTTAGCAAATAATTAAAAAAATACCTACAGCTGCCTTAGTACAGGCTTCCTTGTGTGTATGTGTGTATGAGTGTGCGCTTGCGGAACCAGAGCTCACCCTTTCTTTTTCTTGCAGGAGTGGAGATCCATTCACGGAAGAGAAAGAAAGGAGTGATTTTGCCCTGTTCTTCCTAACCACTAAATTTCCCTAACCTGAATGGCTATTTGCTGTCCAAAGGTGGCTCTCTTATGTGCGAAGCCCTTTACCAATAATACACACTACTCCATTGCTGAGGTAATAAATTGGCCATAGCCATTTTATTGAGCAGAAGTGTGAGGCTAGGCATGGTTCTGGATCTGGTCATGTGGGCAACGTGCTAAAGCTCCGCAGGGCAGGCGCCCCGTCCTCAGCTTCATTCTCCTGCTGGGCTGTGCCGGGCGGACGCTCCTGGCCAGACATGTTCCCCTTCGGCCCGGTTCGGCCAAACTCTTGCCACTGTTGCCATTCCCAAGGGGAAGGCGTAGCTCCCTAGCTCCCTTGCCCTTGCCCTACCAGAGCCATACCCATGCACCAAAACGCCAAGCATCTAGGCTATGACAAAATGAGCATGCATTAACACAGAAAATTAGGGAGAGGTGGGTGGGCAAATCATCAGCCGGCGAGCACATGGCCCGGCACAAAGGAGGACGAGCCCCTTTAACGTCTTGGTTCGCCCCTCCTTTCTTCCGGTGACGCTAGCCCTTCCCAAGCGTGGCTCCCCTTCCCCTTCCCGCCCTGATTGGGGTGGCATCAGCTGGTTTCAATTCTCCCCACCCCAAGAGCAACTGCATCTCATGGTAATTCAGACGACTTTAGCGCATACTAGTCCAGTGGTGGCGAACCTTTGGCACTCCAGATGTTATGGACTACAATTCCCATCAGGCCCTGCCAATTGGCCATGCTGGCAGGGGCTGATGGGAATTGTAGTCCATAACATCTGGAGTGCCAAAGGTTTGCCACCACGGTACTAGTCCCTCGGGCCAGCAATAAACTTTTCCAGGGTCAGAAAGGACTCCAAGGTTGCCAGGAAGTTGAAACCAATCCCTGCAACCTTGCAATGCGAGATCCAATGTTATACTTTTATACAACAACAACTTTTATTACAGTTCAATTAAATAAAAATAAAATTGATTAGTGGATTATAACATAGTTTCCAAACAGTATAAAATTGAAGCGAGCAATAGAAAACATTACATTAGAAAGCTAAAACTATAAATTCATATCTTCATTAACTTAGCAGATTTCATTCTTAATGCTTCAGATAGTGATTTTGCCACAGCTAAGGTTAATTTGAAAACTCTATCCTCCAAGAGATATTTTACCAAGAGCGGTTCAGAACAAAAAGATCTTTAGTTTATCCAAGGCAATATCAATTTCTCATGAGGCAGATAATACCAAGGCCATTAAATGTGTAACACCGTTTCAATATCATTATTAATACCTGTATTCTAAGGGAATTCCCTTCAGCTGGCCATGCAACACTTCTGATTCCAGAACATTTAATCTTGCTCTAGAAAACAAGTTCCTGTAGTGAACAATAGTTAGATTTTTTAAATAGTTTGCAGCTTTAAATGGGTTGGAATATTCCAACCCAAATAATATTGGAGAACAACTAGAAATGGCACATGACCTTAATTCTGCATATGAAACATTTTTAAATCTTTGGTAAACAGATTTTATGGCCATCTCATGACCTAAATAAGATAAAAAGGAGGGCGAGAGAGGCCATACATAGCAACTGTCTTTTCTATTGTTTTTTGCCAATGGCTAGAGAAGATCTCCAATGCCATATATTGCAATAATCCTGTGACTTCTGGAAAAAATAAAAATTCGTAGCCATAGTTTAATTGCAGATAACCAAGCTTTTATGGAAAGGGGATATTCTCCAGCTTCCAAAAAAAAGCACAGCGTTTGGCAGACAGTTTGGTACTTGAAAAAGGGCCCTCAAAAAGCTTGTGTAAACTCAGCCTGTGGGGCAGAACTTGGAAGGATGTTAGCAACAACTAACATTTTAAACAAATTGGTTTACTTCCTTTAACATATGACACTTATCAAACATTTACATTTAACTTAACACTTCAAGATCATGTTCAAGTTTCATTCCAAGTCCTTCTAATTACAGTCTGATAATGCCAAGTTCATTCTTCCTGCTGGTGGTTGGATCATGAAGACTCCAGAGGCTTGGTGAACTGGATTCAAGATGATGAAGGTTTCCAAAAAAACTCTCACCCATTACATACACAAAAACCCTGAAACAATAAATTCTAACATATACAATATAGCAAAAATAAACAACTCCCTAGTTCCCAACAACATTGCAGTTATCTTAAACAAGGTGTTAAGGGCTTATAAAAATCAATCAAGGTAGCCTTGCTTCCTCCAAACTTCATGAGCTTTGCAGCCTTCTGCTGCTTTTAGTCTCCACCCCTTTCTTGGTCATCCCATTCTGAACATAGGGGTTACACTTGCATGAAATTTATCAAATTCCGCTGTGAGCCCTTCTATCTATATGGGTACTGCGTATAGAATTAGGGGCCCCACTTTAGTGTTGAAAACTCTTATTGTGGATGGAATGTGCTGTCCTTCCTTGGAATGGAAAAAAATGAACAGCATTTTTGTTGATGCAGGCTCTATCATTAGTTACATTTTTGTGTATGGACCAGAGCATTGAGTGTTAAAATGTTAGTCCTAAAGAGGTAAAACTAGCGGTATTCAGCCACGCATTGCTGTGGGTTATTGTGGTGAAATGGGAAAGGAACAGGCGCTGACCCTTCCCTCTCCCTCCGCTAGTGTGGGTGGGTTATATCCAGATGCTGGGCCCTCTCCCTCCCCTCCCTTGCATGCCACCCCTCCCTCTCTCCCCTCCCTCACTTCTCTTCCCTTGCATACCACCCCTTTCCCTCCCTCCCTTCCCTCTCCCACGTGAGTATGTATGTGTATGTGTTTCACTTCCACTCAAGTTATTGCCTATGTACTGTTTTCACTGCTCATATCTGGCCATCTGAGCAAAAATTCTAAGCTGCACGAACATTATAAGGGTGACAGTTACACACAGGCAGCTGCTTGTCCTTCACCATGGAGTGCCAGGAAAAAGGCATTTTACCTGGGCCAGGTGTGAAATTTCAGGTATGTGAACATCTAAAAACACTCTCGCCTGGCTGACTACACTGGCTGGGAATTTTCAGAGGAATTGGCCCAGCAGTTGCTGAGTTATACCATCACTAACAAATACACGGTTTGCTTTTTATATATATTATTTATATATTTATATGTCTGACCTGCTCCAGTTTGTGGCCATCTACAGACAAAATTCTAGTACAAAACCTCTTCTCAAAACCCAAAATTTTAGATTTATTATAATTTATCTCTAACCCACTTAATTGATAATATTGTAGGAAAAGGATTAGCAGTCGATTTAGTCCTTTCCTGGTTCTGGATATCAAAGCTGCATCATCTGCAAGAAGAGAAACTCTCCTTGAGACAATCTGGGGTGTGTGTGTCCATTTATATAAAACAATATCTATTCCAAATCACTTATATAAATATTTTAAAAGGTGGGACTTAGTATGCATCTGTGTCTTACACTTTTTTCATTGAAATTTCATTAGTAACTCTACCTGCTGTATCATATCTTACACTTAACTTACTATCATTGTAGAATGCCATAATAAGGCCAATTAACCTTTTATCTGCAACCACGGCTTCCATTTCCCCCCACAACTTAGCTCTATTTATCGAATCGAAGGCAGCCTTCAAGTCCATGAATGCCACAAAGAGTTTGCCACATATGTACTTCATATATTTCTCTGCCAAGTGGGTTAAAATTTTGGTCTAAAGGCTTTGCGTGTACAGCCCCAAGGACACCACAGCACTGTCATATAGTTCACTTATCAAATTGGGAACATAACCGATGACATAGGGCCTTTCCCCACTCTCTTCCATCCCCCCATGCTGCGCGCTGCTCTCAGCATGCGGTATCCCAGGTGTGCGCCCAGGCGTCCCCACGACCCCACGCTCTGCGCGGGGTCGTCAAAAGGCGCCGTTCAGAAGAGCGCCTGGGATGCCGCGCGCTGAGGGGGCGCGACAGCGGCAGCGTCGGGGCGGCAGCGCTGTCGCCGCCCCTGCCGTGGGGAGTGAGGAGGAACCCCGCGCTACTTCCATCGCTATTTTCAAGTAGCGTGGGGCTTAAGGTAAGTGGGGAACTTCCGCGCTACTTCATGCTATTTTCAAGTAGTGCGGGGCTTAAGGTAAGTGGGGAAATGCCCATACAGAACAAAATTAATAAACTCTTTTTGCCGGCTGCTGCCTTCTCTTTGAACTAAAACAACTCCCATAGTTTTGGTGTAAAACAAAGAACTTTCACTATATTTTAATATTTATTAAATATATTGCTATATAGTTTTTTCAATGAAATGGTTTTTTGCGGCGGGGGGGGGTTAGGTGGGCAGGGAGACTTGGAGTTTGTACAGAATGTCCTGTGCTTGTGCACCACTCTTCCCACCTCTGGAAGGAACGGATTTTGATCATTGTCTAACTACCTAATGACACTGAGGTCCATTGTGAACCATCACCCACACCGCTGGGGGCTGATCTGATGATAACTGCTGAATGGGCTGCTCTGTCTGGACTGTTCTAGGTATCTCAGGAGAGGCCCACATTACTTCTGAAAAGAACCCAATGATCCGATGAGTTCTCTCTCACTTTCGCACTCACAGCATAAACTATTCCTGTAGGGATAGATATAATTGCGTGACTTTTTGGGACTGTAAGGAGAGCAGTTTAAAATAAAGCATTGGAAGAACTGAGAGTGAGATCTTCTATTGCAGGAAGTTCTTCAACTGATCACGGCAGGAATGAAAAGTGGCCTTTTGATTGGTTTGATTTGATTGGTTTGTCGGCCCTGGCATGCCAAATTCTTGCTCAAGTCAACATTCCGACAGTGCAAAATTTTGATGCACAGTCATACACAAAAGACCTCCAAATTAGTCATTCAAATGTAATGGGAAGGAGCTTGTAGACAATAGGAAGGAGAACTGTGTACAACATGGCGGTTCTGAAGTGAATATGAAAAGAGGAAAATCTTTCATACTGCATTAGTGTGAAAGTTCAACAGCCCACTAGTGCTTGGGGTATTGCATTTGGGCAGAGGAACCAGGAAGGGATGAAGACTTTGATCATGCAGAATACCATATACATTCCATCCTGCTAAGACCCATCATGAACCATGATGGGCATATCTGGTCACAGGTTTCCTCCCTGCAAAACATACTGTGATGGACAGAGTGTCCTTTATCTTTCAGAATTTGCAGAAAAGATTATTTCAAAAAAGGAAGTCTGCTATCGCAAATCTCTTTCTGTTTTTTTTTTTTTTGCTTAATGACTTCCTGGAGGTGGATTTGCTTGGATGAACTTTGGGAACTCAAATGGAGGCATATAAAATGAGGCATCAGTGAAGAGCTAAGATCTCTTTGGCCCTTGCAACCATTTCCTAACCGGTGTGAAAGGTATCTTTGCAAGGATGGGAGGTAGACTGATGGTTGGGTTGGTCTTTGCCTGCTTGCTTCATGCTGGAGATCATGAACCCATTGATATCCACAAGGTAACACTGGTACTATTTTCAAGTAGTACTTTTGGCTCAGAAGGCTGCCATGAATGTCTGTGAAGGAGGTGTCATTTTCTCTGGCTCCTTCCCTTATGGCTTGCAAGGGACAGCCATGTTGGTCTGTGGAAAGCACACATTTAAAGCACAAAAGTTTAACTTTCTAAACCTGCTTTATTAGGTTGCTGATTGTATGTTCTGCTCTGATTGCTTGGTTTTTAACTGTGTGTGATCTTCCTTGAGTTTCAATGGGAAAGCGAGAATATAAATTAAATAAAAAATAAGGTGCTTCCCTTTCACATGTGTCAAACTCGTGGCCCTCCAGATGTTCATGAACTACTATTCCCATCAGCCCTTGTCAGTATAGCCAATGCTCATATTGGAAGGGACTGATGGGAATTGTAGTTTATGAACATCTGGAGGGCCACGAGTTTGACACCCAGATAATAGGTACTGTACTCAAAGAAGAAAGGGAGGGGGGAGAGGATGAGTTGTTATAATGTAAGGCTAGAATCTTAGCAGTCAAAAAGATACATACAAGAAGGGAACAAGCAAGGACTCGTGTTATCATGACTTCCCTCAGTCCCCTTTCTTCTCCTTTTGCTTAATTTTTTTCATTCCTGCCACCCACCCTGTCTTCCTTCTTGCCTCATTTTGACTGCCTGCTCACTTTCAAATTCACCTTCAGTGCTTAAGCAAAACTGCAGGGGCCATTTTAGATTACCAGCTTTGCCTAGGCCAGTGGTGGAGAACCTATGGGACTCCAGATGTTCATGGACTACAATTCCCATCAGCCCCTGCCAGCATGAACATCTGGAGTGCCATAGGTTCGCCACCACTGGCCTAGGCAATCCAAAATGGCTACTGAGATCACATGAGGCAATTCTATGAGATCTTGGCATTTTAAAACTGTTTTATCCTCCCCTTTATTATTTTACAATTTAAGAGTATTTTTCAAACCTGGCGGTTCTTCTGAATTTGTAGAAAGATTGTCTGTGCCTGGCCTTAATCTGTGGATTTAAAAATCTACATGTAGGGCCATGTTCAAATTTAGATGTATGGTATTATATTACTATGTTGGTGTTGGTGTTGACCTTTAAGGCCTTACGCGGCCTGGGACCGTCGTATCTTCGAGAACGCATCACCCCATATGTCCCTGTACGGCCTCTTTGATCAGTTGAGGCCAACCTACTAGTGGTCCCTGGCCCCTCGGTGATGTGGCTGGCCTCCACACGGGCCAGGGCCTTTATGGCTCTGGCCCCGGCCTGGTGGAACGCTCTTCCTCCAACTGTCCGGGCCCTGCAGGACCTTGGTGAGTTCCGCAGGGCCTGTAAGATGGAGCTGTTCCGCCGGGCATTTGGAGAAACCGGCCGCTGATGGAGCCCCCTTCCCCCCCTTTCATGGCTCTCTACATCTGGGCCGTTTGTCATTCAACGGGACCTGCCATTCCTCCCTCGTGGGGAGAGGATTTTGAATATGGAGCTGCTGGACGCCATTTATATTTATGCTAGTATTTTTGTATTGTATTTATGAGATTTAGCTTTTACTGTTTTATCGCTGCTTTTAAAGATTTAGCCATTTTATGTTATATTATGTTTATTGTTGTACACCGCGCGGAGCCCCTCAGGGATAGGACGGTATAAAAATCTAATAAATAAATAAAATAAAATAAAAAGGAAGTCAAAGTCCTGTCAAAAGAGTAAACAGTTCTGCCAGAGTGGGGCTGTTTCCTTTAGGTGATGAATTGGCAAAATGAATTGTGAACAGAAAACCAGAGACAATTACTTTCTGTAGTAACCTAGCCAGCCACCCCACCCACTCACTTTTTGCAGAACGATGGTAAACAGGAATTTGAAATGTCTGAACTGTGTCTCTTTATTTTCTTGTGTAAAGCTACCGTATATACTCGTGTATAAGTCGACCCGCATATAAGTCAAGGCACTTAATTTTACCACAAAAAACTGGGAAAACTTATTGACTCGCGTATAAGTCGAGGGTGGGAAATGCAGCAGCTGCTGGTAAATTTCAAAAATAAAAATAGATACCAGTAAAATTACATCAATTGAGGCATCAGTAGGTTAAATGTTTTTGAATATTTATTTCAAAGAAAAACAGTAAACTGGCTCTGTAAGTGGAAAAGAGGGTCAACAAGAACAATATGGTAAATAACTTTAAAAGTACAAAAACCTTAGCTCAATCAGCAACCAAGCTAAAACACAGGAGTTAAAATCCTTCAAAACTGTATTCCTCATCATCATCTGTATGTCCAAATGTAACCCAACTTAGATTTTAAGAGGGATATTATCAGAAATGGAAAATCTATTATTAGCTTCCATTGTAAACAATGGGGGATGGGGCACCCTTTTGGGGATCAATAACTTTGGATCCCCTGACCCAAACCTCACCAAATCTGGCTGGTATCATAAAGAGACTCTCCTGAATAGACCAGCCAGGTTTGGTGAAGTTTGGTTCAGAGGGTCCAAAGTTATGGACCCTCAAAAGGGTAGCCTCATCTACTAATAGCTCCCATTGAAAACAATGGGGAATGGGGGCACCTCTTTTGGGGGTCCATACCTTTGGACCCCCTGAACCAAACATTACCAAACTTGGCTGGTATCATCAGGAGTGTCTTCTGAGGGTACCCTGCAATTTTGGTGTCGCTAGCGTAAAAACTGCGCCCCCTGCTGGCCGGCAAAGTAAAAACACACAAAAAATTTTAATGACCCGCATATAAGTCTAGGGGAGCTTTTTCAGCATTAAAAATGTGCTGAAAAATTCGACTTATACATGAGTAATATGTAATATGGTTTGTTTAATGTAAGTGGCAGGAAAGGACTGGTGGCATCGTAAAAACAGGATGACACACCCTGGATGTTCTTGGGCTCAGTGGTATTTTTGGTTAGCTTGATAAGGCAACAAAAATCTCAGAGGGGTTTTTTGGAGGGACTAACCCTAGATCTGTATCTTGATTAGGTAGTCCACTGCTGCTGGTAAATACAGGGGTGTGCAGGGAACTTGAAAATGGCCCAGGAGCAAGCCAATATGTGATAGAAGTCAACCATGCAACAGCCACTCACGTCAGACCTGATCAGCCACACCAATGTTGGGCTACTTCTCCCACCTGGGGATGGTGTTGGAGAAAGTAACTGCTGAGCTTGCTTGCCTATCTGTCTGTCTGTCTGTCTGTCTGTCTGTCTGTCTGTCTGTCAAATTTACTGTACTGTCTACCCCCGAAGTGCTCAATGCCTCATCCTGTTGATTGCGTCTGCCTTTACTATGCAATTCACTTTGAGTCTCAGTGAAAAAGAAGACTCTGAGCAAAGTATAAAATATTTATTTTAAAAGTCCCTCATTGAACTGTATGGAACTGTAGTGATTTTTTCACTGCCACAGTATGTAGCTATAATAATCTCTGCTTCTTTGTGTGCCAAGATTGAAAGATTATCCCAAGATCGTGTGAAGCCAGGGCACATTCTGTGTTAAGCAAAGGTAACATTTAGTCAGTCATGTGGTGTAAATAAAAGACCAGATTGTGCAGCTTGTAAGCAGGCTACCTCTCCTGCATTGCATTCTTTACACAGTTAGCTCCTTTCTTATTCTTCCTCATGCTGAAATCAGACTGCAAAGGCTGTTCTCACGTCCATGGACTTTAAAACAGAAGATATACATGGATAAAAACACCCTATTGTAAGCCTGTGCAGTCTTTCTTTGTATTCTCCAGTAGTCTTGGTTACCTGAACTGGTAAGAGCTAGTCCAGTGGTGACGAACCTTTGGCACTCCAGATGTTATGGACTACAATTCCCATCAGCCCCCTGCCAGCATGGTCAATTGGCCATGCTGGCAGGGGCTGATGGGAATTGTAGTTCATAACATCTGGAGTGCCAAAGGTTCGCCACCACTGAGCTAGTCATTTCACTGCCAGCATTTTGCCGTCTGAGTGTGGAGCTTTGTTGGGGTGAAGTCCCTATCCATAAACCACGCTGCATACCTTTTGGCTGGGGTAATTCAATCGGCCATAGCCGCATTTGTTAATCGAAAACAGAAGCATGAGGCGCAGCATGGGTCTTGATCTGATTGTCTCAGCATCACAGCAAAACTCCAGTGGGCAGATGCCACATACTGGAGCTTCGCTCTGCCATGGGGCTCTGCCGGGCGGACGCTCCTGGCAAGAGGTGCTCCTCAGATGCTTTGCTCGGCAGGGAAGATGCCTCTTGCCATTGTCTGCCATTCCTCAGGGGAGGGCTAGCTCCCTAGCTCCCCCCCCCTTTTTGGCCCTTCCATGATCAATCACATGGCCGGCACAAATAAGGGGTTGGCCCTTTAAAGGGTTGAGTTCCCTCCTCCTCTCTGATGTGGCCAGTGGGCTTTCGACTTGTCATTGTCCGTGCTATATATATATAAACCTTTAATGGCATAATTAAAACAGCAGCAATATACCAGAAAAATGGCGACCTCAGTGTAATGATACAATCTCCAGTACAGTTATAACCGTTTGCTGATGACAGAGCACAAAAAGTTAGCCAACGCTTCCAATACACTTGCAGAACCACAATCCAACATCGTTACCACAATTGATAGATTAATATTATCAATGGGGGGTTTTAACCACGGGTTTAGATATTTATTCCTGGCTAAACTGTGTAACGGGCAGTGTAATATCACGTGTTGGGATTGATTCTTCCCGTGAAGCTGAACTGCGAGGGGACAAAATCTTTCATTAAAAGGCACTTTCTGTATTCTGCCCTGGAGTGGTAGCTTCGAAGGGAGAATATTGCACCTGAAAGCAAGGGTCAGGGCTCAAATGCGCCAGTTTGGGTTCTAAAGACCAAAATGGAAATACTGTGGCCATGGTATAGGGTTTTAATGGTATACCCAAGTGCAAGGGAGAGCAGCGTTTATTAGCCTGCTGCATCAGGTGACTATACTTTCGAGATCATCGCCACAATCTCTTTTTTTGATGATAGTCAGCTTTAGCTCATTGGCATTCATTAAAACCCAATGCATCCAAGGATAGACCCATTTCATGGATTACCAACAAAGGACCACCACTCGTTTTTTGGCTATGAAAGAAAGAGCCTGCAGGTGTAAAACTTCGTGACAGCTGTTAAAGCATTAATCGCATCCAGAATTGGAAGGTCATGCACCATGCCTCCTTGTATGGAGTAGATGTTGGCTCCACCTCCAAAACAGACCTGCTAAGTTGGCATACGGGACTGAGCGAGGTAAGCCGAAAGCATACTATAGCAGAAAGCATGACTGAACTCTTTTCCATATCGCGAGCTCCACATGCTTGTATCCACAGTGGGATTCCGTGATAGTAATTGCATGGTGATTTTTTTTAGCATTAAATGCCTTAATGGCTGCAGGTACAAATTCATGACCTTTTGGTGCGAAAATAGCTGCTAATGGCCTTGCAACTAAGTTTGCTTTGATCTCAATGGCCAATTTCCTTTGGGTAACCCAAGAGGAGTTAGTAATTAAAGTGGAGACTCCAGGTATTTAAAATGTTTGACCTGTTCAAGCTGTTCATTATTTATTTGGCCAACTAAATGGTTCCCCAAGAACAAGCAAAAACCATTATTTTTGACTTTGCAAAATTAAGCCGCCAGGTTATTATGACTACAATATTCAACACAGCGTGCCAGTAAGCGCTTCTGCCAGCTTCGGTAACGGGAGAGTAATATAGCGCCATCAGCATACAAAAGTAAAGGTATGGTCATATGATTCAAAGTAGGGCAGTGCGAAAGGAATCCTCCATCAAAAAAGGAAGCCAGATCACTCTAAAAAAAGATTAATAGGGTTGGGGCCAAAACACACCCCTGTTTGATTAACCCCTGTTAATTGGTATATAAGGACTAAGTATACCATCAGGAGAGGCATTTTGACTTGACAGGTAGTGTCATGATGTAAGGCCATTACTAGTGTAAGTAGCCTTCTGTCAATTCCTTTAGATTAACAAGTTTTCTCCACAGTAGATCTTTGGAGACAGAGTCAAAGCCCCCTTTAAGTCCAAAAGGCCAGCCAAACAGGGATGATTTGCTTCCGCTGGTGTATTTTGTGACGAGAGTCCTAAGGATCAAACAATGATCTAAAGTAGATTTCCCATGTTGAAATCCTATTTGTTCTGGGCCAATGATTTTGTTTTCTGTAATCCATGAAGAGAGTTTATTGTGCAAATATTTTGCATATACCTTGCCAGTGATGGACAATAAACTAATCGACGGTAATTGGAAGGGAGCATAAAAATCTCCCTTTTGGAGTTCAACTACTGGGTATGTTCCCTATGAGCAGAGCAAACTGACAGTCAAAGACACTGGCAAGAAAATAATGACCTAAATACAGTTACCTCAGTGGTTCCTAAATTCATCTCAGGACCTGGCTCTCCCAAGGCAGACTCACCCTCATGGTAGCATCCCTTGGACAGTAACCCCTCTGCCAGTTGGGACTTGGGAAAGAATGAATTTCCCAGCAACACAAGCTGAAGCACAGCTATACATACTTTATTTAGACAGTTTTCTAGTCTACTCCATGAAACCTGTTTGAGGTGGCTTACAATGAAAGCAATGAGTAAATATAAAAAACAACATAATTAAAAAACAATACTGTGGGACATTTAATGAAAATATAAAACTATCCATAAAACAAGAAGCTGATTATTTAAAACTGGAAGGTAAAACTCACAGTTCAAAGCCTGAATTCAAGATAGATAGATGGATAGAAGGATAGATGGATAGATGGATAGATGGATAGCTCGCTAGATAGACAGATAGATAGATAGATAGATAGACAGATAGATAGAATGCATGAATGAATGAATGAATGAATGAATGAATGAATGAATGAATGAATGAATGAATGAATGTCAAAGACAAACCTCAAGAGGGAGGGGCATTACCAAGGTGATGTGCTCCTAGGTTGCCACTTGCCACCAACATTGTAATTGATCTCCAAACAACCTTGATCAGTTCCCTGGAGAAAATAGCTGCCAACGGAGATACAACTACATGTCACAGTGAGGCCCCTCTCTTCCTTAAGCCCCACCCTTTGAACTCTGCCCCAAATACCCAGGTGGTTCCAAACTAATGGTTAGCAACCCAATGCCACCCCAGCAGCCCCCCTGTCTGTAGTCTGCTTAGCCAATTTGCCACACACACACCCAACCCTGTCTGTACCTTAGCTCTGAAGGAGGCTAAAACCTAGAGAACAAGGCTTGGGGGAATGGGGCCCTGTGCTGAATGGACTAGATAGTGAGGTAGAAAACTGTCTGGGTGCCCTGTCCCATACCAATTAGGTTCCTTAAAGTAAGAACTAACACTGTGGATCATGCCCAGAAGCAGATGGGTCATCAATTACAGAGTTTGACAGGCAAAACTGGCAGAAGGACTTGCATGTGGGGTCATTGGGGGTGACAAAATTGTATCAATGGAATACAATGACATCACTTCCTGTGCACCCATAATTGAGGAGTCAGCATGTTGTTAGGAAATGATGCTGCAACATTTGGGCAGCGATAAGCAACCTAGAATTTTGCCCAAATGCAGAATGTTCCCTAAGTTATCTGACTAAACACTGATGTCTCTCTTCTGGGGGGTGCAGGTGATGTCAGCACACTTTACTGATACCTGTATAAGTGTCAAAGAACTGCTTAGCAACTCAGAAGCTGAGGGAAACAGAGAATCGCCAGTGGGTGACAGGTAAAGAAAAGAAATTTTTAGTCAAACTGAGGTGATGGTCAGCAATGGAGAGGGATTACAAATTCTTATATGCAGGAAAACCATGGGAAAGGAATGTTCCTAATAAAACAGCGAAACAAAGGACAAACAAAACCATGTAAAACAATAAAAGGGTTTGCAAAGGCACTAGCACATTTCCATTAACACTTCAAAAAATTCGCTTATCCTCTTATTTATCTATTTAGGAATACCTGTTGTTCTGGTCCCAGAATCCTAAATAACAATTTTAGTTCTTGCATTGACTGATCTATCTGCAAAGATGTCTGGATAACAAATGGGCTACCTTGACTGACCTCCTTTATTGAGGCCCTCATTGCTTTATCCATTACAAAATAACCCAGCTCTTAGAATAACTAAATTCAGCTGGATATGTTATCAGATCTGTGTTCGATTTCAAAGGGCTCCTTTTTTAAAGAACAGGAGAAAATTTATATTAACATTTGTTCCTGTTGTTCTTTAAGCAAAGGCTACTTCCCTTTCCACCAGAGTGCCCTAGAACTGTCGGGATGGCCAAAGGTACAAGGTGGTCATATACTTGGTCTAGAATGACTGGAATGTAACAGTCAACAGAGACAGCAGGTCAGACCTCTCTGTCTGGGTCTGGTGATTGGCATGTAACAGTCAGCCCAGAAGTAGAAAGGTCTGAGCCAGGATGGTTAGATCATCTAGCTAATGACTTGCTGGACAAAACTATATAAGAAGACTGCATACCCAATTCAGTACCTCGCCTTCACCTTCAGGTTCGGGCTCAGATTGTTGTCCAAGTGGATAGTTATTGTTCTTTTTGTTCCTTTGAGAAACAAAGAGATAAAGTATTCCTGTTGGAACTAAATCTACTGTCTAGTGTTTCTTTTCTTATACTGCAAACAGTTACCTCCTATTCTAGCAAGGGGTGAGTTGGCACCTAGTCCTTCCGCTGTATTGCACTAGACCAACAATTTGGTTATGGGCCGAATATCCCCAACAGAGCTAGAGAGTGTCGAAGGGGCAGTTGTGACCACGGTAATCCACACCATGTGCAGTTTGCCTTTTGAACGGCTGACTGCAGGGAACCTCAGCATGGAGTGTGAAAATGCAGAGCTTTCTCATCTGCAGTGAAGATTTATGGGCTGGTCCGAGACCCCACGAACAGGCACAGCAGCAGGGCAGAGGGCAGATGCAAAATTGAAGGCGTCCATAATGTTGGCTGTGGAAAACTCCCAGCTCATCTATCCTACGGGGCTGCACAGAGAGAGGCTTCGGCTGCTGGAAGGTGTTGAAGGACCTGTGTACCCAGCGCAGACTGCTGGTTCCAAAGGTGAAATCTTGACCCAGGCGGTTTATACAATTTGAGCTGAAAGGAGGTGAAAATAGTATTGTCATGTCCAACAGCTCGTACACTATTAGATGAGCTGGAAGACAGAGGCATGACTTTCACTGAACAACATGGGGCCTATATTGTACTATCTTCCCTATAGATGACAGCTAGGACAATTTTGTCTGAGTATGCAGAGCATAAAGGAGAGGGTAGTTTGACTCTAGACTAATAACATTTACGGCTTCTAGACTCAGAAACAAAGAGAGTTTGCCTTGAAATACAGCCAGAGAAGCCTGCTGTTTCCAAGCCAAAGTGAAGCCAGCTTCCCTAGACTGTCAAGGTCATATACAGTTCGGCGTTGTTTTCGTTGTGGCTCTACTAATCATCTTCTCCGAGAGTGCCACAGAAGAGGGAGAAGGGCAGCTAAGGAACAATGAGAGAGAAGAAGAACTACTACTTAATGACATGCACGAGAACCGATGTCAGAGAAACCAACCCATCTGGCTCTTGGACTCTGCCTGCTCAGAGCATGTAAATAGAAATGCTCATCACCTATTGACTGAGAGTCCAAAGGCAAGTGTAAAACATGTCAACAGCGATGGATCACCAACTGCTGTTAGCTGGAACTGCCACCATACCATACCTAGGTAAAAGTTGCAAAAATGTGTTATTGTGTTTCCTGGACTGGATTTTTTGTTTTGTTGAAATTTAAGTTTAGCTGAATTAGGGTACAAAACTATATTGATAAGTGGGAGGAGGGTTGTACAGTATGTGGGAATGACATAGAAATTATTACCAAAGGTACACTCTGGAAACAAAATGTATGTATGACTGATAAAGGCAAAATGAAAATGTAATAGATATTTCAAGTCTAGCTAATAAGCCTATGCATGATGATTGTGTACACTATCTTCACAGAGTCCTAGGACATACAAGTTTTACACCATCAAGAAGCAGTTGGCAAAAAGTATGTGATTTGAGTGTAAAACCTTGCAAAGCATTCCTAGACTGTTCAGTCTGTAGTGGGGTTAAGGTGAAATCTATCAATCCAAAAGAGCTACAGACAAATGGAAGAGACCATTTTGAACTAGTCCATACAGACTTAAGCTGGTCACTTTCAATCCAAGCGAAGGGTGCCGCGATATATATTTCTGCTGATTGATGATTATAGCAGATATTCTTACCTTGCTGTTGAAATCTAAGGGATGAAGCCTTTACAAAAGGTTTGAGATGAGTCTCAATGCCCAGTTGAGCGGAGGTTCCCTCTGCAAGGTGGCTTGCCTGCACAATCGGCCAGAGGCGGTGAGTTCATAGGGAACAAATTCCAAACATGGCTGACACAGAAGGTATTAGCCCTGGAGGGATAAATCCAAGATTCAGCCCGGCTGAAAATGGCGTGAAACAGAGAGGAGACTAGGCATTCTTCAAACAATGCGGGATTGCATGATAAATGATGCAAGGTTCCATTCCATTACCTCTGGGAGAGGCTGTCTGCTACCACACATGTAATAAACAGGTTTGTGGAGTTCAAGTATCAATGAAACACCATTTTCAGAATGTTTGGCAAAAGGCCTTCCCTAGAAACACCTTAGAATTATTTGGGAGTTTGCTAGCGTCCTCATTCCCCAGACAACAACGGAAAAAAAGGACAAAAGAAATGGCAGAGACTGCGTTTTTTTGCTTGGGATATGCATATGAGAATACCAAAAGGCTATAGATTTTCATTGGGTCGCTGGAAGAATTGCTATCTCACGCGAAGTGCCAACTTTGAAAAACATACAGGTTGGGAACATGTGCATCAAAACTCACAGAGTGTTCTGCTTACCACCAGTGGCCAGCGACACAGTACCTAGTGACAGCACACAGCCCCCCCTCCCCTGTTCAAGGTCACACATCTGCTCCGAGGCCTTAAGCAACAACAGAACAGTGATAGTGATCAGGAAGGGAAGCCAGGGGAGAGGAGGGCTGAGCAAACTGGAGAAATAGCTATACCATGAATCAGAAAGAGCAAATAAAGGCATACCATAAAAAGGTTTGTAGATTCAGAAGTGAGGGGTGTGCCAGTGGGGACTGTGAGAACCACCAAGGTTTCCATGATATGTTGAAATGTCCACACAGGGGACAGGGAAAAAATGGAATCGAGGCTATGGACAATGAGTTTGAATCCTTGGTGAACTTAAAGTGTTTAACATTGTTGATAAGCCTGCTGATAAGCGATCATAGAGTACAAGATAGGTATACAAAGTAAACCTATACCGATGGGACTTGCAAATATAAAGCAAGATTAGTCGCCTGAGCTTCTCTCAAACAAAGTTTGACAGTTATGATCAGACTTATGCACCCACTGCAAAGGCAGAATCCATGAGATTAGTGATTACTCTGGCTGAGCAAAGAGACTTTAAAATAGAGGCACTTTGATTTTTGAAACAGCTTATTTAAATGCAGATTTACAGAGACCATATACATGAAGCAAGCACCAGGTTATGAGTATGAACAAGTTGGTAAAGTTTTATAAGCTCAATAAAGAAGCTTTGTCACGGGCTGAAACAGTCCAGCCAGATGTTGGAACAAGGTGCATACACAAAAAGCATTATGGCAGAATGAAATTTGATGACAAAGTGTGGCCGATGCCTATATATATACCAGAGGTACTGGTGATAGATGTATCATTTTGATGATTTATGTTGATGATCTGTGTGGTTGCAAAAACAAAGACAACCAAATCAAACAACTTTACACTGAGTTGGGTAAACACTTTAAGCTGAAAGACTTGGGGTATCTAAAGCAATACCTGGAGTATTCAAGTCAGTAGAGTGAAGGGGATGTGTTTCTGACACAAAACAAAGAGATAGAAGTCTAATCATACAAAGCTGGTCGCAGATGCCAAGAGTGGCACAAACCCAATGGTGGCTGATTTTTTGTAAGCAGAGATAGCAACAAAGCATGTGAGGCAGACCTATATCGTTCCTTGGTGGCAGCCTGCACGTGCTAGCTGGACAAGACCAGACATAGCTTTTGCTGTAGGTTTATTAAGTAGAACAGTTTGCAAAACCTACTGAGAAAGACTGGCAGGGGGGGCTAAAAGGTAATTAGTTATGAGAGGAACTGCTAACTATGGTTTACACTTTTCTTCAACCAAAGGCAACAAAGGACTTGAGTGGTGTATGGACAGCTGTTGCAGAGGGACTCAGGATGTAAGTCCGGTGAGTGGTTATTATATGCAATGGCGGCCATCCGATTTGTTGGAGATCTTGGGAAACAAAACAGCAGTTTACCGCTAACCCTACTGGGGGGCAGAGTATGCGGCTCTTAATGAGGAGCATGCAATGAACCACAATGGGTTATACAGTTGCTAAAGACCTGGGTGAAAATGTGAACAACCTATAACAGTTTTGAAGACTCACAGACATGTATAGCCATGGCGAAGCGAAAACAAAAGTCATTACTAAACATGTAGCTGTAAATTCCAAAATGTAAAACAACTAGTACAGTCAAATATGATTAAGTTGCAGTACTGTGAATCATCTGCAAACACTTAGCCGACATCTGCTCAAAGCCATTACACCAATACAAAACATAATGACTTGGTGTTTTGGTTGGGTTTTATGAATGTACAATTTAGCAAAGGACTCTGTACAAAGTGGGTAGAAATAAGTAACTCTGTGTACTGACTATGTACTAACTATAGCAATGAGTGTAAATAATGTGAATGACTTTTGTTTGTAATTATTTTGTTGTAAATATTATGTAATGAGAACTAACATTCCAACCAGATATGAAGGGGTGTCAGGATATTGAAAATTGCAAGGTGGTCATATGCTGGTCTAGGTGGCTGGAGATGTAACAGTCAGCTTAAGAATTGTAAAGGTCGAAGACCTCTCTGTCTGGGTCTTGCGGTGGTGGCATGTAACAGTCAACTTAGAATTGTAGAGTCGAACCTCTCTGTCTGGGTCACTTGCAGTGATTGGCATGTAACAGTCAGCAGAAGTGAAAAGGTCACAGGCAAGTTGATTTGAGTCATCTAGCTAATGATTTGCTGGACAAAACTATATAAGAAGCTGCATACCCAATTCAATTACCTCTCCTTCACCTTCAGGTTGAACTCAATTGTTGTCAAATTGGATAGTTATTGTTATTTTTTTGTTCCTTTGAGAAACAAGAGTCAAAGTATTCCTGTTGGAACTAAATCTACTGTCTGAGTGTTTCTTTTCTTATACTGCAACAGTTACCTCCTGTTCTAGCAAGGGTGAGTTGCTTTCAGTCCTTCCGCTGTGCACTAGGCCAACAAGAACTTCATTTAGATGTGCTAATGTAGCCCTTTTGATGTTTTGGTCTTCTCTTGCAGCAAAGGGTGTGAAGGCAGGGGTGTAGTTTAAGCAACATATGCCTGGAAACTTCCAACCAGAGAGAGATCATTAAGAAACCACAGCTTTAATAGATTTATTATGGCATATGAGATAACTGAAACTGACCTTATATATATATATATTGAATAAAACCTAAAACTATTTTCTACTATTTTGACTAGTGGCTGCATTTCCCCTGGATGCTGCTGATGTTTCCATTTCCCATCATTCTTTGCCATGCCACAGCCAACCCAACATTTGAACTATGACGCCCAGAAGTGAGGCAGTCTTTCCAGCTGTTTGACAGGCGTCAGCATAACTAGGCAAATCTTTATAGAGATTTACCGAAATCAAAATGACTTTTACTGAGCGCCAGATTCAAATTTCAGTTTTGAAACATGAGATTCATATTTGGATGTTGATTTGGAAGCTCAGATATGGGCACACATTTTTATAGCTCTGATGGGAGAAAGTGAACTCTCAACAACCCTATAGGTTGGGTTAAAGAAGAAAATAATTGGCACAAGGTCAACAGCTACCTGGATGTTAACTCAGGCCGTTTCCGCCGCCGCGGCCCATTAGCGGCGGCCTGGGAAGTGACAAAACGCTGAGCGTTCCGTTCGCGCAGAAACGCTGCTTTTCACAACGCGGCAGGCGACATCCTTCCCTCCCAAGTGACGTCAGGCCACCTAAACAACAACCCTTTAAAGGGTTGTTGTTGGGAGAGCGTCTTCAACTGGCCTTGAACCAGCGCCGCCCGGAAAGACTCTGTCTCCCGTCCGCCCACTCACGGTCACAAATTAAGGTAAGCCTGCGCAGGCCATGGCCCATACCTGGCCGTTCGACCTCCAGGGGTCGGAGGCAGCATGGAGCGAGGGCTGCGGCACCAAGCACAAGCGGCGACTGGCATTACAAATGGTAAAGAAGAACGAAAAAACGACTCCGATCTTGAGCCGCCACCGTCTACCGACCTCAACATGCGTTCATCGCGAGCGGGCTTGCTTCGCCATCAGAACTCTTGGCCGGCATTGAGCGCAGCATCTAACCCTTGAAGCTGACCTCAGTGAAAATGGACAACGGTTGTGCAAAGAGAGGCTGAAGTAGGGAAGACTGCTACCTGGTGCTCTCACATAGCCTCCTTGCTGCCTGAAGATTCAGAGAGAGGGAGTCCAGGCATTTGTTCCCCATTTTGGGATAAGAAGCTGGTAGCCTGTAATGGAAGCTTTTTTTTCCTTCTAGAGATGAAAAGTGTGTTGGGGATGAAATATTTTTGGAACCCACTAAGAAATCTCATGAATTCAAAACTATCAGTAAGTACAAGAAAGGGAACTGTGAGTCTTGGGGGTGGGGGGATCCTTCCCTCTATGATCCTCTATTCCCATCCTCTATTCCCATCCTTTTGCTCCATTAAACATCCAACGTAGATCTGCCCAGCACCTTACCTGAAATTTAAGCTCACTGCTTCTCTGCCTCTGAAATTCTCTACCCTTCTGAAATTTAGAAGCTCCTCCCTTGTCTACCTCTGCTGACCACAAGATTACCTCAAAGATCTTGCCAGCTATTTTAGAGTTGTTAAGGTACAAACGGCACATCATTAATGTCCTCAGACACATTTCATTGCCTGGCAAACACGAAAAAACACCACAAAAATACCAAAAAAATCAGATGGACCCAAATATATTTGGGTGTATCAGAATATATTCAGGTACACCAAATATGGTATTCATCTTATTCGGGCATACAGATAATTTGTTTGTTTTTTTTCTGTTTTCTGTTGCTTCTATTGTGTTTGATTTTGTTGTATTATTATTGAATGGTTGTTGTTTCAGTATTCTGTTGTTTTGCTACCCTAAGCCCTGTAATGGGGATGGCAGGATATAGGAATTGAAGAGATAAATGAATTAACCAAATAAAAATTAAAGCAAATTATCACCAAGAACCTCACAAGCTTCCAAGCTATACTCTAAAGGAAGCTAAATGCACATATCATTGCTCCTAGAGCTCTTTATCACATGTTTTTACATAATCTAGATAGATAACATGCATCTTCTTTACATCCCGATGGTCTGTTAATTTTGCCTTCTGATGACCTTGTTCAAAGGCTCAGGGTTGGAGGTCTGCTTTCCTGGCAAGAACAATGGGTGATTCCATACCGGACCAAATATAACCAGGTTCAGGTCCTTTTAAGAGTATTATCTGTGAGCAGTTCCTGAGAACTCAGCCCCAATGGTGCTATCCTGTTATGTTTGGCTGAACCTGGGATTAAAGGTTGATAAATTAAGCGACTACCTGTGTTTTTCTTCAACCCGGGTTTCAGTCGCTTCCTTGCTTGCCTGTGAGAACAACAGCAAGCAGGAATTGTTCCATTCCCTCCCCTTCTGTCCACCATTATGGAGGATTCCCAGGTTGGTAGCCATTAGAATGGATTCTCTCCTAGGTGGCTGCTGTGGTATGCTAGTTAGAGGCTGGGTAGGGATTCTCAGATGGGAATTAGGGGATTCTTGGGTTTGTGGTTTGCAGAGAAACCAGGCCATTAAGCATTCCCAGAGGCAGCTGCTTTGAAGCGGCAGTTTCCCAACCCCTCACTTGGGAGGCGAGGTTTATGGGAAGCAGTGGCTTGGAGCCCTCCCCTTCTGCCCTCTACCCTACGTGTCCCGTGTGCCGTCCGGCGTCGCTTGAGGGGCCTAGGGGACACTGCCCTACTGGCCTGCAGCGGAACTTTTCAGCGCCCAGGACAAGGGAGTGTCCCGAGCCTGCGACAGCTGTACGGAACAATAGGCTCTGGTCACCGGCTAAATAAGAAAGCCCGGCGAAGGAAGGCGCCTTAGAGCATGTTCTGGGACTGTTCCCGGCTGTTTCTGGGACTGTTAGATGCCCGAATGGTCCCGGGGGGTTTAAGTCCACGATGCGAATCCTTGACCCAACCTCCGTTAATCGCCGTTGCAGAAATGGCAGCCACAGTGTTTCCCATGCAAACCGTGCTGCCTCCTGCTGCTGACATCCCAGCAATCCCAGCTGGCCTCTGCACCCACTATTACCAAATGGTGGCACAGGCAACATGGCTCGCTTTAACCAGTTAGTGTTGCCTGTGCAGAATCAGCTAATGCTTAGAATCCCCTGTATCTGGCTCCTCCCTCCCTTGGAGAAGGAGGGGGAAGTTTGAGCAAGTCTTCCCCTTTGAAGGGGTATTGAGTGAGGGGGGGCATGATTTCTGCAATAAAGCCTAGAAGGTATAACTTGGGAGAAGTGATTTCTCTGCCAAAATGTATTTTCCCCTCTGCCCTGTTTTTTTTTTCCGTTGAAGGGATCAGCACAGTTAGATTTCTGGAATGTAAATTTAGAAATTACTGCATTATTGAAGTTACACCTCGGAGTTTGAGTTACAAAATTTCTACATCTAGCCGAGAGAGTAGAAGTATCATGGGGTGATTTTCCTGTGATTTTGATTGGTATGTCTATTTATAATGCTGATATATCAGCGTTAGCCAAATAATTGATCTTATGATAGATTTACATAAATACCATCAAAATACTCTAGGTTGATTTCTATGATACCTAGGCGAGCTGAATGAACTAAGCAGACTATTGTTTTGAATAAATAGCTCATGATGCTACAAACTGTAAAATGGCTCTGGAATTTTCTGCTGGAAGTATACCATGAAAACGCTAGTATGTATGAATCAACTCTATTTCTATATGTTACAAGTTTGTATTTAGAATAGGAATGGGAATAGAATCTTTATTATTGGCCAAGTGTGATTGGACACACAAGGGAATGTCTCTCCGGTGCATATGCTCTCAGTTGTACATAAAGAAAATACATTTATCAAGAATCATTTTGATGTGATTTATATTGTTTATGCCAAATAAAGCTGAATGAATGGGAAAATAAATACCATAAAACCATTCAAATAAATCATAAGTAGCAAACTGAATTACTAAGATATATGTAAAAACAGAGGGTTTATTAAAATAGATGATGAGACTATGCAGTGATACTGAAGAATGATACTTGAATTCATATTAAATTATTACCAACAGGAAGTTGCAGTGCATAAGTGGATAACTTGAAAAATGGACTACAAGACAAGTTGGGAGTGTTAGTATTTCATCACTACAGTGTGGTAGAATTATCCTGAAGGGGAATGGAGCAGAGTCTTCCCTGACCTTGGCCATTTTGTAACCAGATTTGAAGGGGTGGTTCCCTAGGAGCATGGAGTTTGGGAAAAGGGCTCAGTGGGGATGGGATGCCCCAGAATCTGTCTTCCAAAGAGGCCATTTTTCTCCTTAAGAACTAATCCTAGGGTGCCTCTGACAGTGAGATTGCTCAATCCCACAACACTACCAGGTCTCCTCTTGAGACTGGCCCCTTTACAAGCCAAGCTGCCACAGATACTCCCTGCCTTGTGAAGCCCGGTAACAGACTGGCAAGAAGTGCTGAGCAGATTCCCATCCCAGACTGGATAGGAACCAGTAGCATGCACTGCACCACCACTAGAGAGGAGACCTGATGATGGAACTTTTCCCTCATATATTGAGTGGTCTTCCTCTTTAAATGTTGCATGCATGTGTGTGGTAGTGCATTTAAACTCCGCCTTTCTGCCTTCTGCTTGGTGGGATGGAGCTGTAGGCTTCTAGGTGACTTCTGAGTGTGCTTGGCATGTGTATGGAAGCTTTATGAACTTATATTAACATAAAACTTTCACATAATCACTTTCTCAAAAGTCTAATTAATTAAGCAGGAAGCACAGGAATTTAGCTTGGATGGATTTTATAGCAAAGAAAAATATATAACACAATTGGCTAGAAGAAACAAAACATACCTGGAGTGCAGTTAACTTGGCTTTTGTTTCCTTCTTTGTGAGGATAGAGTCAGGGCGTCATCCCTTTCTGGATAAGAATCTTCTGTCCATCTGGATTTCTGGGACTCTACGATTGGGAGAGCTTCCTCCTCCCACACCCCAGTTTGGGCTACCACATCCTGGCCACTGAAAATATTCCCGCTCAAGAACTGGAAACTGGTTGTAGCTTCCAGGCAGTGACAGGGTGAATTGACTCTTGGTGTCTTGGCGTTTTCCATAGCGGCAGCCGGAAGCGGCTGGAGTCGCGCTTCGCGCTGCGGCAAACACAGGACGTAATCCCGCCGCAGACGGTCAGGGGAAAGCCCGGAGCAGCCCGGTAGCGGCCGCCCGATGCTTCGCCGCGACCCGGCAATCCCTGGGCCTCAGTACGTCGCCCGAGGCAGAGGACTACGCCCTGGCCTCTTGGCGCTGCGCCTGCTCGAGGCGCAGGGCAGGGAAGTAATCCCCATGCCTCGTGACTGGCGCGGAAGTGAGATGGAATCGAAGGTGAGTGCGAATTAAGGAAGCGCCCGTGAAGCCGCTGCCGTTAAACTCGGCAGCAGCTTTCCCGCGGCGGCGTATTCGAAGAGCGCTTCCCTAAGCGTTCTGGGAATCAATGCGACCAGCAGGAAGCGAAGCGGCCAGCGGAGAGCGAGAAGTGGCCGGCACTGCACAGCTTCATGCCCTGTCGCGAATAATATAGCGGCCTGGAGGCGGTGTTTTTACGCGTCTCCCAGGCGATCATTCTTCTACCGATCTTGGGAAAGCTTGACGCAGAAAGAAGCTTTCTCCACGAACATTTAAAAGTCATCTCCAACACTAAAAAGTCACATTCTGAGGCCCGATCCCGTTCCAGCTGATCAAGCTGGTATTATGGTAGCATCAGAGTGACCTCTATTAATCCACAACTTCTTTTGGTTCTCAAGCCAGGAAGGCAAAACCATCAGAAGATGACAAGTTAAACTTTGAATTTGCTGCAGCATATTTGAAATATGTTCAAGAACCTTGTCTACCACAACGCAGAACTGGTAAGAGCAGCTTGGATCGCAAAGTTTGTTGTTTCTAACCTGAGGTAAAATAAAGAGTTCAGCAAAGAGCTCTCATCTCTACAAAGCTGGTGACAAGAGAGAGGGGCTGGTTCTTCTAAATCAGCTTTCCCTTTTTAAAAAATGGCAGCTCCTGAAGATAGCATTTTTTCCTATTAGGAAAAGGATTGAAGAGTGTAGCAGGATTAAGCTTTTACTTTGGAAGCAAGCTTGTGAGCTGAATGAAGAAAAAACCATGAATATTAGAGCTGGGATGGAGCTCAGAAGGGCTGTTACAGAGAAGTATTCATTGAAGTCTCAGAGTCTTTTCTTGATTGGCTTGGTAAGGTGTCAGTTAGAAGACATATTGCCACTTTAGGTTCCAATTACCCTCAGCAGTTGTGGAATAAGACCATGTATAGAGGAGAAATACAGAAGAGTAAAAAAAATTGTCATTTTCACAGAGAAGAAAATATAAGGGGGTAAAACTTTTTGTAAGACCACAGATGGGAATTTTTTTACGTCAATAGTAAGGAATCAGGCAAAAGAGAAGGAAACAAAGTACACAGATTTATTTATTTATTTATTTGTTTTGACTTTGTTTATTTGAGGCTTATACCTCCCACCCCAGCGGAGGGCTCTGGAAATTATGCAACAACTCTGAAGCGGTGACAAGATATTATTCAGAGATGGACAGAATTGTAAGATGACTATTAAAACAAAGAGCATTTCCAAACTCTCTTATCTCAGAACAATATTAATATTAATTCTTCTGTCAAAATTCCAAGTATAAATCAGACTTATTCAACAGCTATGGTTTAGGCCTGAAGTTTTTTTAAAACTTAAAAAAAAAACTATGAAAACCAGTGAGTTGAACTAAAAAATCTCATAAAATCCTCCCCTCGTTCACTTTGTCCTGGGATATCAGAGATTACTGTGGTTTGATATTAGGATGTCCCTGTTCTTGTGACTTTTTCATCTGGTTTTCAGTTACAAGATTTTTGTAGATCTTCCCTCCCCAACCTCCTTTCCATGCCTGCCTAAAACATTTTTTGTAGCCAGTGTGGTTTGAGGGGTTTTCCAGCAGACCAGAAGCAGCAGTTCTGTCCCTTTCTTGTGCCTTTAGCTATAGATTCATCCTCCAGCCTTCGCACAGGATAAGTGGGTAGGAAACCACATATCTATTTAGCAAAGTGGAAAAGGAAGCCAATGAGCACTGTGGAGGCGAGTCTTGTGGGGATTTTCTCTTTGGGAGCCTATCTCTGGAAGCCAGCATGCTGTAGGGGTAAGAGCAGGGAGACTCTAATCTGGAGAACCAGTCCTTCACATGAGCAGTGGACTTTTCTCTGGTAGACTAGATTTGTTTCCCCATTTCCTCCACATGAAGCCAGCTGAGTCTTGGAGCTACTCAGAGTTCTCTCTAAACTCCACTGGCCTCCCACCTACCTCCTACAAAGTGTCTGTTATTGTGCAGAGAGGAAGGAAGCTGCTTTGAGACTCCTAAATGCCGGTTGAGAAAAGTAGGACACTAAATCAAAATTCTCATCCTCCTATTCCTCATCCAGTTATAAGTGACGATCATATCTCTTTTCTTCCACAGATATGTGTCCTTGGTGACATGCAGGTAGGTAAAATCAGGACACTAGGAAATTATTTATAAATTATCCAGCTAAACCTAAAGTCCATAATCTGCATTGTAAAAGAGCTGATCATAACAAATGAAAGTAACTCATCTCAGGAAAACTCATATATCGAGATAGAAATGCTCTGTTGAGGTGCAGCAAAGGCTTGACAACTGCTGTGACTTTTGGACATGTTGAGATGTTAACTAGAAATGTTATGTGTACTCCAAGGATCCTGAACACTATAAATATTGGTAGTGTATTGTTTTTTTTTAAAATGTTTATGTGGAGATTTATTTGGTCAGTGAAGTTGGGTTAAGGGTTGCATTTATTCCATACATTACTGATGAAAACATATTCCTGATCGGGGTGGGATGTCATCCATGATGCAGAAGAACAGCCCTTCACCCTTTTTCTTTTTGCAGAGCTGCTCTAGTGTTAATGTGCAACTGAAAACTGGAGTTAAAAATTCAAAAATATCTCAATGCCTCCATTTCTACAACTGAGAATTACCAACCCAAAATAGAAGACCAAAAGCGACAGCTATTTGCTGAAGGTGTAGCAAGCATGTAGCCCCACACCACAAAAGAATGACATTTTTCTAGCCAGAATTTGTTCCTGCAATAACACACAATCATTACAGCAGCAGTCCCCAATTACATGCAGTGGTTACTCCTACTACTCCTATGAATTTCCCCCAGCTTCAAAATCACTCTCTACTCTAACATTACATTTGTAGTGCTATCTGAAATCATTACAAAGCTGATCCGATCAACCATGGTAGTTGTATCTCTGAACAATACAGTGCTAGTTCAATATGACAAAGGGAATTTTAACACATGATTGTTACTGTGTCCAGTCCCTAGTCTTCCTAGTCTATTCCCTCCTGCAAAAACAACTACTCTTGTCAATTTTACACCTGCAACTTATCCTTACATTTCCCTCAGCAAGATGGAAATTGACAAAGCTGATAACCTCAACCTGGCTTGTGTCTATGCACTTTCATCATTACACATCACTAGTGCAATATAGCAAAGAGAGAAAGCAAAAAATCCAAATTCACCTTTAGAAAACAAAGGGACTACCAAGAATTCTAGGCAGGAGAGAAAACAGTTGAAGGGGATGGATAAGGAGTTAGTGTGGTAGGGAACAGAGCAGAAATAGAGACCACTTTTCCATGATCACATGCTCAGGGAGAAGCTGAGGCTTGCAAACAGACCCCAAAAAAACCCATCATGGTAAAAGTGCATGGGAAAACAACAGAGGAAAAATGAAGGGCTTGGACAGATTTATGGAGGAGAAGTCAATCTATGGCTACCAATCTTGATCCTCCATGATCTCAGATTGCAAATGCCTTAGCAGACCAGGTGCTCAGGAGCCTTCCAGCAGCAGCAGGAGGAGCCATTGCTTTCCACATATCCCTGCATGTGAGCTTCCAAGAGGCACCTGGTGGAGCCACTCTGCGAGTAGCAGAGTGCTGGATTCTAGATGTGGACTCTGGTCTGATCCCAGCAGGCTAGTTCTTATGTTCTTATGTTCTTAAGGGTATTAAACATTCCCAGAACCAAATGTAGGGGAAAGAGTCAGAATGCAAAGACAAAAATATAGCATTTGTTGGCAAGATACACTGTAAACAACTCCTGTGGAAAAGACCATTAAAAGGTGTTTTAGAGAAGTAATGAATCTGTGTTAAATTATCTTCCATGTGTACCAGGAAGAAAGGGAGATTTGAAACATTTTCTTGTGCCGCGTCTCAGTTAAACCTCACTGCTGAATCCTGTTTGTCTTTCACCAGAAATCAAAACACACCCTACAGATCCTTGGCTGTCCTAAGGGAACCCTTCACTGCATTTCTTCTGCTCATCTTCCAGTTGGGTTTCCCTACACTGGTGGTCTGATCTTTGCTGAAATGAGATTCAGAATTGTGCTCTGCATTGCAAGCTAAGCTAAAACTGTTAAAAGATTCTGTCTTGAACATCTTGCTTCAGACCCTGACCAAGAAACACCTCAGTCTTGTTTTGGATCATGTTTCAACTTATTAGCCTTCACATGGCGGAAGAGGAAGGATGGTGGCTGGCACTAAGAGTTTCCCGGTGCTTGACCCCTGCACGCTTCCCTGCCTTTGCCTTGGCTGGGCTACCACCTGCCGCCGAGATTGCTCCTGGTGCTCACCTACATGCCTGCCTTCTTGCTCAGCAGGCTGGATGGAGTCAAGCAGGCAGGGAGTGGGTGCCCAGGGACTATTACCTGGGTGGAAGGCCTCCCTCCCACTTACCCAGGAGGTGGGCAGTGTGGAGCAGATTCCTGTGCTGGGCTTTTTATCCATCATCATCATCATCATCATCCATCATCATCATCATCATCATTTTGTTTATTTGTTTATTTATTGGGCTTTATAGACTGCCCTTCCCCAATGGGGCTCAGTTTGGGCTGGCTGCTTGCAAAGGAGGCAGCCACCCACTCACCCTTAAAGGCACTCCACTGCTTCTAGCATTGAGGCAAAGAGTTGTTGCCAGGTAAGTGACAGCTGTCCCAGCTCCTCACTGGGAGAGGCCGAGGTGCCAGGCTGAATGGTCCCCTCCGCGTGACATGTGCTGAGTGGGGCCAGGGGGAGCTCACTCTTCTTATGCCTAGTTCTGCATCTACCTCCTAAGCTCCTAAATGCCAAATCATCTTTCTCTATGAATCCCGAGATGTTCTCATTAAGAAATTATGAATTCACCAATTATGTGAAGCAAGTTTTTAGAATTTTATTCAGAGAACCTCATCTGCACAATCATCAGTTAAGAAGAACCCTTGAATGATTCAGATAATTTTTTGCATCTTGAAGAAGTGCACATTCCATTCTGGCATGGCACCAGCCAAGTTTCAAGATATTAGTATTTCCCAACATACTTTAAAACAGCAACAGCCTTTAATCTGCACTATGGTTCCCTATAGCTAGGACATGGGAAAGGGAAGATCAGTTCACGTCAACCAGAAGCAGTCGTTCTAGGGTGCTCCACTGCCATTACTAATTGATTGATTGATCATTATCATTGCTAATCTTCTCATCTCTTTCCATCACTCTACCCTGATTACCCATTTTGACTTGGTTTGGATCTTCTGGAACTGGGGGTCCCCCTTGTTCCTCAGCTTGGCATCTGCCACCTCTGTCTTCTATTGATAAGTGTGTTTAAAAAGTGGATGGGGCAGTTGACTAGCAGGACTTCAGGTTGGTCACTAGAGATCTGATCATCTCTGCAGATTAAAATAATGTTTTAGCAGTAGATGTGTTGATTTTATCCCCTCTCATTCCTTTTTCTTAGCATATAATAAAAAATACCCATCACACTCCCGGCATTTGGGCTTCCTTGTGTGATCTTGCAGAACCAGCTCATCCATTCTGTTTCTTGCATGAGCTGAAATCCATTCATGGAAGAGAAAGAAAGGAGTGATTTTGCCCTGTTCCTCCTAACCACTGGGATTTCCTGACCTGCATGGCTGTTTAGCAATAGCAAAGTCCACTCTGCCCAGCAATAAACTTTCCAGGGTCAGAAAAGACTCCAGATTTGCCAAGAAGATGAAACCGATCCCTGCAATGCGAGATCCAATGCTATACTTTTATACAACTTTTATTACAGTCCAAAGTCTCATTTACAAAAGAGTTAAATAAAAATAAAATTGATTAACAAAGACCAAAACATTGTTTCCATACAGTATTATAAAAAAACTGAAGTGAGCAATATAGTTTTGGTGTAAAACATCTAGCCTTCACTATACTTTTATATTTCTTAAATATATATTGCTATATAGTTTTTTTTTCCATGAAAAGAGAAGAGGGTTTGGGTTTTAAGGTGGGCAGGAGACTTGGAGTTTGTACAGAATGTCCCTGTGCTTGTGCACCACTCTTCCCACACCTCTGGAAGGAATGGATGTTGATCGTTGCCTAACTACCCTAATGACACTGGGGTCCATTGTGAGACCATCACCCACACGCTGGGGAGGCCCGATCCTGATGACAACTGCTGAATAAGGCTGCTCTGTCTGGACTGTTCTAGAGTATCTCAGGAGAGGCCACATTGCATCTGAAGAAAGACCAATAGGATTCTCTCACATTAAGCACTCACAGCATAAAGTATTCCTCTAGGAAAGTGGGTAGATATAATTGCATGAGTTTTGGGACTGTAAGGAGAGCAGTTTAAAAGAACTGAGAGTAAAACGCACTGAAGAGTGGGATCTTCTATTGCAGGAAGTCCTTCAATTGTTGATGGCAGAGATGAGAAAGTGGCCTTTTGATTGGTTTATGGGGCCCTGGCATGGAAATTCTTGCTCAAGTCAACATGTCCGACCAGTGCAAGATTTTGATGCTTAATCATGCACACAAAGACCTCAAATTAGTCATTCACATGTAATGGGAAGGAGCTTGTGTAGACAATAGGAAGAGGAGAACTGGTAGTACAACATGGCTTCTGAAGTGAATATGAAAAGAGGAAAATCTTTCATAATGCCTTGGAGTGTGAAAGTTCAACAGCCGCTTCTGCTTGGGGTATTGCATTTTGGGCAGAGGGACCAGGAAGGGATGAAGACTTTGATCTTCACAGAATACCGTATACATTCCATCCTGCTAAGACCATCATGAACTCGCATGATGGGCATATCTAGTCTAGGTGCACCTCCCTGCAAAACACAGTGCTGATGGACAGAGTGTATCTTTCAGAATTTGCTTGAAATATGATTTTTTAAAGAAGTCTCTTCTCCATAAAATCTCTCTCTCTCTCTCTCTCTCTCTCTCTCTCTCTCTCTCTCTCTCTCTTTGCATAATGGCTTCCCCTGGAGGAGGATTTGCTTATGGATGAACTTTAGGGACTCAAATGGAGGGATATAAAATGAAGCAGGCATCATTGAAGAGCTAAGATCTCTTTGTCCCCTTGCAACCGTTTCCTAACTTGGTGTGAAAGGTATTTTTGCAAGGATGGGAAGTACACTGATGGTTGGGTTGGTCTTTTGCCTGCTTGCTTCCATACTGGATATAATGGAGGCATTGAAATCCAAAGGTAAAGACCAATCTGCTCGTCAGAGTAGTACTTTTAGCTCAGAAAACTGCCATGAATGTCTGTGATGGAAGTGTCATTTTTTTCTCTGGTTCCTTCCTTATATGGATAGCAGAAAGGGACAGCCATGTTGGTCTGTGGGAGGCACACATTTAAAGAAACCACAAAAAAACCTTTAACTTTCTAAAACCTGCTTTATTATGTTGGAATTGTTCTGCTCCTGATAGTTTGGTTTTTTTCACTGTGTGTGATCTTCCTAGAGTCTCAATGGGAAGCGAGAATATAAATTAAATAAAAAAAAATAAGATTGCTTCCCTTAGCTGGTAGAAACAGATAAATAGATGCTGTACTCAAGAAGAAAGGAGGGAGAGGATGAGTTGTTATAATGTGAGCTCAGAATCTTAGCAGTCAAAAAGATGCATACAAGAAGGGAACCAGCAAGGACTCTTGTTTTCATGGCTCCCCTCAGTCCCCTTTCTTCTCCTTTTGCTTATTTTTTTTCATTCCTGCCACCCACCCTGTCTTCCTTCTTGCCTCATCTTGCCTGCCTGCTCGCTTTCAAATTCACCTTCAGTGCTTAAAGCTAACAAAGCTGCAGTGAAGCCATTTTAGATTACCAGTTTTGCCTAGGCAATAAAAGTAGCTACTGAAGATCCACCACGAGGAGCAATTCTATGAGATCTTGGCATTTTAAAACTGTTTTATCCTCCCCTTTTTTATTTTACAATTTAACAGTATTTTTCAACCCTGGTGGTTCTTCTGAGTTTGTAGAAAGATTGTCTGTGCATGGCCTTAATCTGTGGATTTAATAATAATCTACATGTAGGGCCATGTTCAGAACTTAGATGTATGGCATTACTCCTGGAAACCAAGAGACAATTACTCTCAGCAGTAACCCTAGCCCAGCCACACCCTATCCAGCTCAGTTTTTGCAGAGCTGATGGTAAACAGGAATTTGAAATGTCTGAACTGTGTCTATTTTCTTTGTGTAAAAGCTAATATGGTTTGTTTGTGTATGTGGCAGGAAAGGACACAGTGGCATTGTAAAACAGGGTGAGCAGCACCCTGGATGTTCTTGGGATTCAATAGAGTGAGTATTTTTTGGTTAACTTGATAAGAGCAACAAAATTCTCAGTTGGGGTTTTGGAGGGACTAACCCTAGATCTGTATCTTGATTAAGGTAGTCCACTGCTGCTTCAGAAATAAATACAAGGGGTGTGCAGGAGAGAAGTTGAAAATGGCCCAGGAGCAAGCCAATCTGTGATAGAAGTCCAATACATGCAACAGCAACCACTCAGGTCCAGACCTGATCAAGCCCACACCAATGATGGCATTTCACTTCTCCCACCTGGGGATAGTGTTGGAGGGAAGTAGCTGCTGAGCTGACAGATCATGCTTGCTGCTGAAGGATCTGAACCAAAGCAGCCCTTAGCAGTTACTAAAAGAAGGGAATAACTGGAGTTCAACCACACTTGTTCCTGGATTCCAGTGGCCCTAGAAGAACAGGGACCAACATGAACTTTCCCTGGATATAAGAAATGACCAGTCCTGACTCTGGGTGAGAAGTTGCTTTTGAGGGTTGGATGTGGAGTGCTGTCAATGAAGTTTATGCACTTAGGTCTACTTAGCATTGTAGCTATAATAATCTCTGCTTCTCTGTTTGCCAAGACTGAAAGACCATCCCAAAGATGGAGTGTGAAGCCAAGGGCACATTCTGTGTTAAACAGCGGTAACACTAGTCCAGTCATGTGGTGTAGCCAAATAAAAAGAGGACCAAATTGTACAGCTTGTAAGCAGGCTACCTCTCCTTCATTTGCATTCTTTACACAGTTAGCTCCTTCCTTGTTCTTCCCTCATACTGAAATCAGACTGCAAAGGCAATTGTTTCTCATGTCCATGGATTTTATAGCAGAAAATATACATGGATAAAAACACCCTATTGTAAGCCTGTGCAGCCTTTCTTTGTATTCTCCAGTAGGCTGGGTTACCTGAACTGGTAAGATCTAGTCATTTAACTGCCAGCATTATATTGGAAAATTGCCTTCCTGAGTAGCATATTTACTGCAAAGTTCCCTCTTCTCTGTAGTTTACAGGGATATGGTACCATACCGGTGAAGTTGTGAATGGAAGTCTGCCGAATGAGCTTGATTCTGTTAATATAAAAGCAGAGCTTACAGATAATAGGCGCATATTAGTCAAAATCCACCGTATTCAGTAAGTTCCCTTGATTTTCTCTGACTATTAGCTTGTTTTCAATGGTAAATCCATTTGTGAATCTTGGGCTCATTCCGCACATGCAGAATAATGTACTTTCAAACTGCTTTCAGTGCTCTTTGAAGCTGTGTGGAATAGCAAAATTCACTTGCAAACAGTTGTGAAAGTGGTTTGAAAACACATTATTGTGCATGTGCAGAAGGGGCCTTGGAGTGGGGGATGCAGTCACCAACCATCTTCACATTTGCAAAAGCAAGAAATCCACCAAATTAGCTTGTGCAACAAATGCCAGCGGGTGACCTTGGGCTAGTCATGGTTCTTCGGTGCTCTCTCAGCCCCACCCACTTCCCAGGTGCTTGTTGTGAGGGGGCGGGGAGGGAAAGGAAATTGTAAGCCCCTTTGAGTCTCCTTACAGGAAAGAAAAGGGGGATATAAATCCAAACTCTTTTTCTTCAAATCCTAATTAAACTTTGGAAATAGAAATTAAATTAATTTGGTGCCGTTTTCAGTTCTGTTCATTCAGATAGTGGATATTTTCTAATAAAACAATAATAAAACAAAAAAACCATAATAAAACAATAAAAGGGTTTGCAAAGGCTGGCACATTCCATGAACACTTCAAAATTAAGCATCCTTTTGTTATCTGTTAGGGAATACCTGTTGTTCTGGTCCTAGAATCCTAAATAACAATTTTAGTTGCGCATTGACTGATCTATCTGCACCAGTTGTCTGGAAAACAAATGAGCTATATCGGCTGACCTCCTTTATTGAAGGTCCTCATTGATTTATCCGTGATACAAAATAACCTAGCTCTTAGAATAACACTTTAAATTCAGCTGGGCTGTTATCAGGTCTGTGTTCCAACTTCAAGGCTCCTTTTAAAGAACAGGAAAATTTATTTTTAACTTTTGTTCACTGTTGTTCTTTAAGTAAAGGCTCGCTTCCTTTCCACAAGGAGATAACCTAGAGGGAACTTCATTTAGATGTGCTAATGTAGCCCTTTTGATGTTTTGGTCTTCTCTTGCAGCAAAGGGTGTGAAGGCAGGGGTGTAGTTTAAGCAACATATGCCTGCCTGGAATCTTCCAACCAGAGAGATCATTAAGGGAAACCACAAATAGATTTATTCACAGCACATGAAGATAACTAAAAACTGACCTTATATATATATTGAATGAACCTAAAACTATTTTCTACTATTTTTGACTAGTGGTTACGCTGACATTTCCCCTGGATGCTGCTGATGTTTCCCATTTCCCATCATTCTTTGCCATGCCACAACCCAACCCAACATTTGAACAATGACATGAAGTAGAAGGCAGTCTTTCACACTGTTTGACAGACGTCAGCATAACTGGGCAAATCTTTATGCAAATTCCCTACAAGAAATCAAAACGACTTTTGAACGCCAGTCTCAAATTTCAGTTTTGAAACATAAGATTCATATTTTGATGTTGATTTGGAAGCTCAGATATGGGCACACATTTTTATAACTCTGATGAAAGAAAGTGAACTCTCAACAACCCTATAGGTTGGGTTAAGAGAAAATAATTGGCACAAGGTCATGCAGTGTGTTACTTAGCCTGCTTCCTGGATGTTAACTCAGTGAAAATGGACAGCAGTTGTGAAAAGAGAGGCTAAATGAGGAAGACTGCTACACGATTGCTCTCACATAACACTCCTTGCTGCCCTGAAGGTCAGGGAGAGGGGTCAGAGGATTTTGTTCCCCTTTTGGGATAAGCTAAGTAGCCTGTAATTGAAGCTTTTTTTCCCTTTTAGAGATGAAAAGTGTGTTGGGGATGAAATATTTTTGGAACCCACTGATAAATCTCGTAAATTCAAAACTATCAGTAAGTACAAGAAAGGGAACTGTGAGTCTGGGGGGGTGGAATCCTTCCCTCTATGATCCTCTATTCCAGTGGTGGCGAACCTTTGGCACTCCAGATGTTATGGACTACAATTCCCATCAGCCCCTTCCAGCATGGCCAATTGGCCATGCTGGCAGGGGCTGCTGGGAATTGTAGTCTGTCATGTCTCAAGAAACAGGAGTCGGAGGAACAAAACATAGTATTTTATTCCATAGCTGCTACTCACACACATAGCAAAATCACTCTGCCCCCCCTTCTGTCCACCATTATGAAGTATTCCCCTGGTGACCACCATTAGAATGGATTAGACTGCTATGCACGGTTAGGGGAGGGAGGGGAGTGAGTGAGAGAGGGGTGGCATGCAAGGGGGGAGGGTGGGGGAGGGAAGGGGTGGCATACAAGGGAGGGGAGGGAGGGGAGGGGGCCTAGCATCTGGACATGGCCCACCCACCCTAGCAGAGGGAGGGGGTGGGGAGGAAGGGGGACATGCAAGGAAGGGGAGAGAGTGAGGGGTGGCATGCAAGGGAGGGTTCTGTGGGAGGGTTCTGTGAGTTCTGTGGGAACTTCTCACCCCACCCCTTCTTTCCCCTTCCTTGGATGACACCCCTCCCTTCTCTCCCCCTCCCTCTGCTAGGGTGGTGGGCCAGGTCCAGATGCCAGCCCCCCTCCCCTTCTTTCCACCCCCTTGCGTGCCACTCCTCACTCACTCCTCTCCCTTGCATGCCACCCCTCCCCTCCCTCCACTAGGTTAGCAGGTGGGTGGGGATTCTCAGATGAGGTGGGGATTCTCAGGTGTGTGGTTTAAAGAGAAACACAGTGTTTCCCATGTGAACCATGCTGCCTCCTGCTGCTGAGATCCCAGCAATCCCAGCTGGCCTCAGCACCCGCTGTGCAAATGATGGCAACATGGGTTCCTTTAACCAGTTAGTGTTGCCTGTGTAGAATCAGCCAAAGCTTCCAGAATCACACTGTCAGCTCCCTCCCTCCCTTGGAATGAGGTCATTTTCATATGCTTGCAGGAGGAGGGGGAAGTTTGGGTGATTTTTCCCCTTTGAAGGGGTATTGGGGGGGGGGGGCGTGATTTCTGCAATAAAGCCTAGAAGGTATAGCAGGAGAAGTGATTTCTCTGCCAAAAATGTGTTTTCCCCTTCTACCTGCCTTTTTTTTTTTTAAAGAAGGGATCAGCACAGTTCGATTTCTGATATTTAAATCTGTGCGTTACTGCGTTATTCAAGTTATAGATCAGAATTCTGGGGCCAGATTTCTACATCTTTTCAGTAAGTATCATGGGGTGATTTTCCTGTGATTTGATGGTATGATTATTTATAATGCTGATATATCAACGTTAGCCAAATAACTGATTTCAAAGTAGATTTGCATAAATACCATAAAACCATCCAAATAAATACATTGCAGTAGCAAGCAGATTCCCGAATGTGTAGTACAGAGGTTTTATTAAAATAGATGATGAACTATGCAGAACTGAAAATGATGCATAATTCATATTAAATTATCCCCAACAGGAAGTTGCAGTCAAGGGTCAGTTTTGTTCCATGCCTGCTTTGTCAGCTGCTGAATCCTCACTGCTTCTATTGACAACAGACAGCAGAAGTGCTGAGCAGATTCCCATCCCAGGCTCCTTCTGCACACGCAGAAGAATGCACTTTCAATCCACTTTCACAACTGTTTGCAAGTGGATTGTGCTATTCTGCACAGTAAAATCCAGCTGCAAAGTGGATTGAAAGTGCATTATTCTGCAGGTGTGGAAGGGGCCTCAGACTAGATAAAAACCAGGAGCATGTTATCACCACTAGAGAAGATCTGATGATGGAACTTTTCCCTCATATATTAGTGGTCTTCCTCTTTAAATGTTGCACGCATGTGTGTGAGAGCGGGTATTAAACTCACGCCTTTCTGCCTTCTGCCCAATTGGGATGGAGCTGTGAGGGACTTCCGAGTGGCTTATGTGCTTATGTGCGAAGGTTTATGAGCTTATATTAACATAAGACTTTCACATAACCACTTTACCAAAAGTCTAATTAAGCAGGAAGCACAGGTAGTTTGGAAGTATTTTATAGCAAAAGAAAAAAGATATAACACGATTGGCTAGAAAAACAAAGCATGCCTCGCTATCGTTAACTTGTTTTTGTTTCCTTCTTTGAGGGATGAGTCAGACTCCATCCCTTTCTGGATAAGTCTTCTGAGGTTCATCTCCTCAAGAGTTGCTGAATGGGATGTAGGTGTTTATGGCTGTGCTTCTGAATTTCTGGGAGCACGGTGGAGAGCTTCCTCCTCCCCACCCCCAGTTTGGGCTACCACATCCTGGCCACTAAAAACATTCCCACTCAGGAAAGAGAGGCTTGCTGGTTGTACCTTCCAATTTAGCGATGAGGTGAATTGACTCTTGGTGTAAAGGATTCAATGGTGTTGATGGGAAGGGCAGCCGCCTAACCTTGAGTACATTCCACAGCCCGGGCGGTGGGCCAGCTTCATCGGCGGAGACCTTATCTCTGCGCGGGAGATGAGGTCTCCGTTCCCATGGGAAGCCGAGAGGGGGATGGGATGGATAGAGTTATAACCTGTGCTTCTGGCGGGAAGTGTCATTCCTGCCACTGCGTGTACTTGAGCTTTCTAAGATGTCTGAATAAACGGTCTTTTTCACCAAAGAGCCTTTTATTTCTGCTTCTATGGAATTCCTTACATTGCGAGACGCCACCTGGGATCCCAACTGGATCCAATCAGCAATAGTGCGAGGAACCCGAATTAAAAACACCGTTTCACGCAGCTTGCCGTCAACAGCATCCGAGAAGTATTCGCATTTCATGCGTTCAGGCCACTCAGGAGGGAGTCGAGCAGCCGCCGCACGAAATTCACGGGCAAATTCTGCAAACGAGCGGTTGCCCGGCTGGATAGTTTTGATGGTGCGGATACCTTTACTTTCGGCGCTCGGATCTTGGAAGCGCGCTCTTAAGGCTTGGAGGAATGCGGCAACGCGTGCGCAGAGTCTTCATCTTGTAGGTCCAAAAGGGTCACAAACCAGTCGGGCGTCGCCTATCCAGGACTGGAGCCGATGTCCTTATTTTTTCGCGCTCAGACCGGGTATATAGATCGTCATAGTCTTCCTATGTGGGCATCGAGTTGTAAGATGAAGTAGGGGAGTTTGGAAGCGGTCCCATCGAAACGGGCAGGTATCGGGGGCCTGTAGTAACCCCTTTCCACGGCTCTTGGCGCTTGCAGTAGGCGTAAGCGGATGCGCAGGTTGAGCAGGTTGGGCGGGCAGCTGTTGCACAGGGGGGGGCGGAATCGGGGGCGGTATTAATGCCGGTGCCGGGGCCATGCCCGCGGGAGCTGGTCCTTGGAAGGTGGCAGGACCCAGCAGCGCTAGTTCTCTGGCGCCGGCAGTATCAGTGACATGTTCGTAGACTCCAACTTGGGCTCTCCCTGTCCGCTGCTTCCTCAGTTCCCTCTCCAAGGCAGCCAGCCCTCTCTCCTTGCGGGTCAACGCATCCTGGTGGCGCATGCAGAGCTGCTTTCTCTCGTTCTAATTCTAGCCAGTTCCGTCCCGCTGAATGGCTGTCAGAAAGTTCACTTTGCGTGCTAAGCGCCTGAACGCTAAGCCGCTGTAAATCCAGTTTGGAGTGTTCCAGGACCTTATCATGGACTGACCGATTCTGCGCGATATTGTCAAAGGAGCGCCATCTTTGGCACGGTCCAACTCGAAGTTGGACTTCTTTGGCGCTGTTGTTCCCGGTCCCTCTGCAGGTTTTCACGCTCTTGCTGCAGCTGTGCCCGTTCCTCCTCCCATAGCTGGCGCTTCTCAAGGCCCATGATGTTTGGGCATCTTCGCAGGGTCGGCCCACTTCCTCATAACCCCAGCACTCTTTCGGGATGGGAGAGGGAACAGATCCGGCTGGGAGTGCAGGCTTTCTTCGGACTCCTTTCGTCGCCTGGAAGCCGGTGACATCGGAGACAATCGAAGCCACCGGGTGCAATTCGCTGGGCATCTCTATGCGCAGCCGCTGGCCCGGGATCAAAGGGGTCCACTCGGAAGACGGCACGGATACCCTCCCCAATCCTGTTTAGTCCCAGTGTCCTTCGGACGGGCCCCAGTGCTGTGCCACGGTGGTTCTTTGGGAGTATCATCAAAATAATGAAGTCCAGGAATCGCTCAATGGACTCCTGCTGCCGCGATGAAAGGTGGTCAGTCTGTCTCCTCCATGACAGGTTGCATCTGGAGGTTTGTAATCCATACGAAAACGGGTAGATATCCGGATCCACAGGCGCTCGATCCATAGACAGCGCCCCAAACGCACTCAAGCGTAAGTCCCTTTATGGTCACGCTACCGCCCCTCGCTCCAACGGAGTAAAGGAAGACTCGTATGATACGAGGATGGAAAAGAGTCACCAGCGGTGACCCGTTCTCTCCGCCGGTTCCTCCAGATCCAGAAGGGAAAGGTCGGAGCCCTCTTTGGGGGCTACCACACCTTCCCCAGAAACATACAACCTCCCCATGCCGGGACACCAGGGGTCCACTGCGCTAGGCCTATAGGTGAATTAGGATTCATGCCACAATGTAAGGAATTCCATAGAAGCAGAAATAAAAGGCTCTTTTGGCAGAAAAAAAGACCGTTTATTCAGACATCTTAGAAAGCTCAAGTAAACGCAGTGGCAGGAATGACACTTCCCGCCAGAAGCACAGGTTATAACTCTATCCATCCCATCCCCCTCTCGGCTTCCCATGGGAACGGAGACCTCATCTCCCGCGCAGAGATAAGGTCTCCGCCGATGAAGCTGGCCCACCGCCCGGGCTGTGGAATGTACTCAAGGTTAGGCGGCTGCCCTTCCCATCAACACCATTGAATCCTTTACACTTGGTGCCTTAGAAAGAAACCTTCTCTGGGCATTTCCAAAGTCATCTCCCACGCTAAACTCATGTTCTGAGCCCCTGAGCCCGTTCCAGCAGATCAACTAGTATCACGGTAGCATCAGAGTGACCTGTGTTCATCACAACTCCTTTGGTTCTCAAGCCAGGAAACGAAAACCCTCAGAAAAGGAGAAAATGAACTTCGAACTCGCTACCATATATATGAGATATGATGTCAAGAACCTTGTCTACCACAACATAACTGGTAAGAGCAGCTTGGATCATAGGGTTTATTTGTTTCTAACCTGAGGTAAATAAAGTTCAACAAAAGTGCTCTCATCTCTGTAAACTGGTGACAAGAGAGGGAGCTGGTTCTTCTAAATCAGTTTCCCTTTTAAAAAAACACGGCAACTTTGAAGACCAACACATTGTTCCTACTTTGGTAGCAAGCTCTCTGAACTCTCTCAGCCTCACCTACCTCACAAAGTGTCTGTTGTGCAGAGAGGAAGGGAAGCTGCTTTGAGACTCTTAATGGCTGAGAAAAGTAGGATGTAAACCCAAACTTTTTGTCCTCCTTTCCTTCATCCTGTTATAATGATCATATCTCTTTTCTTCCACAGATAAGTGCTCCTGTAACTTTTGGATATTTCCAGAATGTTAATGAAAAATGTTATGTTATGTATATACAAGGATCTGAAAATTATAAATATTGGTAGTAATATTATTTTTTTAAAATGTTTATGTGGAGTCTTTATTTGGTCAGCGAAGTTGGGTTAAGGGTTGCAGCTGTTCCCAAGAAACAATGGGCCTTTCCCCACTTTCGTCCTTCCCCTCTATGCCGCGCGCTGCTCTCAGCGCGCAGCATCCCAGGCGCGCGCCCGGCCGTCCCCACGACCCCACGCTCTGCGCGGGGCCATCAAAAGGCGCCGTTGAGAAGAGCGCCTGGGATGCTGCGCACTGAGGGGCGCGACAGCAGCAGCTTCGGGGCGGCTGCGCTGTCGCCGCCCCTCTCAGTGGGGAGTGCCGAGGGACCCCACGCTACTCTCCTCGAGTAGCGCGGGGCTTAAGGGAAGTGGGGAAAGGCCCATTAACTCCACATCTGCCCAGGTGCTTTTCTGTACCTAAATAAACTAGGTTTATTTAGGCAACACAGATAATATTCCATTTCAGCTGAATATTTTAGAGGATGGTCATTCGTATGGGGGAAATTGTCTTCCAGGAAAGCTCATCAGCTCTTACTAATCTTCTCCTTGAGGAACCTAACCAATGACTGGCACCCAGGCACCCTGTGGGAGATTACAGGCACCCAGCAGGAGATTGGGGGCCAGGGCCATCATGAGTTGGCTCTACCATCACACATGGCACGATGTAATTTCTGGGGGAAACCAGAAGTGATGACACAAGACTCTAGGAATCACCATAAACTCTATGGTAAAACAACAGCACTTCCAGTGATTCTTAGAATGACATGACACCATTTCCAGGTTGCCCCCAGAAGTGATGTCACACTGCACATGACAACAATGATTTTTTTTTAAAATCCTCTGCCATCCAAAGCAGTGGCAGTGGGAAGAAGATGTTGCTGGTGGGAGCTCTCCCACAATCGTGGGGGACCTGACAATCATGGGAACTCCTAATATGATTCCCAAGATTCCTCAGCTGATATACTGGGGACTAAACCCAAGACCTTCATGAATGCTCTACCAGTGATAGTTATGCCTTCTTTTGTGTGCCCAGAACTAAGGGCTTTTCCACATGCCCAGCTCACCACAGATTTTTCCAGTTGTCAAACATTGTGTCTTAGAAATGTTTTCTGTGAAATCATGCCACATACCTCATTCCCTGTCTCTTCAGTTGCATTTATTCTGCACATTACTGATGAAAACATATTCCGGATGGTAGTGGGATGTCATCCATGATGCAGAAGAACAACCCTACACCCTTTTTTCTTTTGCAGAGCTGCTCTCGTGTTAATGTGCAGTTAACTCTGGAGTGGCAATTCAAAACTATATCAGCCTCCATTTCTACTACTGAGAAGTACCAACCCAAAATAGAAGCCAAAATGGTGCTGACCCTAGGAGCAGAAAAATGTAGCTCCCACCCACTAAGAACAAAATTTTCTAGCCAAATTTGATCTGCAATAACACACAATTCTTACTGCAGCAGCCCGCAATTACATACAGTGGTTACTCCTCCTCCTCCTATGAATTGCCCCCCCCAGCTTCCAAATCACTCTCTGCTCTAATATTACATTTGTAGTGCTACATGAAATCGACAAAGCTGATCCGATCAACCATGGTAGTTTGTATCTCTGCCTCAACACTACATTGCTAGTTCAATATGACAAAGAAATTTCTGTTCTCTTTTGAAAACAGTGGAAGTGGGGAAAGAGATAATGGCTGAAGGTGAAATTAGGCAACTACACAGGCTGTGGGTAAGGGCCAGGTGATGGAACAAAATAGAAGCCCCCCCCCCTCAAAAAACAACCCACCCTACTAGAGAAACTGCCATTACTTGAAAGAACAGTAACATGTTGCCCCTCCCACACGCCCAAAGAACCACAGTTTTCAGTCAAATTACAGTTGAAGTAGCACATGATTGGTTCTGGTGGGTTTTCCGGGCTGTGTGGCCGTGGTCTGGTGGATTTCGATCCTAATGTTTTGCCTGCATCTGTGGCTGGCATCTTCAGAGGTGTATCACAGAGAAAAGTCTGTTTCACACTGTGTCTGGGACATGGACAATATACCACACTAAACTTTCCCTTCTCACTTAAGCCCTTTCTGCACGGGCCAAATACAGCGCCCTGGGGATGGCAAAAACGCAGTCCCCAGGAGTTGCTCGAAGCGCAGCTAGCTTCAAGGCCAGCCAAGCCGCCGCGCCTCTATTTCTCCCCAGCTGGGCGCCGAAGTCGCTTTCATTTTCCCACCTTGCTCCCCGAGCTAGGTTTTTTGAAAATGGTGGCTTCCAGCCGCTGCCATGCGAACGGCAGCGGTTGGAAGGCGCCATCCCTCCCCCCTTTGCCCGATCGACCTACCTTCTCTGCGACTATCTGGCGCGTCGCCGAGGCCTGCGGACACGCCCCCCTGCCCTGCGACTCTGGAGCGGTTGTACAGGACAGGGGGGTGTGTCCCCTGGCCTCGGCGACACGCCGGACGGTCGCAGAGAAGGTAGGTCGATCAGACGACGGCGCTCCACAGCGCTCCACACAACCCAGAAAACCCACCAGAACCAGTTGAATCCAGCCATGAAACCCTTTGACAATACATAACACATGATTGTTACTGTGGCAGTCCCTAGTCAATTCCTTCCTGCAAAAACAACTTATCTTGTAAATTTCACTTGCATTCCTCAGCAACATGAAATTGACAAAGCTGATAACACTCAATCTGGCTTCTGTCTATGCCCTAATAGTATATCACTAATGCAATATGGCAAAGAGAGAAAAAATTAAAAATTCCTTTAGAAAGGACTACGGACAGGAGAAAACAGTTGAAGGGGATGGATAAGGGCCAGGTGTTTAGTGGAGCTGAGAAATAAAGACCATTTCCCCATGATCACATGCTCAAGGAATGCTGGCTTGGTAACAGATAAAGAAAAAACCATCCTGGTAAAAGTGCATGGAAAAACAACAGAGGAAAAATGAAGGGTAAACATTCCCAGAAGTTGGGGGGTCCCCATACCAAAAAGGCTGGGAACCAATGCTTTAGGGGATGTGCATGGGATAAACCACCCTTGTTTCCATGAGTGCCGGCACCAGACAGTCCTTTTGAGATGAATGCATCAGCACATGATCAGAGCTGACAGGGCAGAATATTATTGTCTGCAAAGGAATGAATGCATGGCACCTGAGCTGAAGCAGCATTTGATGAATCTGAAAAATGGCCAATGCCCTATAAGAGACTATATTTAAATTAGCAAGTCTAGCTGTGAGAGTGAGACGTAGCAATTTTACAAAGAGTTTTATTTTTGTCTGGCAAGGATATTCATCCAGTAGACTTGTAAGCCTTAAAGTTAATGCTACTCGGGAAACTATATGTGAACTTAGGGCCTTTCCCCACTCGCTTCCATCCCCCTATGCCGCGCGCTGCTCTCAGCGCACGGCATCCCAGGCGCACGCCCGGGCGTGTTCTGCACGCACCCCGCCAGCCGGGTCGCCAAAAGGCCTTTCATTTAAGAGCGTCTGGGATTTGCCTGCCCGCTGAGGGGCGCCGGCTGCAGCAGCTTCGGGGTGGCTGCGCTGTCACCGCCCCTCTCAGTGGGTAGTGCCGGGGGACCCCGCGCTACTCTCCTCCAGTAGCGCGGGGTTTAAGGGAAGTGGGGAAAGGGCCTTTGTGAAGTCTTAGAGGAAGGAAAGAAGCAAGAAAGAAAGGGCAGCAAAAGGAAGAAAGAAAAACAGATCTTTGTCTCATGCAGTATTTTACAAATGCACACAAAAACTGTGTTGGGAATAACATTTGGATCTTTTTATTTGGTTGGCCAGGCAACTGAGACGGGAAATCCAGTCACAAGAGGAGGGGCAGGTTGCAGCACCAATCAGCTACTCTACTGAGCATCTGGCAGCAAAATCGGGATTTCTGGGGATGTTCTGATTTTCCTGCTGAAAAGCAAACAGAATTCTTAAGAATCTTCTTAACTATTATAAACACACACAAAAAATGGGCCACAGCTTACTAGTAAAGGTCTTGGGCAGAAGGTCCTGGGGTCATTTCCAATCATGAGAAAAGATCTCCTCTATCAGGGGTGATAAAGAATTCCAACTGGGACATTATACGTCTCTTACTAGTCACAATAGATCGGATTGTGTGACAGGAAGTGACAGCTGTATTGTACCACAAAGTTCTCACCACTGTAAAATTTAGCAGGTCACAGTCACAGTTTGTAAATATTCTACTAATTCACTCAGAGAGAGCCAGGAGCAGTAGGAGCAATTCCTGAAAAGCAATGAGTTGGAATCAGCGATCCACTCATGTACAGATCAGCTTCTATGATTTCCGCTCTACACCCTAGGACATCCCTTCCAACCCCCAGAAACTTGATCCCTGAAGTTGGGGGCTCAATTGTGAATGGGAATTTTCACCATCAGTCTTGTCTATTCTGATGAGTGGTGTTTTTCCAATGTCCCAGGAAGAGGTCTTTCACATCAACCCCTTTTACATCCTAGGATATCCCTTCCAACCCCCAGAAACTTGATCCCTGAAGTTGTGAGTGGGAATTTTCACCATCAGTCTTGTCTACTCTGACTAGTGGTGGTTTTCCGATGTCCCAGGAAGAGGTCTTTCACATCAACCCCTTTAAGTAGAAATAAGAAAGATTGAACCCAAGGCTGTCTGCAGACAAAGCAGTTGTTCCACCACTGAGCCATACTCCCCTCCCTTGCTTTTTGGTTAAAAGTAAACAGGAGAAGATATGTCAGCATCAGCATCTTCCACTGAATATAATCCACAAAAAGAGAACTTTGGGTTCCTGGGAAACTTTTTATGGGCTCTTCAAGGGGAAGATCACTCATAGCAAAATGAGCTTTCCTGAAAGACAGCTGCAACAGAACACTGCAAAGGCATATTGGTTGTGTTCTTGGAAGAGGCAACTTGTACTCTGGTACAAGGAAGTTAATATAGGCAACTTTCCCCTTCACAAACCCCTCAGCAAACAGGCCTTGATACGTGGATAAATGGAATCACCAGACCAAACATCCGAAAGGCAGATGATGAAGGCAGAAGTACAGGAGGTGTGTGCACGCTGGAACATGCCCTGGAATGTGGGGTAGTATGTAATCTTTCCATGGCAAATCTGCAAATGTTTTTAGACTGATTAATCATTTCAGAACAGATTGCCCAAAAGAGAAAGTTTGGAAGCTAGAGAACTGGTTTTTTCCACATCCTGAACCTTTAATCACCAAATGATAATTTACAGTGGTCTTAATTATAGATGCTGTTGGATTAAACAGGTTAGTAGTGAAATCTGTCCAATAAAAATAGCAGTAAAAATATGCTAGGTCAATAGGGTTCAATCTTTGTCAACATCAATTAACATCATGTTTCAAAACTAGATACTTGCTCAGCATTTCAAATTAGGATTCAAAAGGCTCCCAGCTTTCTAGTTGGCACAGCATTTCAGTATGACTCTACTCAATAGGTGATCCAGTTCATTTTAAGTAGTTGGTTGTTCTCACTTCTGGGGTGAATTAATTTACAGGTGTACGATCTCCTCAACTGCCCACCAAAGGAAAAATCCTTTAAGTGTCTTCAGTTCAGTGACGTAGGTACAGATTTTTTTAGGGGGGGGGGGTTCGGGAGTGAGGCCACACCTCCCCAAGCCCTTCCCCTGGTCTCAGTGCTTATAAAAACAGCTCTCTGAGGCCAGGGACAGCAGACTCCCCTGCCCCCGCCCAGCCCCGCCTTGCCTCGCCTCGTCCCGCCCCGCTCCCCCCCACCAGCTGGGCTCCAGGTTAGTAGCCGGCAGTCTCTTCTCCCTCCCCTCAAGGCAGAGGGGTAGCTAGGGAAAATGGAGCCTGGTGCAAAATCTGAGCGCCCCCCCCCCAATGGGTGGCTGCTGTGATGCTGGAATCCACCCCAAACAGCATCACTTTCGATGGTGTTTAAATTAGGGAGCCCAGATTCTCCTTTTAAATCCATCTTAAAGGATGAATCTGGGGTCCCCAGTTAAAACAACATTGAAAGTGATGCTGTTTTGGGGTGGATTCAGTGGTGAGATTCAGCAGGTTCACACCACTTCGGCAGAACCGGTTGTTAAATTATTTGAATCCCACCACTGGGTGGATTATCCCCCATCCTGAAACAGCATCACTTTCAATGTTTAATCTGGGGACCTCAGATTCTCCCTTTAAATCCATGCCAAAGGGGGTGGATTTAAAAGGAGAATCTGGGGAAATTTGGAGGGTGCCTGCTGTCAGGGGTGCAATTGTTAAGCTAGCAGCACCAAACTTTCAGGGTATCTTTAGGAGACTCTCCTGATGATACCACCCAGGTTTTGTGAAGTTTGGTTCAGGCGGTCCAAAGTTGTGGACCTTCAAAGATGTAGCCCCCATCTTCTATTAGCTCCCATTGGAAACAATGGGGGATGGGGCACCCCTTTGGGAGTCCATAACTTTGGACCCCCTGAATCAACCTTCACCAAACCTGGGTGGTATCAGTAGGAGACTATCCTGATGATACCACCTAGGTTTAGTGAAGTTTGATTCAGGGGGTCCAAAGATATGGACCCTCAAAAGGGTAGCCCCATCTACTATTAGCTCCCATTGGAAACAATGGGGGATGGGGCACCCCCTTTGGGGGTCCATAACTTTGGATCTCCTGAACCAAACTTCACCAAACTTGGCTGGTATCATCAGGAGTGTCATCTGATGATAGCCTGAAATTTTGGTGACACTAGTATAAAAACTGCACCCTCTGCAGGCCAAAAACAGAAAAAAACACTTTAAAATACAAAAAACCCACAAACGGGGGACGGAGCTTCACACATGCAATGGGGGTTTTGAACCTGAGAACCCCCCTTACCTACGTCCTTGCTTCAGTTACCTTAATTCTCATCTTGGGCACCAAACTGTGAAAAGAAAAAGGTCAAATCATCACAGCAGAAAGAGGAATTAGGAACAAAAAGGAGACCCCAAACTTTTTTATCGATTATTGCTCCCATAGTTTAGCAACCACTAAATCTATGGGAATTAGAAGGAAATCCCATTTATCTCCATATTGTGAAAAGCTTCTCATGAGTTTTAAAGATTATCCGGCTGTTGAATTCAGAAGAGCAGATTAGTCTCAACTATTCTTCCATGAGTTGCCAACCCTAAAACCACACAAATCTATAACCACAGTGTAAGAGGCACAAAAAGATGCTTTTGGGAGGCCTTATGAATTTCCTAATACAGGATCCTGAAGCTATATGAAGATCACAGGACATGGGGCATAGATATTCCCAGTGTGGGAGATGAGGTCTCCCTGACATATGAGAGCCAGGTCAAGGTTTTGAGCAGATACAGGGAAATCAGCTTGGAGGAACTGGAGCCTGAAATAGTACAAGCAGGAGACCAGACCTTCCTATTTGAAGCCAGACCAGTCAATCACAAGAGCTGATGTTGCATTGCCCTGTTTGTTTTGCACCTGGAGACAGCTGTAAACACTCAATGCTCTTGATTCCAGGGTAGCTTTCTAGGCTTCAGCCAACCTCATACTCAAGCTTTTGGGTTGTGCCCCATAGTCCCAGCAGT